>NC_091679.1:2196250-2510000 GCF_030179915.1 Drosophila takahashii | reverse complement strand
GCGCGGATCAAGAGTTTGTGCCAGGCGTCGGGGTTAAGGTGGACTAACTATAAGGCTGAATCCTCGGATTTGACCTGTCGGGACATTTGTTTCTCAGGCTAGAGCCAGACAGACCTCAGGAAGCACCACGAAACAGGTGATCCCAGGATCATTCTGGTCGGACCCGAAAGGAAGGTTGGGCAGACTTTTGAGTACTACAAGCCGGGTGGAACTGGAAAGACGCCGTTGAAGAACGACGCCGCAGGAGTCCACAAGTAGCAAGTAGAGCAGCGACGCCGTCGAGGAGTGCCGCCAAGAAACGCACGAAGTGCATAGAGAGAGAAACTATACAGAGCAGCGCACAGTGGGGCGAAAAAGCCAAAAGTCTGCCTTAAATCAGCGGAGCCCTATAGCGAATATCTTTTGATAGGGCATTCTTAAAGGCAATTAAATATGTAAAAAAACATCATAAAGTGCATTTTTTTTGGTAAATTTTTTTGGTAAACAAAAATTTTAAAAAAAAAAAAATTGTTTTTTTAAGATAAAAAATATAAATAAATTACTTATAGGGTTCTAAGTTTCCCAATATTTTTTTTTAATTTAACTTGATTTTTGAAAAAAAAAATTATTCAAATGCTTATTACAAAGGGGAATGTCTCGGTTCTATTTCAATATTGGTTCATATAAATTGGGATTAAGTTATTATTTATCATTTTAGCTCTATGCTTACCTTTTTTTTTAATTGGTCAATGATATCTTATAGATGTCATAGAATCAATCAAGGAAATATAGCATATTTTCAACAAAAAACTGGTAGAAACCGGTATTTATTTCATATCTGTATTTTTAGTAAAATAACATAATTTAAAATTTTAAACCCAAATTTGTTTATTAATTTATCATTATCTTCATCAATACCTTCACATAAGTAAAATATCTTCATGATGTTAGGGCGCGCGGATGAACCAGGGCTGACGATATTTCAAATTATGAACATTTCTTGCTAACTTAAACTGCGGTTTTCTCAGAAGAGGCACAAAAGGGCAGGCTAATTTTTTCAGAAAATGTAGTTAAATATCTAAACTTATTTAAAAAAAAAGAATTAAACGGGGATCTAGGGTGTAACACTACTTTACGTCCAAAAATATCCAAAAAATCCCAATTTTTTTTGACCCCTTTAAAAAAATTAAAAAAAATAGTAATTATGTATCTAAAATTTTTATGGTTTTTTTAATATTTTAAGAATTGGTTGCTCTTAAAATTTCAATCGTTACATATACAACTTAGACCCTTGGGCGCTTTCAGAAAAATTTCAAAGATGTGTAAAAATACCTTTTTTCTTATTGGCTAAAATTATGTTTCGAAAAATCCACTTTATAAATCTGTAGTGGGAGAACCATTCATCACAGATCACTCTTTCCTTAGGATTTGTATAGAGAATTGAATTGTGTTTAAAGTTGCATTGCAACATTTTGGAAAATATTAAAAAAAAAAAAAACATTTTGGCAGGCTTTTTGTTCTAGGCGGTCGGCAGCGTTCTATTAAGTGAGCATAGGGAATTTCTCTGCTCATCCGCTGCCTCTCACGTACACTGTAGAAAAGCTGCCCCTGCAAGCATTTTCTATCGGGGAAGTAAATATTTACTTCTGGAAGTGACTTCCGCGATGTTCCACTAACATTTCTTCCGGACGGCGGTGATTTCGGCGATCCGAAGGCTGTGCCGCCGTAGTGGAACATTTCTTCCCGGCGGGAGTGACTTTGGCGATCTGAATGCATATCGTGCAAGTCATTTCAAGAAGTGTCACCGAAGTCGCTTCTGGAAGTTAATTAAAAGACACTTGTAAAAAAAAAACACCCGTTAGACGATACCTAGAAGACCTTTTCCATTTTAAAATGATTAAAAGGAAAAGAAGTTTTTTGTACTAATTTTTCCTTTTTTATTCTTTGATACACATTTTTTGAAATATATAATTAGAAAAGCATTGCGACATGTAAGAACGGTTCATAAGCTTGTAGGAAATGATGTATTATTTTTTTAATTCCAGTTCTGTGTTCGGCCTATCAAAATGTTTAAAATAACAAAAAAATAATTAATATTGAGTAATATAAAAATCGGATAAGGTAAATACCTTTTATAATGAAAAAAGTTCAGTATAGTTAAGTTTTTGGTTTGCCCAGAGTTTAACGCCAAGTAATTCCATTTGCTTTCCCATAACAGCCTTGATCGTACACGCTTAAACATCGATTTCTTTAATCGGTTTAAGAAATGACGGGTTCACCCCGCATTTCATCACAAACACAGAAAGTCAGAAAAAATCGCAATGATCACAAAGAAATCTCGAAACGAACTGACGCTTGAATTCAAAATATAAAGTGCGTAGGTCTCAGAGAAAAAAGAGTAGTTTTCAGGTATAAAGATAGAGCCAAGAGCGGAGTGTACCCCAAAAACTTCAAAAAATTAAAGCAAAATTCCTTTCTATCTTCAATTTAACTTCCAGAAGTGAATTGGAAGAAGTTTTTTTTCCATTGGTTTTGTTTTTGTAAAATGCGTTCTATACCCATTTTATCGTCCAGAAATGTCTCAGATGTTACTTCTTCGCGATTGCAGCCCTTTTTAGGTAGTCAAATGTGTTCTATCTACATTCTATCGTCCAGAAGTGCCTCAGAAGTTACTTCTTCGCGATTTGAACCCTTTTTGTTTTTGTAAAATGAGTTCTATCGTCTTTCTATCGCCTAGAAGTGCCTTAGAAGTTACTTCTCCACGATCGTGACCCTTTATGTTTTTGTAAAATGTTTTCTATCGTATTTCTTTCGTCCAGAAGTGCCTCAGAAGTGACTTCTTTGCGATAGATGTATATTTTGTTTTTGTAAAATGTGTTCTGTCGTGTTTCTATCTTCCAGAAGTTACCCGTTTGCTTGCAGGGTAACTTGCAGTTCTATGTCAAATATGGGCCGTTATTTTACAAACCGAACAGATTTGGTCAACAATATTTCTTTACATTTTTGATGGGCTGGTAGAGGTTTTTTAATTATGGAAGGAACAAGTTTATCAAACAAGAGAAAGATTTTGGAGCACAGACCAGTCCACTTGGGTAAAGGAAGCCGACAGTAGCGAATAATCGACTTTCCGGAAGCATCGAGTACGATTCGCTTTTGGAGAAATATTCGGGAACAGAACCACACTATTAGTGATAACTTGTAGTGTCGGATGATAGGGGTTCTCAGGAATGGACAGCGGAGTACAGCACGTAATAGTGGTATCTCAAAAGTCAGATACAAATAGAAGGTCTATGAATCTCCCATTCTGATTGGGTATGGAATTTACTTGGCCGAGAGATAAGTCGATAAGACCACCTAGGAAATCATCATATGGCAGCCAGGATAGTTGAGGAATATTGAAGTCACCCGAAACAATAAGGTGATCTGAAGCATCAGCGAATGAGGAAATGTTCCTAATAGCGGCGAACATGGAGGAATATACGAGCAAGTAACAAAGAGGTTGGAGTTATGCAGGCATATTTTTACAGCAATAAAAAACTCAATATCGTCCGTGTCAGCAATGGACAAAGCATGGGACGATAAGTCGGATTTTGCTGCAATAAGGACACCACCACCTCGCACAGTGCACTATGGGCAAAAAATTCGAAAGTGAGGCATTTTTACATTTTTTTGTTCTTCAGTATTACGTAAATGACTTTCTGTGGTTATTTACACTACTTAAAGGAAACCAAAATCCATTCCCAAAGAATTTTATTTGTCGTTTTTCGCTATTTTTATACCCTTGCAGAGGGTATTATGATTTCAGTCAGAAGTTTGCAACGCAGTGAAGGAGACGTTTCCGACCCCATAAAGTATATATATTCTTGATCAGCATCACAAGACGAGTCGATCTAGCCATGTCCGTCTGTCCGTCCGTCTGTCCGTCTGTCTGTTTCTACGCAAACTAGTCTCTCAGTTTTTGAGCTATCGGGACGAAACTTTCGCAAAAGTCTTCTTTCTATTGCAGGTAGTATATATGTCGGAACCGACCGGATCGGACAACTATATCTTATAGCTCCCATAGGAAGGATCGGAAAAAAACTTTAAAAAATTCTAGCTTCGGTGTTTTTTGAAATATTACCTTCTACTTTTGGGGATGTTATTTTTTAAATATTTCTGAATTTCGAATTAATTATTTGAAAAATCGGACTACTATATCATATAGCTGCCATAGGAACGATCGGAAAATGAATGAGAGAATTGAACATTTTTGCGATTTGTTAATTAATAGGAATGATCTGCAAGGGTATATAAGCTTCGGCTGGCCGAAGCTAGCTTCCTTTTTTGTTTTCCATAAAATATTTGAAAGTTTGAAATAGGGTCACACGTTTACAAAAAGAGACGAAAAACTTTGTAGCTTTCGCACCTCGATTTCTTTGGCTATTGTAAGCCAACCAAAAAAGATTAAATATGGATACAAAGAGTGAAGGATTGTTAAATAAATTATAAACACTGAATGTTTATGATATGTGTTTTTTTGTTCATTTGTTCAATGTGTTGTCGCTTAGTTTTTAGATGACAAATAAGAAATGTATTTGTGGAGTGTAAGTGAGTATAGGAGAGTATAGGCAAGGTAAAAATTGCAAGTTATAAACAAAACAACTGTTAATCGAACCCTATCAATACTTTTTGCACGTTTTTGCACGTTTTACGTAAAACCTCAATGTTGTAGTTGCATTCGAGTTCTGTCGCTACACATTGCTTAATGTTTGGATCGACAACAATCGGCAACAATCCGCTGTGACGGAATTTGTATTGCAAACTATGAACGGAATCGAATTAAGCGATAGTCAGCACACAATAGTCAAAAAGAAAATTAAGCAGATTGTTGCCTTTCTTAGTCGTAATTTGCCATAATGTCATAGAATAATAGACCGATTCAAGGAAAAATATTCCCTGTCTTTCGTCGAACAAGAAAAATTCATTTTTGGAAAAGCGTTTGCCAAGCGACAAACCTGGTCGCAAATGCCTAACTTATAATGAGGCAGGACCACGATTAAAGCGTAAGGGTGCATCTCACTTGGCGAAAGAAAAAGAAAATTCGATACTATTGCTTTTGCATGGTGCTTCTATTTGGCAAAAAATATCAAACAAGAAGATACTGCAGTTTTGTTGCGAAAGGCGTTAAAAATGAAATACTTAGGGGAGAGGTCTGTAGGTTGGTACACCTTTTGTTTTTAATCTGCCATTTCGACATTCACTTATGAAACTTTACGCATTTGGTACTGATTGAAAGGTTAGTCTATTAGCTTAATAAAAAACAAAAAAAAATATTTTTTTTTCCTTAGGGAAAACTGAAAAAATATTTTTTTTAAAAAAGTCCCAAAAAACGACATTTTGAAAAAGAGGTCTGTAAGTTGCGACACTTATAAAAGTCAATAATACTCACACAAAAAGTACTCCAAACTATAAGGAACTATTTATTTATGTTAATTTTATCAATTTTAGTTCGTCCTAAATTATTTCCCATCCATTTTTTAAGAACTTAGACCAAATAACAATTAAAATCAAAAGGCTCTTTGAACATTCACTTTTCCCCTAATATCAAAGAAATGTACTAGGCAGAAAGCGACTTCTGTTGGCCTAAGACCTTTTTGTATGAAAAAAGGGTGTCTCAACTTACACGCTCAAAGTGCCTCAACTTACACAAAATGGGATGTTTCGGAAAAAAAATTAATAACTTTTGTTCTGATTGTCACATTAAGCTATTTCTTTTTATAATTAGTTAACAGTTAATATACTAATGTTTTAAATCTCTTACCAAGTTAATTTAAGGACGTTATTAATTTTAAATGGAATTTTAAAAAAAACTAGACAAAAACTTTTTTTGTGAAAAATGGTACACGACTCTTACAGCCTTAATCTGGCTAGAGCCTGGCTTATAATGTTTTCCCCAAAAGTTTTGTCACTAAAAAGGACTACAAAAAAAAAATAAAAACAATTTTTTTAGTGGATAAGTTTTGAGAAAATTGAGTGTCTCAACTTACAGACCGTCTCAACCTACAGACCTCTCCCCTATTAACAAATACATTTTTTTTAAATCCTTGCCTTTAAAAGTATATATGCGGCGCGCCGCGGCGTGGGCGTAGGATGAAGATGTGGTCCGATTCAAAAAGCAACAAAAACCGAAATTACATCTTAGCCTTAAAAGTATATAACAAAAATGTTAGATTTGTATCTTTAAAACTGGAGTTTATGCCTCAAAGACTGAATATTTGCCCATGGTGCAGTGTAAGATCTTGCCAATCTAGGGGGACTTAAATCAGTGGGAGTCGTATTTTTTAAGATATCGGCTTTAAATTTGAAGTGAATATTCTGGTAAGCCCAAAGATGACGTTGGACATAAAAAAATGGGCGTGGCACTTTTAGGGGCGTTAAATATTGAAAAAACTAATTTTTTTAAAGATAAAAACCCAAAAAAAAAATATTACAAAAAATTTTTTGAAACTTTTAACTATTTTCGTATTTTTTGTAATAATTTTCGCCAACTTAAAAAATGTTGTATTTAATTTTTGGAGACCATTTTTTTTTTTTTTTGAAAATGTGGAATTTTGGGTGGACTTTTTAAGGTCAACTGAGCTCAGGATATTAAATGGTAGGTTTCTGTTTCCAATAAATGTATGCGAAAACAAAAAAATGTTATTTCATCGTTTAGGCGGTGCGCAATGGCCCTAAAGTTTGGCTAAAAATTAAGTGTAAAACTAGGAATTTACCCCATTCCATTTCTTGTCTCCAAACAAAAAGAACCGAGTTCGATCCCCGACCCACCATTTTTTTTTTTTGACTCACAATAAAATAGAGTTTTTATTTTACAATTTTAAGGACTAACTATCACTTTTGAGTTCACCAATAAAAATTATGGTCAAAGAAATCTGGCTTAGGATACAACGATATTGACAATTATTTTTCAGGGACCGTAACAGTTATAAGTTGTACTCTAAAAGTCATTGATTATTCGCTTTTATTGTTAAAATAATATTTTTGGTAATACTATATATTAGCGGGCTCACCCCCGAAATTCGCGAAAAAATTATCCTCGATGAATCGAGATTTCTTAGGGGGCTTTATACCTTCTTTTTTTTCAAAAAAATAACATTTTTTTTTTGCTGAATCCTAAAGTAGGGGAGAGTGGGGGAATTTCGTCAGCATTTTTTCAAAGCTATTTTTTGTCCATCTTGAGACACGTTTTTTTTTGCTGAATCCTAAAGTAGGGGAGAGTGGGGGAATTTCGTCAGCATTTTTTCAAAGCTATTTTTTGTCCATCTTGAGACACGTTATCATATTTCTATTTTTATTGTTGAATGCGGTTAGCACCAAGCTTTAAAATGTGACATTCCCCTATTTTTTTAATTACCTTGGTGATTTATAAAAAATTAAAAAGTAAAACCAATATACTGGGGCAATCTCGCCACATAGGGGGGTAAAATCGCCACACAACTGGGGAAATTTCGTCACCTGAAAAATGTAGGGAACTTTACGCCTGTAAGTATGCTACACTGATCAAGCGTACCATTTTTGTTGATGTCCTATATTTGTTGCTGCTGCCGGTAGTCTGTTCGTTAGCCAGCTCGTCAAATATAAAAATATGTATTTAAAATAGGTGCGAATTTACCCTTAGCGTAGGGTGGTGAAATTTCCCCAGACAGTACTTTTTTAGAAATAATTATTTTTCTTCCGAAATTAGGCGCGAAGTTAAAAATCACTAACTCTGAAATGCACATTATAGCACTGTGTATTATATAAACAAGAGAGAACGCTATAGTCGGGTTGGTGTCCCGACTATCTAATACCCGTTACTCAGCTAAAGGGAGTGCGAACGCTGTGTCGGGTTGGTGTCCCGACTAATAATCGTAACTCAGCTAAAGGGAGTGCGAGGGAGATAGATATATGTTGACAATTTATAAAGCGTATAACTTTTTAATGAATGGTCCGATTTGAAAAATGTCTTCTACATTTCGATAGGTATAAATATACACAACAAAATTGCATTTATACTTCTATGAAATCTTTAAAGATGTGGGCGCAGGACCCATTTTAAAATGGCTTAGAAGCCATTAGAATGGCTTTTCTGATTATTATAATAAAAATACACATGTGGTCATCCATGGTATGAGAGTTCTTAAGAAATTGCTGACCACCCCATGGCTATATGAAATATACTCTGCAGGTCTAAGCACGGGCTATATCCCAATCCAATAGAGGACCTCTCCTATCGTCTTCCTCCCAAAAGCGGGAAAGTGCAGTCACGCGAGCCCCAAGGATTACAGGCCGATAAGCCTCACCTCTTTTATACTCAAGACACTGGAAAAGCTGCTGGATCTACACATCAGAAATGATGTAGGGAGGCTTATGTCATCCAACCAGCACGCCTACACCAAGGGGAAATCTGTGGAAACGGCACTACACTCGCTAGTAGCAACCGTTGAGAGAGTCCTACACATTAAGGAATATGCGCTTGGAGTATTCATCGATATATCCGGAGCATTCAACAATGTCAAGACGGATGCTATAATGAATCGCCTAGAAGCAACCAACACGCACCCCGCAATAAGCCTCTGGATAAGAAACCTGCTTAGCTGCAGGCCAGTACATTCAGAGTGGGGCACCGCATCCATGGTAAAGGGGGCACACAGAGGCACACCACAAGGTGGGGTCCTCTCGCCTCTCCTATGGAATTTGGTGGTCGCCGATCTAATCAAGAGATTCGAGAGGAGAGCCCCAAAAATAACAGCCTATGCGGACGACATAGGCATAATTACTACGGGAGTTTGTCCATCGACCCTCAGCTCTATAATGGAATCAACACTCAGGGAGATATGTGAGTGGGCGGAAAAGGTGGGACTCAGTATCAATGCGGACAAAACGGACCTCATTCTCTTTACAAAGAGATACAAGGAACCAAAATGGACCCCCCCGAAAATCGGCACAGTACTGGACTGCAAGCTGGCATGGAGACCCAATGTAGTGGAAAGGGCGATGAGATCCATGCAGTCGTCAACAGTCAGTTCCAAAAATGTGATGGCGACAATAGACAACCTTAGCACGACAAAGTCAGTGCGGATCTATTGGGTTCCCAGTCACCAGGGCATCGATGGCAACGAGACAGCTGACGTTCTTGCAAAGGAAGGCGTAGAGCTGGCGAACGACAGAACGGAGAACGTGCCTGTTTCCCTCCGAACGCTCTAAAGCGCCGTGGAGAAACAGGCGGACATGCGAGCAAAACGCAGGTGGAGGAATACCAAGACCTGCCGAATCATAAGAACTATGTATGTACTGCGTCTACCACGGAAAGACTGCAGGCTGTTAGTGGGAATCCTTACAGGCCACTGTATGGTTGCCTCACACGCAACCACACTCGGAATACTCAACAGCCGCGCCTGTAGGAAATGTGATGAATCGGGGGCCTTGAAGCCCTGGAACATCTTATCTGCAACTGACCGGCTCTCTCTAGAGCAAAAAGAAGATACCTCGGTGCCTCAGTACTGGCATCACTAGGAGACGCCTCCAGCAGGGAACCAGGATAACTACTTGCCTTCGCCAAAAACACCTCGATCTTTATGGATATAAAAACCGCTTAACTTATCTCAAGGTTCATGCGCATCAACCGGACAACTAAGGGCCATATTGGCCTATGCGTGGCCCCGTCCCGGTTAACCTAACGTAAATTACAGAGTAAATGCTTCATATCCCTTCCTTAAAACAGGCATAGACTATCACGGGCAAAAGACTTTGAAATGTTATATTTCAGTGTTTGTGTGTATGGCTACTAAAGCCATTCACTTAGAAGCTGTTAGTGCTTTAACGTCCGATGCATTTTTAGCAGCATTAAAATGATTTATATCTAGAAGAGGAATATGTACTAATATTTATTCGGATAATGGTACTATTTTCGTAGGTGCTGCTCGGAAGATGGAGGAAGAATTTCTAGAGGCCATTAAACATAATACTGGAGTGGCTTCAGAAATTAAAAATGATAAAACCCATTGGCATTTTATCCCGCCGGCAGGACCTCACTTCGGCGGTATTTGGGAAGCAGGTGTTAAATCCGTTAAATATCATTTAAAACGGGTAATTGGGGATAATATTTTGCCCTACGAAGAAATGGCAACTTTGTTTTGTCAGATAGAAGCGGAGCTGAATTCAAGACCCTTATATACTACGGGGGACGATATTGAAGATAACGAAGTTCTAACACCTGGCCACTTTTTAATATCTAGACCACCATTAGATGTGTTTGAGTCAATCCAAGATAGGTGGAAACTGATTCAAAAAATGAAAAGAGATTTTTGGATGAAGTGGAAGGACAAATATCTTTATACACTGCAGCAAAGATATAAATGAAAAAAAGGGAGTTCCAAATATAGAAAAAAGGCAGGTAGTCCTCTTAAAAGGTGAAAATTGTCACCCAGCCAAATGGCCAATGGGAAAAGTAGGGGACGTTCACAAGGGTAAAGATGTTAAAGTTCGAGTTGTAAAAGTTAAGACCCAAGAAGCTTCATTTACAAGACCAATAACAAAAATTTGTCCTTTAATTGGTGTAAAACAAGCTGAGGATGTTATGGAAAAGGCAGTTGAAACCAAGATTTTCTAAATTAGGCACCGTAATGGTAATGCTATTGCTTTCATTGTTCTGTCAAGTCTCACAAGCAGCAATAATAAAAGGCGAGAATAAATCATTTAGCATTCGAAATATAAATGAGACGGCATCAGGAGATAAAGAAATTATAAGCACATCATTAGAAAAAGTAATGTGCTGATACAGAAGATGAGAATTGTTTGCGGTAAGCTTCGAGGATCAATGCAATATAGTGTTGGATAATATGCAAATCAGTTAATAGAACTAAAAGAAAATAATAATCTATTTATGATGCAAGAGAGATTAAAAAGCAAACGTGCTCCTTTCGAATTCATTGGATCATTATATCACATTTTCTATAGGATAATGGATGAAGATGATAGGAAGCAACTAGAAGAAAATATGAGAAATCTGTTAGACCATCAGCACAATTTAAAGAAAACGACTTAAGATATTAACGATAACTTTAGGAAAATGCATAAAAGAATTGAAAATACGACAGAAGTTCTTAAGGAGAGTTATTACGTTTATAAAGAGTCGATTAATTTCTTTATGATAACTTATCAACTTAACTCATTGATTGAAGCAATCATTAGTCTGTTAATTGACATTAATCAATTACAAAACAAGAAAGGAAGCTAGCTTCGGCCAGCCGAAGATTATATACCCTTGCAGATAGAGTAAATACCTATAGTTTAATGCTCACTCGGTGCAGTTCCAGGGATTCCAGATTCAGCGTGCCTATTTAAATTTTTTTTTTGTAAGTTGTCAAAAATCAAAACGCCTACTTCCTAAAAAGTTAGGGCTAGTATTCAACCCAACAAAAAGTCGTCCAAAACAAAAACTTCATATGAAACAAAATTTTTTGACGTTGTTTTTCATATGAATTTTTTTGTTTTTGACGACTTTTTGTTGGGTTGAGTACTAGCCCTTACAATGAGTTTTCGTATATTTGTTTGAATATTCCTATGGGAGCCTTATAATATAGTGGTCCGATCCGATACTTTATGTGGTCGGAAACGTCTCCTTTACTGCGTTGCAAACATCTGACTGAAATTATAAGAGGGTATTATAAGGATATAATGAGATATCCAAAATTCAAAGTAGTCTATCCGAAACATTAGTTCTTCCAGGGAAAAGGACAGGTACTGAGCTTAAGGAAGTCTATACGCTATTGACAGCTAGGGGATTACACAGGCCGACAAAATGTGACATGGGTCGATGTCCAGGCCTGCCACCATTTTATTTCGATAAATGAGGCTTTCCTAAGCATAAGTTGCCACTACGCCTATACTCCATCAGCTCTGGTATCTGGGCACTGCTTAAAACAATTTTAAAAATCCCAAAACCATTCACAAAAACCTGATGAGTGCCCTTAAAATTAAGGACATAAGGTGTCTTTGGATCAAAAATGCATTGAAGAAGAAAATTTTTTTATTTAATTTTTAAACGCTGTTCACAAATGAAGATTTTTAAACTTTGCTGTGACTTTAAAAGTTTGAATGCGCCCACCTCCTCGTGTGGTTGAGTTAGATTGAATTTTCCAAAACGACCGTATAAAAGAGACATGCAACTGTTTAATTCCGAAAAGATTACCAAAATTGGTTGACCACTCTTGGATATATATTCCAAAAGACGAAGAAAATTTGTGATTTTCTTAAGTTAAAGATACCGCAAATACCAGATTTGATGAACTACAGGCGTAGGGTTATGTCAATAGCCCCATTACTCTATAACTCCACCCCAGTGTAAATAGACTATAAGTCGAATTTTTTTCGGTATGATGTGTTGATGATGTGCAGCATTTCTAGTGTGAACCGTTTCTTGTAATGCTGTTCTTGTTGTACCATACCCCGCTTCATCGAAATTGGGCAAGTGTCGTTCGCTCGCACAGTGGTCTGCAAGTGCTGTTTTTGGCATATTTAAATTATTGTTGTTTTTTATGTCGGATTTGTGGCCCGCTATTCTTGTTTTTAGTTTGACTTTAGTTGTTCCAATTTATATTTTATTGCAGTTTTGTGAGGCGTTACCAGCACACGGAATTTTATAAATAATATTGTGTTTATCGAATATTTCAATTTTGCTTTTCATATTTCTAAATATTGATGCCATTGTTTTTGTAGGTTTATAAGCTAATTGAATTTTGTCACGGTCGTAAATGTTTGATAAGGTAAGGTAAAACAAAATGTCAACGTATGTGTGTGCCGACCGCTGCTCTAAACCGAAGAACAATATTCCAATATAGGACGGGCAAGGGAGGTAAATAGTAATTTGGTTATATAAGGGTCGTCCAATTCTTTTGACTAACGCTTTATAAACCCAAAAACACTCATAGCTTTGTTGACAGTCAGCATTATGTTATTTTATTTCTACAATTCCTTTATTTTATAAAAATTACGCGCTGTCAAATTTTTCTTTTCCGCCCGGGCCCGCGACTTGGGCCATTATGCTCAGTTTGACTGCAAACTGAAATTGAAGCTTAACAAAATATGTAGTAAGAGAAAAGCGTTGGGCATAAATTTTCCCTTCAGAAAATTTATATTTCGAAAATTCTCGCGAGCGATGTCCAATAAAGTGTCCCGAACAAAATGAGACTATTTTCACAAATATGACATTGAAAAGAATTTTTTTCATTACCATTAAAAAGACAGGTCGGCCAATAAAAGCACAAGTCTAAACGCTACAAAACAATAAAGGATTTTAGCTGTAGAATAAAATGCATTGTAACTCAAGAAGTAGAGGTCGCCCATCTTGGTGATTGGAAAATGTTGAAGTTAAAGATCCAAAGTACCATTTCCACCAAATTGTGGCTCTAGGCTGCAATGAGTTTAGATTTTATTAGGCCACAAAAAGTGCCTATTAATAGATAATTTGGAACTTTGACCACCAATGACTCAGAACTGTGACGTGATGAAAAGATTCCAAGTATGAGGTAGTACAGCTAAAATGCTCTCAGGTTTTGAAGCGTTTAGTCTTGGGCCAAAAAAAGTCCTGATTTTGTTGACCTGTGTAATGAAAATGACAAAATTTTCATTAACAAGAAAGGAAGTTAACTTCCATTGTAACTTTGTAGAAAGTATGCGCTTTGATTTTTGACATTGTAAAAACAACATTTTAAGTAGGCATACCTGCAAGGGTATATAAACTTCGGCTGGCCGAAGTTAACTTCCTTTCTTGTTTTACGAGTTTATTCTTAACATACAAAACTTATTGGTGACAGTGCTAAAGAAGTCGCGGTCCATGGAAGAAAAGCATATCACTAATGCACATGCTCCTGCGAATACAAACAGCAACCGATCCAAAAAAAATCAAAATCAATCCGCCAAATCTTCGGGCCACCTTGGTTCAAGACAACCCCAATGGTACAGCGGTTCATAAATTTAAAAAAGTTAAAATATATTTTTTCTTCATGGACCGAGACCCGTGCTAGGCATGACCTCGTAACTGATGCAAAAAATGAAAAAAATCATCCTTCAGATGAAATGTAGAAGACATCGGACTATTGAATAAAAGTTATGCGCAATCAAAATGTTATATATCCATCTCCCTCGCACTCCTTTTAACTGAGTGACGAGTATTAGATAGTAAGGACACCAACCCGACTATAGCGTTCTCTCTTCTTTTTAAATCGATTGTTTGATAAACGTTGATGTGGGAGCCTCCGAAAGTTGCAGTTCTTAACGGTTCATCAATCTTAAACGACATCATATTTTTTCGTCATGTTAATTTTTTTTATTTTGCTGCTCGTTTTCTGCTCGTTTAAAATATGTTTTTACCTAAAATTCGATGTCTAGTAATGAATTTATTTTTCATTAGCTTTACTTTTCTCGAAAGGTTTTTTTTTATATATATATGCTTTATTTATTGAATTTTCTCTATAATGAGAATAACAATGAGTATATCAAATCTTAAGAATATAACTTAATTTACAGTCATGTAGACTGAATTTAGACTAAAGGGTCCTTATATTTATCGCTGGGCTGGCAGATCGTTTCGATGTAGACGAGATCTGTTCGAAACCCGTGTTAGGTTCCTTGCGAGAATATTTAGGTGCAGTGTAAGCTTATTATGGTAGGCCGCTTTCTGCTTTGATATTTCATCTTCAACCGGTTGTATGCCCAGATCCCTCTGGATGTTTTCGTTCCGAACATACCATGATGCCCCAGTGATTGTTCGCAGGATTTTTGATTGTGAGCGCTGTAATATGTCAACGTTGCTGTTGCTCACATTCCCCCAAAGCTGGGAGCCGTAAATCCAAATGGGCTTAAGGGTTGAGTTGTAGAGAAGAACTTTAAAGTCCAGACACTGGGGTGAACGAGAATTTATAATCCAGTGTAGGCTGCTAGTTTTAAGTCTGAGATGTGCTTTCTTGCATTCAAAGTGCCTCCGCCAGGTTAAGCGTCTTTCGAGGTGGAAGGTGGACGCCGAGGAATGTTACATCGCTGGATTAGGGGATCTGCGTACTTTTCAAAGTTAGCGGGGGCACGATTGTCTATTAAGGGTAAGCGTTATATGTTTTCATACGCCAGTCTGATAGCCATTTCTCGACTACCACCAGATGATCAGCTAGTTGAGCTGTTGCTCTAGTTGGGCATCTCGAGCGGCTCAGGATTGCGTTATCGTCAGCAAAAGTGAAAATGTGGTTTGTAGGAATGTCTGCTGTGTATAGGACAAACAGGGTAGGGCCCAGTGCGCTACCTTGTGGGATTGCATCTAACCTCGAAGACTCTCTGGTAGAGGTATGACTCAAGTAACTTATGAGTGTTTTCTGGCAGTAATGTTATGATTTTATGCATAAGGTCTTAGAGCCACACTCGGTCGAATGCCTGAGAGACTTCGAGGAATATAGCACTACAATATTCCCGATCTTCGAAGGCTGTACGAATTACGGATGTTATCCGGTTGACTTGCTTGATGGTTCCGTGGCTTTCTTGAAACCCGAATTGATGTGCCGGGATTACGTTTTGTTCTCTTAAATATGGTGCAATGCGCGTGAGCAGGCATTTTTCTAGTAGTTTGGACAGGCACGATAGTAAGCTTATTGGCATGTACGATGATGGAATTGTGTGGTCTTTCCCAAGCTTCGGTATCGTTATAACCACAGGCTTTTTTGGGGTAGTAGCCAAGTTTTGTGATTCCGTTAAATAGTTTGTATAAAACATCCACTGCGCAGTTTGGAAGTTAAATTATCATTTTTGGGATTTTTAGGTCGCCCCCTGGAGACTTCTTTGGTTTTAATTGCTTCCTTATGGCATTCGCAATTTCAGGAGCTTGAAACAAAATCGGGATAATTGCAATTTCAGAGCTAAGCGGCGCTAGTTGAAAAGAGTTTGTGGCGACGTTTGGCTGAAATACATTTTGTAGGTGCAAAGTAAATGTTTCGGCTCTGTCTTCGTCCCTGCTGGCCCAAGTACCCGAGGAGTTTATAATCGGAGTGACTGATTCTATCGGATAACTTAAATTTGTGTGGGCTCTCCACAAAGGATGCTTTGTGCTGGTCGGCGCAGCGATTTGGCGCTTACTAAATTTCTTAGGATGTTCTTGGTCACAGCGAAGTCAATTAAGTCCGGAAGTTTTCTGGGGGCAGATGACCAATATGTGGGGCTGCTAGGGGAGACAAAGGGAGTTTGTTGCTTAAATCTGTGATTGCTTATACAGTTGCCTTCCTTTGGGGGTCACGAGTCTTGATCCCCAGTGCGTATGCTTGGCGTTGTAGTCTCATTCTGGAAGCGTGCATATTTAGCTTGTTGAAACTGACTCTTCAGCTCCTTATAGACCGTGCAGCCTCTGTAGTTTGCAGTAGGTTTTCTACAGTTAGCGCATTTCTTCGTTTTTTCTTTGCTTGCAGGGCACGGTTCTGAGTTGTGGAAGTACGCAGACGGATCGAAGCCCGTAGTTGTTTCTGGTGTGTCCGTTAATGCACTACGAGAAGTACAAGCAACGACACCAAGCACGTGCTTGTTACGGGCGGGTTTCTTCATACAGTCATACAAAATAAGCATTATTTGGTTCAGGAATGGTTTCTTTACTATTAAAACCAGCTTAAATCACATTCTTAGTTGCTTTACACTAATCCTTTTGGGAATAGTTTGGACTTCCTCCAAAGAAGGACTCGGATGGATGATATATTTTGAAAGGAATTCTTAAAATAAGCCAGTAAGCCAAAATGGTGTGTAGCGGCTCCTGTAATAGGGGCAGGACCATTAAATTTGGCTGGGAAGTTCTGTCTAGGTTTACACAAGGACGTACAATACAAGAAATTGTTAAAAGTTAAAGGGCATTATAAAAATAAATATTTACTACAAGTTTACAAACATTTTTTTTTCGTCAAAAATAGGACCCTTTTTTTTTTAATTTAATTAATAATACTGTGAGGTTTATGATATCGATTTATTTTTGAGGTGAAATTTCTTTAGGCGCGTTATGCATTTCGTGGACGGAGTAAAACCAATTCATGACCGTCACGAAAATCGTACATCTACCGTTATTTTCTTCACCGCTGACGAACGTTCTCTTTGTCCACTTTTTTCCTCTCTTCGCTCTGAGCGCGCTCGCACATGGAGCGAGCTCATGGTGGAACTATACAAGGTGATCTTGTCGCGAGAGCTGCCCTCTTTTGAGGACGTTATTTGTGCCAGTCTCTATCTAGCTTTCTCATTCTATCGCTGAAGAGAGACAGAGAGGTAAACATATTTAACGTCCTCAGCAGAGCTGACGAGACCACCTTGTATAGTTTCACCATGAGCGAGCTCAGCTATGCTAGAAACGTTAAATATGCTTACATGTCTGTCTCTCTTAAGCGATAGAATGAGATAGCTAGATAGAGACTGGCACAAATGACGTTTTAAAAGAGAGCAGCTCTTGCGTTGAGACCACTTTACACATTCCTAGTGTGCGCTGTCCGTGTTAGATTCTTTGGTTGTGTAAGTGTATAAGCAAACGAAATTATGCACTTACACTCCTTGGTTGCAGCATGCGCTCGCATAAAGTTGAGAGAGTAAAATCTAAAATAAATCTAAGCTTGCTTGTGAGAATACGATTTTTAAGCTGAAATCATTTGTGTGACATCAATTAAGATGCAAGAAAGAAGTAAAGCATACAGAGAGCGTCTGCGATCTGCTGAAGCTGACGCTTTGGCCAGCCGAAGCTAGCTTCCTTTCTTGTTTTTTATGAAATTAGAGCTGGTGTTATATACCCTTGCAAATAATTCCTATTAATTTACAAATCTCAAAAATGTTAAATTTCCTCTTATTTCTCACTAATTTTCCAATCGTTCCTATGGCAGCTATATGATATCAAATAAAAACACCTCTAAACGAGGTAAAAAACTAGTGACGATCGCACTTTCAACGTACAAAAGTTCTTAAATCATCTTTTGTGACGAAAAATGATTTTAGATGCGACTAAATAAGTACGCTACCTAAAATTTAATCGTTTGGCACGCTTTAGCAAATATTTAATATCTACACGAAAGTTTTATGTTGTAGCGTGCCGAATGAATAAATTGCAGGTAGCGTTCTTATTTAGTCGCATCTAAAATCATTTTTCGTCACAAAAGTTGATATCAGATTTTATCATATGACCCCTCATTTGACGGGTATTTTAAATAGGAACGCAACTAAAACATTGCGAGGGGGCATTTATCCCCACCGGCCCCAACAGCTCCAAATTTCGAAATTTTCACTTTTTCACTTTCACCGCTTTCTCTTCCAAGCCAATTAATTTTCTTAAAGTCTTGGTATGCAATCCTTTAAGTTTTTGCAATACCTTTCGATTGGTGTATTACTCATTACGATCGGACTATCACAGCAGATTTTCAATTTTTCGCCTTCGCACACTCTCCTGGTGCGCTTCGTCACTACATGGACTGCCGTCCATAGTGATAGAAGTTCGATATTGATCAAATTAAAATCGAAGTTCGAAAATATTTAAAAGACTCATATCCCAGAGTAGAAGAGAATACAATAAAAACCATAGAAGCATTAATTTTCCGATCGCAGCTGTATGATATAGACGTCCGATTTTAAGGATGGGCAAGTTTTCGCTACAGATCAAGACTCGTCTCCCACACAAACAGACTTGCTGTCAGACTTTCCAGACCTATGAACAGAAGAAGACTAAAGAGATTGCACCCATCAGCCAATTGGATACTTGGACGGCACGCTTGTGGAAGACTCATTCCAGACCTAGACGCATAGTCTGCAACACTGTTAAATTTTTGTAATGACTCTTTTTTTTTATTCACTACTTTTGATATTTTTACCATGGGTGAAAGTGAATTGAGTTCCACATAACACCCTCCAGTAAACATTTTGTTGAGCATATCGAAAAAAAAAACAATTTTTAAGTCAATAGAACAGAGCTTAACTTTGCCATACAGATCAATATGATTGGATAAGAATGGCAGCGAACCAGCTCGACAAAGATGAAAAATGTGTTTTTTGGTCGACTTTAAGTCGGCTGTATTTATCGTAAAAACTCGAAATAAATCCGTTGAAAAATCATAATGGGTACAAACTTAAAGTTTATATCCTACCGAATAAAACAAACCGGATATGGCCCAAGTATATTTCGGGTCAGAATAGTCATGGAAAAATATCAATGAACACTCCTTTTACATGGTCTTAATTTTAATTTTTTTTTTAATTAAAATGTTGTGGCTGCTGCTGGTGTTTGTTGTCGTTTCCTTCTTCTTTCTTATGTTGTTTCAGCCAGTTCCTGGTATGGCGCCGTTACACTATGGTTAATTTAACCACTTTTTGTGGCATTAATTAATAACTTACTAACAAAGCAATATTTTACATTTTTGTTTTTTGACTTTACTATATTAAATTTAAAGGAATTTTTGTTGGAAAAATAGGCGTAGTCCCGCCTTTTTTTTTAAATTTATTTTTTTATAAACGCATTGAATAAAATTTTTGTAATAATAAGAACAACATATTTACTTTTTAAAAATATATAAAAGTTTAAATTTTTGTATTTTTTGAATGAAATTTTATTTTTATAATTATTACCAATATAATTTCTAAAAAAAGTAATATAAAACTTTATAACAAAGTGATTTCAGTGAATCAATGATGTAACATAATTTGTAACTAATTAACACTAGTTTACAGCAAAAAAAGATAAACATTGAGACCAATTTTTTTCGATTAGTTTTGAGTTGCTGATCACGCTGAACAAATTAAAAACAAGAGAGAACGCTATAGTCGGGTTGTTGTCCCGACTATCAAATACCCGTCACTCGGCTAAAGGGAGTGCGATGGAGATTGATATATACAATTTTTTTGATTGCGTATAAATTTTTATTGAATGGTCCGATTTGAAAAATGTCTTCTACATTTCGATAGGTATAAGTTCTTGGAAACTTTAAAGGTGTGGGCGCCAGACACATTTTAAACTTGTTAGTGTTAATAGTGTTACTTGATCTTTCTTCTTTAAAATGTATTTGGTTTGAATTTAAAATTTTGAGTGGTTAATTTTTTATTGGCATCGAAGGGACCGTCACACGCTACATGTCGCACGCGACAGTTTTTTCCGTAAATTTCTTTGTTGGTTTTTCTGCAACCTTAACGTCAAAAAAACCGTTTAAAAGCTTTTTTTTGTCCAAATAACAGGTATTGTCCTAGAAAATTATCGAAGGATACTCAAATTACTTAGCTTAGTTGAGGATCCATCTAACAAGAATCAAATATCAGTGCAAAATTATATAGAAATATGTTTTATTCGAGTTTTACGATTTTTTGCTTGGTTGACATCCCCAGAGAATCGCCCATATCTCTTCTTTCCTGTCTTCGCTCTGAGCGTGCAGAGCGAAGAGAGGAAAGAAGAGTACAAAGAGAACGTTTGTCAGCGGTGATAGGGAAGAAGAAGATTTTCGTGTCGGTCATGAATTGGTTTTACCCCGTCGCTGAAAATGCATATCGCGCCTAAAGAAGTTTCACTTCAATAACAAATCAAGCAGATTAATTTTACAAAGAGTAAAGTAAATACCTGAAGCTTTAAGTTTCAATTTAAATAAACTAATTCGGACCTCTTTTGCGAACGTTTGACCACTTTGAATGCTACATTGTTTTGACGAAATGCTAACGTAACGCCGCTGCGCTGCAAAATTGAACACGTGTTCACGCTTTGCGTTCTATTTTTAGAAAGTCCCGTTAGATTTCCAGAAAATTCCGGCTTGCCATCAAGAAGCTTGGATATTTTTGATAAAATTTGTTTACTTATCAATAATTTTTGGTACTGGCGATTTTTTTAATTTTGGCCTATGTGCGCATCCACTGTGCAGTGATGGGACCACTGCTGTGGAACACCACGTACAACGGTGTGTGACTCATCCAGAGAACACCACAATCGTCAACAACAAACTTTTAAAATCGAAAAGTGGGAACACTGTCACTATTTTGACCGCCGCTGTATGATATTATGTTTTATGGCCTAATTTCATTTATTTTGTTCTCCCTAAAAAAAATCTTGAAATTATTTTGAGTATGGGGTTTAAAGGAATAAGAGTTTAATTTAATTAACTTTTTTTTTTATTTTATTCCATGGGTGAAATTTATTGCGGCTCTCGCTTCTGCAACAAAAAAAAGGCGCAATACCTAAAAAAAAAACTTAGGAAATACTTTTAAAAATACTAGAGGCTTACAAATAAATCCTTAGCATTTGGGCCATAGAACTAACTATTTATCAAAAAATCGTATTGTGCGGAGCAGCAGTATACGTTTTTAAAATTCAAAATATTTAAAATTGCCCCTCTACTTGCAACACAGCTCAACCCCTCATCTCATCAGTTTTCTTGGCTGTTGCTCTCGCGGCCGTCACTCTCTTGTCATCCGCTCTCTGGCGTTTGCTCTTGGCAGGCTCTCATAAAATGCGACACCATAAATAATTATACCCGTTACTCGTAGAGTATTTGAACAAAGGTATGTAACAGGAAGTATGTAGAAGGAAGCATTTCCGACCCTATAATCATTACGTGTCCAAATTAATATTCTGTGATATGGATTTTGAAGGTCAAGGTATTATTTTTAGTTTTTAATATTAATAAAAGCTAACTTGTGTTGTCCTTATTATGAATTTAATTCTTTGCCTTCAATATTATTAGTAGCTTTTGTATTCATATTTTTATGTTTACTTAAAGTTTTAACTGTGATCCCTCAAGATTCCCCCATTCATTTTTTATTCGGCGTATTTGTTAATACCTTAAGGTATAAAAGAAGTTAAAGCTAGCTGTAGATATTTGCAGATGTGTTCATAATCAACAATATACTATCATTGTCTCTTTAAGGTCAAATCACCTGTTTTGCGTTGTAGTTGTGCTGTGTTTTTGGGTTCGTCTTTCTGTTTTTTCATTAGGCTCAAATTTTAATTTTTGTTTTCTTTTGCTATTATTGGAATTTTTGTTTCTTATTGTTATTGGGTTTTTTTTATTTTCATATAATTTAAACGTAATAATCAAAACTAACGGATTATTATATGTGGGCGGATAAGAAACCGAAGGCGTGGTTACCTATCTGATTAAAATATGAGTTAAATGCAATAATTCAATGCAATAACAAATTTGAAACTGATAATAGCAACGAGTTCCAAATTTGGTCCGATATTTTGTATGGTAGCTATGGGATATAGTTTGATAAATTGTAATTAAAATATTTTTATAAAATTTTGGGAAAATTTCGTAACGATATTACAACTAGAAGTATTTTAACCGCGGTTCCCATACAGGCCCAACCACTGTGCCACGCCTTTAAAGATTTCGGAAAAGTAAAAATTCAGTTTTATTGTGTTTATCAATATCAAATCGGACCACTCGTTAAAAATGTATGCCTGATTAAAGTTTTATATATCCATCTCCCTTGCACTCCCTATAGCTGAGTTACGGGTATCTGATAGTCGGTGCTCCCGACTACAGCGTTCTCTCTTGTTTTTTGTGTTTTTAATCTCAATTTAAATTTTATCCGCAATAGCAACCGCAGCCTTAAACCGGTTTATTGGCACAGCTGACCGTCTGATCCATTTCCAGTAGTGTTGGGTAAAACTGCTCATTTTGGTGCCCATGCTCACTTGTTCCTTTTTTCTTAACGAGTTAACTCACTCAGTTTGCTCACTTGTCGCCTTTCTCTGTCCTTAACTTTTTCAATGGCTCTGAGAAAACTGCTGATTGACTGTAAAACCGTATGCAAACAAAATGTATCCAAATAGTGAAAAAATACCGTTTGAGCCAAAAACAGGAAGAGAGCAACTAAGCAAGTGAACTAAAAAGATCAAATAAGAGAGCCAAACTGAACAAAAAAGAGCAAGAGAGCAAAAATGAACAAGTGCACAATAAAGAAGTTTTAGGAACATGTTAACTCACACAGTTAAAGGTAAAGGTTGGCTAAGGAGAGGAAATACTGGTGTGGTTAAAATGATGTTCGTTCGGCGTGAAGGTTGATTATGGATGGTAACACGGGTTAAGGTGAGGAAATAGTGAAAAGCGTATTAAGGTGCTAAAAAAATGTGGCTAGGGTAAGATTACAATGGGCGATAGGTGGGGTTAAGGTAAGGTAATGTTGGGGTTAAGGCGGTGCGAGGTAAGGTAAGTCGTGGTTAGGGGGATTTTGACTAGAATATTAGTGCGTTCCAGGTGGTTTTATTGTGGCGCTCATTAAGATTAGGTGGGATTTTGCTTAAATTTTATTAGAATTCTAAAAAATTAAAAAACGTTGTTACTATCTATAGCCAATAGAAGTAGGCAACGTCGCTTATTGCTAGTATGATATTTAAATGTTTATTTATACCCTTTTCAATTAGTTGAAAAATGAAAGGAACGGTTTTGGGAACATTTTGTAAGCCTACCGCTTAATTATACAGGCCGACAGAATTTCGTGTTTTTGGTTGTCCAGGCCTGTCACCCTTTTATAACAGCGGTCGGCAGCGTCCTATTAAGTGAGCATAGGAAATTGTTCTGCTCATTCTCTGCCTCTTACGTATACTGTAGAACAGCGGCCCGCACACAAGACTAATGAGCTGCCCTGTGCAATTTACTCACACAAATATAAAACATAATGAAATTGTATGAGTGAGCAGACCGCTGTTTTATAAGCATAACACTAGTTTACAGCCGAAATTCTCCCCAGCAATTGATGGCAAATTCTGTTAGTGCTGGACCCCTAGATCACGAAAATACCACTAATTTCTTTTCGATGGCACAATTTTTTTAAAGATTTTTTTTAGTTTGAATTGTTAAATTTCGGTCTTTTTTTGAAAAATGGAAATAAATCCGTTGAAAAATCCAATTGGGTACAAACTTAAAGATTGCAACGGCAACGGGGTCAAAAAATAGCTAAATTTAAAAGCTAGAAAACTATATAAAGGAATTTATTTTCTAAAAATTCCTAAAAAAAATATAAAATTTCCTGCATTATGACTGTAAGTATTTTTAACAACTTATATCCATTTGGATAATTAAATAATTTCAAATATTAAATTCACTTTTATAATTTTTTAGCTTTAAAAAATCTGATTTAGCTATTTTTGACTGGGCTGCGATCACCAATCATTTTTGTTTACATGACGCCGCCTATGATAAAACTTAAATTTGGACTCTGTCGAAAAAAAGTTTAAAAATCCGAACTTTAAAAATTCACCATAAATTTAATTTTGAATGGATTTTGGCCATATTCAGCTTGTTTTATTCAGTAGGTTGTAATCTTGAAGTTTGTTCCCATTATGATTTTTCAACGGATTTATTTCAAGTTTTTACGACTTACAGTCGACCGAAAAACACATTTTTCATGTTTGTCGAGCTGCTTTGCCGCCATTACTTATCCAATCATATCGATCTCTATGGCAAAGTTAAGCTCTGACCTATTGACTTTAAAATAAAACGGAAACAGGCGAAATTTAACATTTCGAACTTTAAAAAATCTGTGCCATCGAAAAGAAATTAGTGGTATTTTCGTGATCTAGGGGTCCAACACTAACAGAATTTTCCATCAATTGCTGGAAAGCACACCAAGAATATTATTTTGTAAACTAGTGTAATCAACGGGTCATTCTAAGACATATTGTCCATGAAACTATATGCCTTAAACCACGTTTGACCATCCGCATTTGCAAAAGAAAAATACTTTGGTTTAGATAACATTTTATTTTATTCTTGTGTCTTATTTGCAGGCGCATTTCTGCTGCTAGCGATCGGATTTTTGGCTATAGCAACGGCTACGCTGGTGAACGTTTTTGAGCCCTACGATTTAATATTTAAATGGGTAAGTCCGATATCATAAAGTGTCACCCATTTAGCAGCGTATTTACCCTTTGTCATGTGATTCGCTAATTAAAAAATTTGCACGAATGTTATAGTACTAAAGTAAAATGTAAATGTTATCTGATATTTAAGACACTCGTGTGTATACGGTCTTTTAATTATAACCGTTACTCGCTAATTAAAAAATGTGCACGAATGTTATAGTACTAAAGTAAAATGTAAATGTTATCTGATATTTAAGACACTCGTGTGTATACGGTCTTTTAATTATACCCGTTACTTGTAGAGTAAAGGGCTATATTTTATTCGTGCAAAAGTATGTAACAGCTAGAAAGAGGCGTTTCCGACCCCATAACGCATATATATTCTTGATCAGGATCACTAGCAGAGTCGATCTAGCCATGTCTGTCTATCCGTCTGTCAGTCTGTCTGAATGAATAAACGCTGAGATCTCGAAAACTACAAAAGCTAGAAGGGCTTCCTACGCAGCGTAAGTTTATTTCAGCATAGCGCCACGCCCCCTCTAAAGCCCACAATCGCCCACTAACGATTTTATGTGTCCCACACCTTTGAAGATCTCCGAAAATTATAAATACAATTTTGTTGTGTATATTTATACCTATCGAAATAAAGAAGACATTTTTCAAACCGGACAATTGATTAAAAAACTATGCGCAATCAGAAAATTGTATATATCTTCCTTGCACTCCCTTTAGCTGAGTGACGGGTATTAGATAGTCCGGACACCATCCCGACTATAGCATTCTCTTTTGTTTTATGGATCTTACTTTTTTAACTTAACGATAAAAATATAAATTTCTGTTATGTCTCTTTTTGCCATTCGACGTGAGAAATTCACGGATTATTTGACCTGAAGAGTTCGCAGGTAAATATACCAATTATTCTGAGTGGAGACCTTTAACCGCTTAAATACCCATATCATTCGCCAAAACGAATTCGTGAATTCCCTTGACCTGGAGAATTCGCAAATCATTTGACTCTAAATATTAACACCATAATTTTTTGGAATCGTAATTCGTAATCGTAATTTTATTCAAGAGAGTTAAAATTAAATCAGCTAATTCTTCCGTCCTAACTTCCTTGTGCGAATTGTCTTCTAAGATTGAGAACTCAATCGAAATTGAATGTTTAAGACTCATCGAAATACATAATATAAGTATTATCGAAGTTATAACAGTCATAACACGTACAGCCACTACAGCAATACTGCAATTCGGCAACCAGAGCGTCATTTTGCTTAACAGTCATCAATCTGCCGACGCAGCAAATATATAGGACACCACAATTCGGAAATAGAGCAATAGCTATGATAAGCGCCGCATATAGCACTTTAACCCACTGCGAGTTATGAACGTAACGGAAACACTGTGTACCTATAACTACCGTTAAGTTTGTTCAATAAAATCAGTATCAATCTCAGAATACCACTGTCTGTTGCTCATCTACCATCGCACAGTGGCGCCTTTTGACTTTTTTTTGGTAATAAATCATAACTTTTGAACCAGTGAAGATAATTGAATGATGTAAACGGCAATTGATAGATAATTGATCACCCTTTCAAATTATTGCTTGGACAGGGAGTGGGCGTGGCAGAGGCGTACTTACAAATCGGCAAAGTCAGAATTTAAAAACAAATCCATTTTTTTCCGACAAAAAAAACTTTTTTTGAAAAGTTTTTGTTTTTTTTAGTTTCTTTTTTTGTGTTGTATTTTTGAAAAATTATTAAATAAAAAAAAATTGGGGTTTTAAAAAAAAAAAATTTTTTTAATTTTGTTTTGTTTTTTTTATTTTTTAAATTTTAATTTTTAAAAACTAAAAAACAAAAAAAAAAAAAATGAAGTTTTTTTTAAAAATACAAATTTTTATATTTCATTTTTTTTTAAATAATGGTCACAATTTGGTAAACTTGGTAAACCTAATAGACTTTCAAATTACTAGATTCTAACTCTGTGACAAGGTTGTGATTCTATGACCCTGGAATACAGTTTGGATTCGCACATACTAAATTCAATGCTTAGGCAGCGTAAGTTGTTTTGAGCTGGCTAAAGTTGCTATTTTCGTTTCTGAATAACTTTTAAACGTTTGAAGTTTTAAAGGAAATCGTTAGAGCCGTTTTGAGAAAAATAACAGAAACTTAAAAAAAGTTTTAAAAAAATGTGTTTTGTGCATATCTTTTTAAATATTACAGTTACACAAATTACATATAGGAGGCGCTTAAAGCATTTTAAAATACCTTTTAAACAAGAAAAACAAGTCTGTAGCTTCACTAGTTTAGAAGTTAGGGCCTTCCGTATTTTAGCTGTTTTCCCGCTAAACTAGCGGGTTTTTCCAAAAGTGGTACAACTAAAGTTTCTTATATCGAGGACAAATCTTTCACAAGGTTGCGCCATATGCAATTTCTTGGACCATGACTTTTTTCCCTTTTTTGGCTCTTAAAACCGCGGACGCAGGCGGATGCAGCTACAACTTTCGTAATATCAAGAAGAAAGTCCAAATAACGTTTTACGGAAGTATAAAAAAAATAGTATTAAATAGTTTTTTTTATTTTCCATCAAAGTTGAAAAATATGGAAAAAATGGACGTTTCGCAAATAACGCATAACTAAGAGATGCGGATGGCAAACTGCAATATGTTTTACTTTTTTTACTCTTAACTAACACACCAATCCGTTGAAAAAAGAAGCAAAGCGATTCGATGCCTAGTTTTTAAGAAAAACCCCCCGGAAGTGCGAAAAATTACCTAAAAACGGTGTGTTTTTTTTAAGTGAAAAATTGTTCAACTTTGAAAAAGCATATCTTTTACAAAAATTTTTTGATTTGAAAATTATCAATCAATTACCTGTCGATTGGTATGGGTCGCAACTTTCTAGGACAAAGTCGAAAAAGTGATTTATTGCACGTTTTTTGGCCCAAGGCGCCACTGTGCATCGCTATTAACACAGGCTATCGCTGTGTCTTCAGATACTCATCTTGCGAACCACTCTCCGCCGTCCACCTAGTTACAAGTGCTGGGTGCGACACCTAACCAGTAGACAGTTTATGTACTGTATACTACCCAAACCTTCGATACACATGACCTGTGACCAGGCCAGCAAGTGCCATCGTGGCCACAGAGGAACACCTGAGATCGACCTCAAAGGACCTCAAAGTTCGAAAAATGCTTAAATAAAGTATGCTCTATAAAATAGATAAAATTCGTGTGTAAAACACTTGAAAGTTCTGTTTATTTATCATCAATTTTAGAGAGTATACTTTTGGGCAAATTGGTAAAAGTCCTCAAGAAGTAATTTTTCTTTGTTTTATTTAATTTGCAATTCATTTATTTCTCGCTTAAAAAAATTCCAAAATTGTTTTAAGTAAAGAGATCAAAAGATAAAGAGTGTATCTTTTAAAAACTTTAATATCAAAACAAATTATGAATTCCCTCTGATACCTCCGAAAAGTTGGCGAATTTCTGCATTTTTCGAACTTTAAAGTTAATTCTAAGAATCCTTGCGTCGGTGATCTTTTTGGAAAACGCAGTTTGACTTGAGAATTCGAAACGCATTCAAAAATATAACATCCATTGAGGTAAATTTTTGATGTGACATAGTGTTAAAGGACAGCATATAGTGTCCATGTGGATTAGTTGATAAGAATAGCTGAAATCGGAATCGGAGTCTGCGAACAGGTTACTGATTGATTCAATTTTGTCAGGAGCTAGTTCACTGCCGATGACCTTAAGTCGATCAAAAGAAACCTCAGTTTGCGTTTCAGAAAAGCGATTTTCTCAGGAACCGATGGCCGCAGATGCAATTCAGTATTCGACGTTTTTTTTCTAAATGTTAACTAAAATTTGGAAAAAATTGAATTTAAAATTAAGTAACGAACTGTTTTTAACTGCTGGATCGCTACGTAAACGCCACGACTAGATCAGAGATATTGTGTGTTCGTCCCCCCAAATTGGGACAAATCGGAACATTTTATTGGGTTTTCTTTTCGCTGGAATTGGTTTCTTCGTCAGCTGGCTGTTGCGGGTCGCCTGGTCGGCGACGAGCCTTCCTTGGCTCAAGATTCACTTCGTGCTTTTCTCGGCGGCTGCTCTCGTTTCCCTTTGTGCTACTTGTGGACTCCTGCGGCGTCGTTCTCCAACGGCGTCTTTCCAGTTCCACCCGGCTTGTAGGACTTAAAAGTCTGCACATGATCCTGGGATCACCTTTTTCGTCGTGCTACCTGAGGTCGGTCTGACTCTAGCCTGAGAAACAGATGTCCCGGTAGGTCAAATCCGAGGATTCAGTCTTATCGTCAGTTCACCTTAACCCCGACGCCTGGCACAAACTCTTGATCCGCGCTCACCTTGCCGGTAGCTCGTCCTTCTCTTGACCCTGCTCCTGTCCTGCACTCGTCCCCACTCCAATCTCTGTGTCCTGCAGATCTCACCGTTGCAGTCTTAGCCTTGGCCTAGCCTCTTGACTCTGGTATCTTGATCTGGGCGTCCCGTTAGTTCCCTTTGCACACGGCACGCATCGGGTCCAAGGTCCAAGATGTCACTTTAATTCACGGTGCATCCTCTTTGCGCCGGTTCAAAGTCCACGGCTTTACCGTTCGACCTCATTGCCCTTTGGCGGCGTGGGTCCAAGGTCCAGCGCGGCACCGTTATTCCACGGCCTCTCCGCTTTGGCTGGGTCCACGGTCCAGTATTTACCGGTGGACCTGGATGCCCTTGGAGTCTGCCGCATTCTCGCTGCCTTCGCTGTTGCTAGGGGCTCTCCTGCCTCGAGATTTGTGGGGAGTTTTACGACTCCTCTCATCTCCCCCTTTCTCGGAAATTTGTTGATGAAGGTGCTTTCTCCTCCCGTTGCCATTTTCCGTTCCAGTCGCAGTGTGACCAATAGTGTGGCCACTGTGAAAAATATAGTATTTTCCATATCGTGTTCCCTATCGATCGCACTATCGATCGACCTCCGCTATCGTAGCCCCCCCATCCCGATTTTTCATTACCGCGTGGTTGCTTTGAAAATGGTAAATGGTGTTTTGTGTTGTTATCCGTTTTGCAGCCATATGACCATTTTATCCTCTTGCAGCTCCATGGCGATGAATGTTTGCATGCCCCTGGATGCTCCGGGGTGCGGATCCTGGCCCCCGCGCACCCCGGAAGACAACTTGCGGCTGCAAGTGCCCCCGTGTCCCGCGCCTGTTTTTCGCGCTCCTCGATCCGCTCCTGGCATGGCTGCCGTAGAGGTCGTTAACCCCTTTTTGTTTTTGTGTTGCAGTAGGCGTTACTGCTTGTTTTGTTATTGCAGGCATTTGGCCGTGATGTTGTTGTTGCCGTGTTTGTTGTTGGCGCTGGCTGCGCCTGCTCGTACGTTGACGCGCGTACTCTCGCCTGTCCCAGAACTTATTTTTGCTTTTGTTCTAGCCCCAATCTGGGGCTCCTTTATTCAGCGCGGTAAACGCTGACGTCGCCGGTCGCGGACACCTTGATGCGGTACCGGGCCCCGTTAGCGACGACCAGCTTGGCCCACCGCTTCTGCCGCGCTCTCCCTCGTTGCCGTCGTGCCTCCGTTGCCACGCTCGGTGGCCACTCCTCCTCCGTGATCGGCGTCCACGGCTCGCCTCTCGCGGAATGCAGCCGCTGCAGCTCCGGCCTCTCCGGTGGGGCACGAGCCTCGGGGCACGAGGATTGCCGCGCGAGCTTCGGGGCCACCGGTGGCCACTCCCATGCCTCCTTCTCCAGCGCCTCGTCGCTTTCCGCCGTCCTCTTCCTCTCCTGTGCCGGCCATCTCCACGTCACAGCCGCCTCGTGCCACGTCCTGCCGTCTGCCTCGACTACCCGTCGCTCCTCTGCGATCCGCCATGCCGGCTGTCGCTCACGCTGCAACTGCAGCGGTGGTGGTGGTGGTGTTTTTGCCGGCGGTGGTGGTGGTGTTGTTGCCGGTGGTGGCGATGGTGTTGTTGCCGGTGGTGGCGGCGGTGGTGGTGGTGTTGTTGCCAGTGGTGGTGGCGCTGGCTGAGTATCCCACAGGCGGGCCTCCTCTTCCTCGGCCGTCTTGAGCAGCCTTTGGACTGCGGCCTCGGCTTTCGCCTGGCGCCTTATCTCGCTCGTCATCCGGCCGTGGGTTATTCGGCGCGCCAGAAACATTTGCCGCCAGTCCCTCGGGCGGTTTGTGGATGGTGCCATCCCGAGCGGGATGAAGCCCTTCCCTTGCCTTGTCATCTGGAGGCGGTGGGATTTGAGCCTCACCCGCTCCTCTCGTCGCAGGTGATCCTCTTCTTTTTGAAGGGTTTCCGTGGTTGCCCTTCGCATGGGCATGAGAATCGATCCACCAAGACTAGTAGCATCGAATTCCCGTGTTTTGACCGTGGCAAGGGGCCGACAAAATCAGCGCATACCGTAGCCCATGGCTCCTCCGGAATTTGTTTTTTTTTTTTTTTTTTTGTAAACGGTATTTTATTTATCGAATCTTCTCTCTTAGAGACTAACGACAAGTTTGCAAAGCTTAATCTAGTTTATATATTTTAATTAATTACAAATTAATAATTTTTTTTGTTTTTTTTTTTGGAATAACGGCCCTAACTATTGCTGCTGGGTGGGGAGGTCTCTTCGCCGGAGTCGTGTATAGCTTGTGGTCCAGATTAGAGACCGCGCAAGGTCATTAGGATGGGCCTGGAGCTTGAGATTATTCTTTGTTTTCGCTTTGTCGAGTTCGTCTTTAACTAAGCCTATGTTTAGATCTTTATGAATATTTTCATTCCGTATATACCACGGCGCTCCTGTTATAGTTCTCAGTATCTTTGATTGAGCTCTCTGGATTATTTCTAAGTTGCTGGCACATGCGTTTCCCCATAGCTCGGACCCACATGTCCAAATTGGTTTTAGGACTGCATTATACAAGAGTATTTTGTATTCTAATTTTAATGGCGAGCGGGCGTTAATAAGCCAATGTAGATTGCTGGCTTTAAATTTTAAATGATTTCTCTTAGCTTCGATATGTTTACGCCAAGTGAGTTGTCTATCCAGGTGGACTCCTAGATATGTTACTTCAGTTGTTTGTGGCATAATAATGTTGTTCAGGGATAGTGAAGGGCAGGTTTGCCTGTTTAGGGTAAAAGTAACATGTTTACATTTTTGTTCGTTAACGTTTATGCGCCAGTCTGCTAGCCATTGTTCTAGAAGCACGAGGTGATCTGCTAGGTGTTGCGTTGCTCTAAGAGGAAATTTAGACCGACTTAGGATGGCAGTATCATCGGCGAAGGTTGAGGTTGTTGTAAGAGTGGATGTCGGGAGGTCTGCAGTATAAATAATATACAATGTCGGCCCAATCACACTTCCTTGGGGTACTCCAGCTTTTATTGGATGATAATCAGAGATGAAATCTTTGCATCGCACTGCGAAGCTTCTTTTTTGTAGGTAGGACTCCAAAATTGTATGCGTGCTTTGTGGAAGTATTAATTAATATTATTATGTTTATAGCCGTTTTGGCATTAAAACCCTTTTCTTTAAGCCCATCTATTATTTCAATGGTTGGAACTGTAGATTCAATTCCTTTGATAACTACTTGTAGGCCTTTGCTACTTTTGAGTTGATAGGTATAGTAATTGGTTTTTCCCTCATCTAGGTATTTGGCCACTGATCGATAATCTTGTTCATCGTTTGCCTGAATTTTGGTTTCATTTATGTTACCTCTTTTTATAGAAGTGACATAGAACTTGTTAGCTCCAATTAGGTCAGTTATTTTTTTGACTAGCTCAGCACAATTTCCTTGACGAACATATATGGGTGGTGGCCTTGGTTTCTTAACAGTGGTTGTTTGAGTGGCAGCATTATCTTCGTCTGTGTCACTAAGAATCGAAAATCTATTATTGGTCAGCGTATTTTTCGGGACAGTGGTAGTATTTGATTTTAATACTTTTGATGCATTGGTTTTTTTAGAAGATTGCGGGCTTAATTTTCTTTTTATTTGCACATAGCGATCGATTCCAGTTTGTATTAACGTTTCGTTAGCATTTTTCGTAGGTTTTTGTTGGGGGAAGGGGAGCTTGCCGGTCAGAACTGACGATGCCGGGCGCTGAGTGACTGCAGTAGATGTAGTTGTTGTTGTGTTGGTTGTGTTTGTTAGTGTCGAAGTCACAGTGGTAAATACGGGCATTGTGCTGGTAGTTGTGGTAATATTGCTTGTAAGGTCGTAGGGGTCGGGGGACGGGCATTGGTCACTCCACGGCTCATTGGGTGCTGTGCCGCTTGCACATAATAATGCAGGGGAGAGCGAGCGCGCTCTCGCTGTGTTCACTTGCAATGTTGCAGTTTTCTTTGGTATCTCATCAGCTCGTATACAAAAGTAAGCGTTGTTTCTGATTGACGAAAGTCGACGTTCGTCTTGTTGTTGTTGCCGAGCTGTGCTCATTTTACTTAGGTTTCAGAGCTTACACTCTGACACGTTTATCACACTAATCTAAAATTTTCATGGGCAACACGATCACTTGTACCCATGCCTACCCAGAGCGTCTTTTCGCGAATTAAATTCGGTTATTTTCACTATATTTTGTAATCATTCGGCGGAGCGATACAAAAATACGTCTGATGTCGTTGACAGCACGGTCAAGTTCCGGAATTTGTGTTAGCATTTTTTCGACTTCCTGGAGTTGGTTAGGCTTGTACTTCACGCAGCTTTCACAGTTCCGCACATATTTCCGTACGTCTCGATGCATACCCGGCCAGTGGTATCTTCCTGCCACTCTTGCAATCGTTTTCCGACTGCCCAGGTGTTCGGCCGTTTGCACGTCGCGATTTTCCGAAATGAGCCTTTTTCTCGACTCGATGGGTACGCAGTGCGTACTACGCACAGCTTCCAGGCGACTACGTCCTCGTTGCCAGCCCTGTGTGAAATATGTCGGTACAGCCGGTTGGCTTCCATCAGATAATCGGGGTATTTTTGTGGATTCTGCGTAACCTTTCCTTGCATTTCCTTTATCCAGGGGCATTGTGCTCGATCTTGCAGATCGGTTTCCTTATTTTTCAGTCTTCGGCACGTTTCTGGTAGCTGCTGCCGTGGCAGGGCGTCCGCTTCTATGTTAAGCTGTATTCTAATTTCTCTTAGCTTCGATATGTTTACGCCAAGTGAGTCGTCTATCCAGGTGGACTCCTAGATATGTTACTTCAGTTGTTTGTGGCATAATAATGTTGTTCAGGGATAGTAAAGGGCAGGTTTGCCTGTTTAGGGTAAAAGTAACATGTTTACATTTTTGTTCGTTAACGTTTATGCGCCAGTCTGCTAGCCATTGTTCTAGAAGCACGAGGTGATCTGCTAGGTGTTGCGTTGCTCTAAGAGGACAATTAGACCGACTTAGGATGGCAGTATCATCAGCGAAGGTTGAGGTTGTTGTAAGAGTGGATGTCGGGAGGTCTGCAGTATAAATAATATACAATGTCGGGCCAAGCACACTTCCTTGGGGTACTCCAGCTTTTATTGGATGATAATCAGAGATGAAATCTTTGCATCGCACTGCGAAGCTTCTTTTTTGTAGGTAGGACTCCAAAATTGTATGAGTGCTTTGTGGAAGTTGTTTGATTTTATGAATTAAGCCGTCCAGCCACACGCGGTCGAAAGCCTGTGCGACATCCAAAAAGACAGCGGAGCAATATTCTCGCCTTTCAAATGCATTTCGTATCTCGGAGGTTATCCGGTTCACTTGTTCAATAGTTCCGTGTTTTTCACGAAATCCGAATTGGTGCATTGGTATTGAATTGTGGGCTTGTAAATTAAATAAAAAGAAATTTTTTTTAAATAATGTTTCTAGGCTTTAATGGCAATGGATTGGGAATTTAATTACATGTGTAAGGATTTGTTTCGAAAGAGGAATCTGTTTGTTTATGTTTTGTCCATCTGTTAACTTATGCAAACAATCCATAAAAATTTTAAAAATATTTAAAAAAGACACATGTTTTTATACCCTTGCAGAGGGTATTATAATTTCAGTCAGATGTTTCCGACCACATAAAGTATATATATTCTTGATCAGCATCAATAGCCGAGACCATCTAGCCATGTCCGTCTGTCCGTCTGTCCGTTTCTATGCGAACTAGTCCCTCAGTTTTAAAGCTATCGCGATGAAACTTTCTTAAAAGTCTTCTTTCTATTGCAGGTAGTACATATGTCGGAACGAGACGGATTGGACCACTATATCTTATGGCTCCCATAGGAATAATCAAAAAATAATAGAAAAAATATTGAAACTTTGTAGAAAGTAGGCGTTTTGATTTTTGACAATGTAAAAATAACATTTTAGGTATGCATACCTGCAAGGGTATATAAACTTCGGCTGGCCGAAGTTAACTTCCTTTCTTGTTTTAAGTAGTTTTCAAAGGACAAAATATTTTTGTTTTTACGGATATCAAGGGAAAAAGTTTATAGAATAAAAATTAGGAATTTTTTAAATTTAAAATAAGTACCAAAGATAAAGCAATGCTTAAATATACCCGTTACTCGTAGAGTAAAAGGGTATATTGTATTCGTGCAAAAGTATGTAACAGCTAGAAGGAAGCCTTTCCGACCCCATAAAGTATATATATTCTTGATCAGGATCACTAGCCGAGTCGATCTAGCCATGTCCGTCTGTCCGTCTGTCTGTCCGTCTATCTGTCTGTCTGTCTGTCTGTCTGTATGAACGCTGAGATCTCGGAAACTATGAAAGCTAGAAGATTGGCATTTAGCATGAATATTCTAGGAGCTCCTACGCAGAGCAAGTTTGTTTCCAAAAGGTGCCACGCCCCCTCTAACGCCCACAAGCCCCCTTTAACGCCCACAGTTTTGAAGCTATTATGAAAATAGTAACTGATATGTATTCGCTTCGTCAATACCTATCGATTGGCCAAGTAAAAAATTGCCACGCCCACTCTAACGCCCACAAACCCAATAAACGCTTAAACCTGGCCAGCGCCTACATTTCCGCCTTTCATGACCAGTAGTACCAATATCTGGCGGTAGATGGCGCAATACAATATACACTAGCGCCATCTAGGAAATGGCATTGGAAAAAATCTGCGTTTTTTTTCTGTGGTCACTCTAATTCACATTATGTTAATGCAAATTTTAAATTATTTGAAATGGGGCGCGCATTTTGTCTCTTTTTGCTCGTATACGTTTTTCACAGGTGCATTTACCTGCGCTAGAGAGAGACGGAAGATGTGCTAGGCAGAATTGAAAGTTCTAGAAAGCATCTTCTAGAAAGAGATCCCTGGGTAAAAATCGAGCGGCGAAAAACATATAAGAAGGCATATTTCTATTAAGTTGTTTAGCTGAGTAACGGGTATCTAATAGTCGAGGCACTCGACTATAGCGTTCTCTCTTGTTTTCAATTTTAATTTCCGCAGGCGAAGCTGCGGGCTACAGACCCTGCTAGTAATATAATATAATTTTCTTCGTCTTCCCAAAATGAAAATTTAATGCTTTTTGTCAGTTTGTCCAAAACATTTTTTTTAAGTTTTGAAAATTTGATATAAAGTTCATCACATCGATATAAAAAACTTTTGTTCTGCCACTTTTGGAAAAACTCGCTAGTTTAGCGGGAAAACAGCTATAAATAGCTAAAATTCGGAAAGCCGTAACTTCTATACTACTAAAGCTACAGACTTGTGCTGCATCTCGTTTGAAAGATATTTTTAAATGCTTAACGCCTTCTATATGCAATTTGTGTAAATGTAATAGCTAAAAAGATATGAACAACAGACAATTTTTTAAAACTTTTTTTTTCTCAAAAACGGCTCTAACGATTTTTTTGAAAACTTTAAACTGTATAGACCTTGAGATTCCTTAAATTTCGGTATATAACACATCACTATAAAAAGTCACGTTTAAAAGTTATTTTTATACGAAAATAGCCACTTTTTCCAGCTCGAACTACTAACGCTCCCTGAGTATTGAATTTTGTGTGAGGGTATCCGAACTGTATTTTAGGGTCATGGAATCAGTAAATTTGCGCTTAAGAGTTCTATATAGGAATCTTTCGTTCTACGGCTCTTGGAAAAAGCCGCAACTTTAGCGGGAAAAAGCTGAAAATAGCTACATTTCGTTAGTTTGTAAGTTCTACACTACTAAAGGTACAGACATGTGCTATACCTCGTTTAAAAGGTATTTTGAAATACTTCAACGCCTTTTTAACCTTATTCATTAAAATAAAATAGTTTTAAAATTATGATTTATGACCAATTTAAATTTAAATGTTTATATTAGCACCTATGAGAGCAAAAGTAAACAAACAAAAACTTCTGATATCAAAGAAAAACACTTCTTAACGAGGTAAAAAACTAGTGACGATCGCACCTTTAACGTACAAAAGTTCTGATATCAAATTTTGTGACGAAAAATGATTTTAGATGCGACTAAATAAGTACGCTACCTAAAATTTATTCATTCGGCACGCTACAACAGAAAACTTTCGTGTAGATATTAAATATTTGATAAAGCGAGCCGAACGAGTAAATTTTAGGTAGCGTACTTATTTAGTCGCATATAAAATCATTTTTCGTCACAAAAGTTGATATCAGAACTTTTGTACGTTTAAGGTGCGATTGTCACTAGTTTTTTACCTCGTTAAGAGGTGTTTTTATTTGATAAGTATGTAACCGCCAAAAAAAGGAACAACGACAAGCGAGCGAGAGAGTGAGAGAGCTGTTAATGCTGGCAGCTGGAGTTTACAGCGATCTCATTGCAATAGATAACAATCGATTGTTTACTTTTTATTTTGGCTGTAAAGATTTGTTTGCTCGCAGATACCCTATGTCCGTAATTTTAAGGCCAATCATCAAAAGTTTTTGAATTGTTTGGAATTTTTAAAATGAATTTTTTTACTTCCTTCACGGTGACGATTCACAAACTGTGCCCAAACCTATCTCTATTTTGCGTAACTCATAACTATTTTTTAGCACACGTTACCCTCGCTTTAAGCATATTTATACATTGGCGTAAGTAAAAAGCTGGAGGGGGATTAAAATTCAGGTATTTCAGCCACCAAAGATTAGTAGGATACGCCCATGTGCTTATACTTAAAGTAAAACTTTGTGAGGAGTTGAATAACTAGGGAGAACAAGGCAGAGAAAGAGAGAGAGTGGAGACTTTTCTGGCAGAGCGAGATGCCGGGTGCAAAAGGAATTAACGGAACGGCACCGAACTTTGGACTCTGCCGAGGACTTTGGACTAGGAGGTCAAGTGCCACATCTCAGCAACGCCACTATGGGGCATTTGACCACTTTGGTTGGCCAAAACCCATTTTTTAAAAGTCGTTGAAACAAAAAATGTTGTTTGGGGATGTGTTATAATTAAATTCAGAGTCGCTGCGCAAAAAATATGCCATAGGCCTCGCATCCTTCCTCGAAATGCGAACATTCCACGCTTCCAAGCAGTAATAAACCGGCTAGTTAATCTGAATATGGTGTTAAGCTCTCCTGATGACATAAACGACGCTGTCGAGATGTTTGCCCGGAACATCCATATCGCTGCCGAGTCCTCAACCAATGGTCAAGTCTCAAACCTCTCCAACCGACCTCAGGCTCCTTTAAAACCTGAGGTTATGGACCTGGTAAGGCTGAAAAGATCCCTACGTCGCATATATATGAGATCCCAAGATCAAGTCGACAAAAGAGCCTATCGCCGTGCTGAGGACGAACTCAAAAAGCTTCTGCATAAAACAAAGCGCGAATATTTCGATGATATGCTCCTCAACGCGGACACCACCAAACCGTACGGCTTCAACCTTTGGAAATTAACGCGGAATATAAAACGACAGCCTCTCCGAAAGATCCCCATTAGGAAAGCTGACGATACATGGTGTAAGTCCGACCCCGAAATATCCTTGGCTTTTGCAGACGAACTCGAGAAACGTTTTCAGCCATTCGACCTGGCGAGACCCGAGGACGTTGAAGAAACACTGGCCTTTCTTAATGCTCCTTCTCCGGAAGCATTACCGATCCTACATGTGAGTCCAGAAGAAATCTGCGGTCACATACAAAAGCTTCATCCCAGTAAAGCGCCGGGTTTCGACGGCATAGACAGCCGAATTGCCAAGGCTCTGCCTAAAAAGGGAATCCTGTTCCTTGTTCTCCTCTTCAACTCAATGCTACGTATACACCACTTCCCCTCTCAATGGAAGTGTGCTGTGATAACGATGATACCAAAGCCAGGAAAACCGGAGAATCTTGTCGAGTCATATCGACCGATAAGCTTGCTACCCACGTTCTCTAAAATATTCGAGAGAATATTTCTAAGTAGAATTTTGGGAGTAAGAAGCGTGCAGGATGCCATTCCCGACCACCAGTTTGGTTTCAGGCATCATCATGGGACCCCAGAGCAAGCACATCGACTTGTCCAGCACATCTTAAATGCTTTTGAGAATAAGCAATACAGCTCTGCTATTTTCCTCGACGTCAAGGAAGCATTTGACCGTGTATGGCACGAAGGACTACTCCATAAGTTGAAGACCCTACTCCCGACAGGCCTATTCCTTGTTCTCAAATCCTACCTGCTTGATCGTAGCTTCATGGTCGAGGTAAGAGGGGAAAGGTCAAGCATAAGATTTGCTCGTGCTGGCGTTCCACAGGGAAGCGTCCTGGGCCCCGTTTTATACACCCTGTTCACCTCTGATCTGCCGTCTATCAATGTACCGGACACTCTTCTCGCCACCTACGCTGACGACACTGCCTTCCTTGTAAATTCCACCTGCCGTATTGAAGCATCAAGGATAACCCAGGAATTTCTTGACTCCTACGGCAAGTGGACAAACAGGTGGAACATTGCAATTAATGGCAGAAAGTCTCAACACTGCAACTTCACCCTGAGAGGACAGATCCTTCCAACAGTTGAGCTCCTTAACACCACCATCCCACAATCTCCTCAGGCGCAGTACCTGGGTCTGATCCTGGACAAACGGCTCACCTGGAAGCAGCACACCACAAAAATTGCAGCTACATGTCGCGCTAAGCTAAGGAAGCTCAACTGGATGCTCAAATCAACGAGCAAGCTCAGCCTTGCCAACAAAGTGTTGCTGTTTAGAGCAATAGTGGTGCCCTCAATGACGTACTGCATCCAACTTTGGGGCATGGCTTCCGACTCTAACGTCATGAAGGTCCAAAGAGTCCAAAATAGGGCGCTGCGAACAATCACGAATGCGCCGTGGTACGTCAGAAACATAGACCTAGCCAACGATCTCCACATGCCCTCGGTCAGGGATCAGATTAACCGGCACTCGAGTCGGTACAACGAACGCCTCACAGGACACCCCAACCACCTAGCAGCTTCCTTGGCCAACCCGACGAACAGGAGAAGGCTGAAGCGAAGGCATCCCGGCGATCTCTGGACAAGAGGACGTCACGTCTCACGAGTCCTGAAGCAGTAATGCGTTGTTAAATTGTTGTCTTAGTTTGTAGTATAGGTTATAAAAATTTGTTATTCACCACCCTGTTATGATCTCACGTTATTTGTTCCTATTTGTAATCTATGTTTTATAGCCATTAAATTGGCTGATCAACATAATAAACTCTTTAAGTCATATTAAAAAAAAAAAAAAAAAAAAAAAGGGATGTGTTAACAAAAGACCATTTAACAATGTTACGTTTACAGAAATCCGATGGAGGTAGCCTCTGTTAAGGTAGGAGCTGTTAAATCAGCTGTTCGATATGCAATTATCGAGCTGTTGAATTTCGACTTTTTGCTTGCAGTTTTAAAGTGCTTTAAATTTAAGTTTTTAAGCAATCCAAGTAAACTTTTTGGATTGGATTTAAAGGATTATGCTATTTACTAAGTAGTTGTGTGGTTCGACGACAAAAATGAGACGGTTTTTTCTTACAAATGAGTGTTAAAGGGAGTGGTCTAACAAGTACATTTTTATAAGAAAACTAATTTTCAAATGGAGCAACAAAGTGAGTCCAGCGGAGTCCACTTCTGGAACCTATTGGGATTTGTAGATTATTTAATTGTTGTTAAAATGTATATGGTCAGAATCGCCACTTATTGCCACTTTTTCTGTAATTTAATTTTTTAGACCATAACCTCAAATTTCACAAACTCCTATCGTTTGCACTGGTGGCTAAGGAAGTAAGGACTTTCGTGACTTTAAATTATTATCAAAATATAGTAGAAATACTTAGCTTTGTAATTGACTAACTTAAGTGGACTTTAGCGGCTTTAAAACGAAAGTTCCGCTACAACTTGAACAAAAAGTCGTACAAATGTAAAGTAAATTCTTTCATTTGCCCCTTTTTTTGAGAACTTTGGGATATAGTCGTCCGATTTGTACAAAACTGTTAATATTGTTTTAAAAACTTACATAATTGCTATTTCTAAAGTTATGTGCATTTATCTCCAAAAACAGCAAAGTTAATTTGATCGTTTCTATGGCAGCTATATGATATCGTTTTCCGATCCGGATGATTATCATATATAATATGCGGGGGGATAAGAAATGGCAACTGGTAAAGTTTCATGTCAATATCTTTTGAAATGACCGAGTTATTAATTTCGGCCAACAAAAGTGGTCAAATGCCCCATAGTGCAACGGAGCGGCACACAGGAGTGCCACATGCACCATCAGAATCAGCGGAATGGCAACAACACGCAGAACTAAAAGCGAAGGACATGCGTGGAGGACAAGTGGGTCAAACAGGAACCACTCACTTTGGACCCAAAGTGGAGAGATGCCGCGGACAGAGCGCAAAGGAGAAATAACGGTACCCGGAGGCCCTATATAAAACCGCCGGGCGCTGACAGCTGGATCAGTCGATCACGAGGAGTTAATCTATCAAGATTAGTCCAGATATCAAAGTGTGCAAGTCAGCAGGTACAGTGAACTACAAGTGAACAACAACAAGTCGAATCGCCGGAAGCAGCGCCGTGGGAACCTACAAGGAGCAAGATCGCTACGTCGAGACGTTCGGGATTGGATCACCAGGAATCTCCGGATTGAGACACCGGTATCTGAGGTCCAGAGGCGATCCGTTTTTCAAGGCGACCAGGAGTCGTCGACGGTCACGAGTGGCATCATCAGTGTGCTTTCTCACTGATCTACTGGGCGGTCACGTATATATACATTTGGTGGGACGAACACACAACCTTACTGAGCTAGCCGCACGAATCTCGTAGCGAGCAGACCTAACAAAATAAGTTCGTCACATCTGGCGCCCAAAACGTGATTGTCCCAGCAGTGAAAGCAACGTAAAGCAGAATGGGGAAGAAGTGGATTTACCGCCTCAAGACAGAGGATTTTGCCTACGTCGCAGAGAAGCTAAGCATCGCTCTTGTAGGGCGCTTGTCGTTAATATTTTCAATTTTTAAATTTCCCACTTCAATTTAAAATTCCCGCCAGTTTTTGAAATTGCCGCCAGGAATTAAAATGGCAGAGCTAAATTCAAATAATTTCGGTTTTTACAACACTGAAAAGACGTGTTCGATAAAGACTTTTTGAGCAACTCTGGTCCCACACTTTATCGATAAACATGCCTGGCTGCCTGATGCATATCGATTATTCGGTTTTTCCGTTTTGAACCTTGGCCGTGTGAAGATCGTTCTCTCCTGAGCGTATTTTATTTAAACCCAGAGATCTACCCAAACCAAATCGTGGAAAATATCAGACATCCTCAGCCTTTTATAAGGTTTTCTTTTACCAGTGAGTTCCTGTTGATTAAAGGAAGAAAATTCCTGGAAGTCGAGTTTACTCCTTCACGTGGCTGACGGCCCGGGGAAATTTTCCTCCCAGATTTTCATCTGCATCTTGGAAAATTGAAGTCGAGTTTACTCCTTCACGTGGCTGACGGCCCGGGGAAATTTTCCTCCCAGATTTTCATCTGCATCTTGGAAAATTGAAGTCGAGTTTACTCCTTCACGTGGCTTACGGCCCAGGAAAATTTTCCTCCCAGATTTTCATCTGCATCGTGGAAAATTGAAGTCGAGTTTACTCCTTCTACCACCAACGCCACAGGATTGTCAAGATTTTCATCAGCTCTCCACATTCATCATAGAGCATCAAACAGAAGTCTAATCAAGAAAGTGAACAAATCTAATCAAGAAAACTGTGAAAATTTCAACCAGCGTTGCCACCTAGCGTCCACGCTGAAAATTCGTGTGAATTCTGGTCCAAACAATTCCGTACAAATTCATGCACGTCAGTGCCAACAACATAGTGCACCCTGTGTCTCATATACCTACATAGTGCAGCCCTCTGCTGAAAGTGCGCAAGTGGGCAGGCCCAAGCCTGCAACACCCACTTTGTGATCCAGTCTAGTTTTACCAACACAATTTAAATTTAAATCAGTTAAATTCTTATCAACTAAATTCCTATTCGTAATTTAAATTACATTTCTTTATCGCTAAATTAATTAAAACATAAATATCAAATAAGCAGTTAACGCAAATTACCTTAAATCCTAGTGTAATCAAATTCGATATGCAGTAAGCAAATCTCGTCATGAGAGCAAGTGTTTAAGCCCCTGGAAGTGTTTTTCCCTAATTTATCTTTACATTCAGTCAATTGAAATGCAGTTTTCAAATTTATAAACAAAATTACATCCAATAATACAACATATTGAAAGCGCTTTCAACGTTGGATATTTTGGGTAAGTGATCGGCTCCGGTCGTAATGCTACACATTTTGATTGACTGTCTAATATAATATTTCTGTTCAGTCGCAGCAATAGTTATAAGTCAGCGCTCTGAAGTATCATATATCGGGTCAAGCCATCAGCAACATTATCAATGACCCACTTATTGGCACAAGCTTATTCTGCTGAATTGTAACTATCCGGGCTTGCATAATGCATAATAACCGACACCTTTGCTTTATACCTATTCTGTTAACCTATGCACTTTTTACCTACCGTTAAGTTTATACAATAAAATCAGTAACAATTTTGACTCCTACAATCAAGTTGTACTCATTCTGCATTCAACAGAGGCTGTCGCTCTAGTCTTCAGATCCTCATATGCAATCCTTAGTCCAACTGGTTCAAGTTCTAGTTGCGACGACTTTAGGCAGACAGTTTATGTACTGTATGCCAGGCACCTAAGCCAATCAATAAACATTTTGGTGACCCCGACGTGATTTCACCAAGAGATCACACCATAGAACACAACGTTGGAGATATCTTCCATACAAGTCCTTTTGCCCAAGTCGTCAACAAGGCGACAGATTAAGGACACCTGAGTAAAGTCGACTCAGGAAGTTGGAAGACTGGTCAACAAGGCGACCAGCTCCGTCAACGATTTGATAAAATCGGTTTTTTTTTGTGATCCCGGTAAACGGATTTAGATCATCCAATCCCGGACACATTCTCGAAGTTGTCAACAGGCGACACTTTGAAACCAGAATCAAACATTCACAGAATACGAGAACTCAGCACCACAGTTGCTGTCATCAAATTCACCCAAATCATTCATAAGTGTTAAAAGCTTCTTAGATCATTTCGGTTGCGAATAGGAGCGTATCCAGCTATACAAGCAAATAAAACACTCCCAACGGGTCAGAAGTTTTAACACAAGATAATAAAGATGAGTGACATGGATGAGCAAGCCGTCAAAGAAGTACTAGACGTGCAAGAGGAGATCAGTCAAGAAATCTCTAAATTCATCATCAACTTCAAGAAAGATTCATCGGAGAGGAAGTCAAGTCCGAACTATTATGAAAATAGACTAACCATTCTCGATGACGCTTGGAATCGATTCACAACGAATGATCTCAAGATTCCTCAAAAGAATAGAACTACGTTATACATGAAGTTCTATAACGACTGTCGTGAGTCATACGACAAATATCGAGCTATCATACGGGACGGCATGGACCAATCAACAAGCCAAGCCGAGGTAATTCCAGACCCAACTGGTAACCCTGCAAGCATTCAGCATCCCACGATAGGGTTCCAGAAACTAATATCTGCATGTCGTCGACAAAAGGCAATATCAGATTCTATCAGGCGCGCTCTGAAAGAGTATTCAGGTACGGGAAAGAGCGTAACAAGTGATTTGATAAAATCACTATGGGCGCAAACGCAAGAGATCCATTTCTCGGTACATGAAGAATACGACGATCCAAGCAAAGGAGGATATGACATGAAATCCTTCCTGAAACTTGAAAAGGAAATTCAAGATATCTTAGGAGCAAAATCAAACTCCTCGAGCAATGAAGATATGCATTTGCCCAGAGTCAGCATCCCCAAATTCGATGGGGATCTACTCAAATGGACTCAGTTTTTTGACTTATTTAAATGCATGGTCCATGATACTAACATGCCGACGGTACGGAAAATGTGGTACCTAAAAACCACCGTAACTGGAGAGGCTGAAAGATTGATAAGACATATCGATCTTAAGGAAGAAAATTACCTCAGCGCCTGGGGTATATTAGTCGATTCCTACAACAATCCCCGACATGTGGCAGACACGATTCTCAATCGTTTCCTGCATCAAAACACAGTTAGTGACGATCCAAGGTCATTAAAAGAGTTGTACATTACAACTATCGAGTCTCTAGCATCATTAAAGGGACTGGGCATCGATGTATCAAGTTGGGATACAATATTGATTGCCATCATCAAGCAAAAATTGGATCTTGCAAGCAGAGCCCTATACGAGCAGTCGTTAGATGGGTCCCGAGAGTTACAGGGTCTCGACACACTGCTCAGCTTTCTGGACCAGCGCATCCGAGTTCTTGGAACAGGAAAAAAGGGACAACAATCAAGAAAGGAACAGAAGGGTCCTACATGCTCATCAGCCAGTACTGGAAAAGGACCATGCTGTCAATTTTGCAAAAGGAATCACTGGCTCTATAAATGCGATGACTTCCGCAGCAAAACAATACCCGAACGAGTTAATTGGGTACAAAAACAAAGACTGTGTGTCAACTGCTTCAGCAATGGCCATAAGGCAAAGGATTGCCGTGGTCGACCGTGTTTTAAGTGCGACAAGAAACATCATACTTTGTTGCATCTGGAAACCACATCAGGTGCATCATCCAATCAACATTCACCTACTGTAGGTGCAGCAAGCAACAAGAATTATAACTTGCTGGCCACAGTCAAAGTATCAGTGAAGGCTAGCAATGGTCAAGTTGCTACCTTCAGAGCGCTGCTAGATTCAGGATCACAAATAAATCTGATTTCCGAACGAATGGCTTCAGCACTATCACTGAAACTTCATGGAACTTCTCTACGGATCGAGGGCATTGGAGGCAATCCAAAAACCAGTAGAGCAAGAGCAAACGTTCAAATAAAATCAATGCATAACGCCTTCACACAAGAAGTTGAAGCCTTTGTCCTACCACACATAATAGCTGATCAACCGGCGCATCAGTTAAATTCGGCAAGCCTACAAATCCCAAGCAACATAGCTCTAGCCGATCCAAATTTCGATAAGCCAGGAAAGATTGACATGCTTATCGGAGCAGAGCACTACTATTCATTGCTGCTGCCAAACCAGTCTATACTAAAGACAGGAGGACCAGTTCTTCAGAATACAAAACTGGGATGGATCATTGCCGGACGGATCTCCTCGGATCACGATTCAGCGGCGGTTTGTGCCGCCGCAGCTACAGACGAAGAAGTTGACACACTATTGGAACGATTCTGGACTCTAGAAAATCTTGAAACCGAGGAAAGGCATCGATCACCAATAGAAGCTCATTGCGAAATGCACTTCGTAGGAAACTTGGGAGTGGCAAAGGATGGCAAATTTGTTGGGAAACTCCCATTTTCTGAACAGTCTTCAGCCCTGGGGGCATCACAGAAAACAGCCACGAATAGATTTCTGGCTCTAGAAAGAAGAACGTCACCTGAAGTCTGGAAAGGCTACGTGGACTTTATGGATGAATACAAAGCACTCGGACACATGAAACAAGTGCATCAAACAGATATACCCGCTAATCACTACTTCATTCCACACCACTGTGTGCTAAAGCCGGAAAGCAGTACAACAAAGTTGAGGGTAGTATTCGACGCTTCATGCAAAACCACCAGCAACAAGTCTTTGAACGACATACTCTATGCTGGACCCACGGTGCAAAGCGAGCTATTTGCAATTCTATTACGCTTCCGCACTCATAAATACGTGTTTACAGCGGACATAGAGAAAATGTATCGGCAGGTGTGGATACACCCTGACGATCAATATCATCAACTAATCGTCTGGAGAAGGAATCCATCAGATGATCTTAAATATTATCGGCTCAAAACCGTAACATACGGTACAACGTCAGCCCCATTCCTAGCAACAAAATGCTTAGATTACTTGTCCGAGAAGGCAAAGGATCAATTCCCGGTTGGATCGTCTGTTCTAAAGCACGATTTCTACGTAGATGACTGTCTCACTGGAGCAAACAGCGTTGCGGAAGCAGTCCAAATTCAAAAGGAATTAAATAAAATACTGTTACCATCCGGTTTCAAGCTCCGAAAATGGTGCTCCAATAATGGGCAAATTCTAACAGACGTTCCCGAAGCAGACACCATCAAAACCGTCAAGCTAGACGAAACATTGAAACACTACAGTGTCAAGACGTTGGGTTTGGTATGGATGCCACAAAGGGATCAACTGTGTGGGCGATCCCAGAAAAGCGAGGCGTCAATCATCACCAAACGCGTGGTAAGTTCCGAGTCAGCACAAATTTTTGACCCACTTGGATTATTTGCCCCCGTGGTAGTAAAGGCAAAAATATTTATGCAAACGCTTTGGGCGCTGAACCTGAGTTGGGACGATGAGCTCCCTCAAGAACTTCAAAATGATTGGAAGAACTATCGATCGGATCTCCAAGCATTAAACAGTATGCAAATTCCTAGGCACATCTATAATGGAAAGGTTCCAGTCCATCAAGAAGTACACACATTTGTGGATGCATCAGAGCGTGCATACGGAGCAGCAGTGTATATAAGAGCTACCTACAAAAACAATCAAATTTCGGTACGACTTCTTTGCTCCAAGTCACGAGTGGCTCCATCCGCGAAAGAAACTTTGCCCCGCCTTGAACTATGTGCTGCGCTGTTGGGCGCGGAACTAACACACAGAGTAAGAAAGGATTTGCGATTACCGATCGAGAAGGCGTCTGGATACTTCTGGACTGACTCAACTGTAGTTTTGTCCTGGATAAACGCATCGTCGGCCGCATACCACACGTTCGTCTCGAATCGGATAGCAAAAATCCAAGCTGTCTCAGATCCATCTCAGTGGCGACACGTGTCCTCGGCAAACAATCCAGCAGATGTGCTATCAAGAGGAATTGCAGCCAGCAAATTATCAGAACATACCCTCTGGCTGTATGGACCACTTTTTCTACACGGTGCAAGTGACAAATGGATCAAGAGGCCCATAATCGGTCTAAGTGATCTTGAACGGCGAACAAAACAAGTGAGTCTTCCAGCATGTCAGGGTCAGACAGGGGAAGAACTCTATAATTGCAAGCATAGCAATAGTTTTCGAAAGCTACAAAGAATTGTGGCATATATGATGCGTTTCTGTTACAAAAGAAACAGGTCAAGTACAACCACCCTATGCATTGGTGAACTAACTTACGCTCGTACTATCATACTGCGCACCATTCAGAAAATTGACTTCGCATGTGAGTACAAGCAACTTGTTGCCCACAAGGCCGTGGACAAAAAGAGCGCTCTCGTCTCACTATTTCCCATGATCGGCAAGGATAGCCTCATCAGAGTCGGAGGGAGATTAGAAGAATCTAAACTCCCGTATAACGCAAAGCATCAAATCTTGCTTCCTTACAATGATCCAATAGTAAGAATGCTCTTGCGAGAAATGCATGAAGAGAACATGCATTGCGGTGCTCAGGCGTTAAGAGCCATTGCCAGACAGCAATATTGGATTATCAATGATAAAACAATGGCGAGGAGCATTATACATTGTTGTGTCAAGTGTACAAAGGCACGGCCCAAACTAATGCGACAAATCATGGGCAATCTGCCAGTCGACCGAGTAACACAAGCTCGACCATTCTTTAATTCTGGTGTTGATTACTGCGGGCCAATTTGGATTCACCATAAACTCCGTGGAAAGAGACCAGACAAGGCGTATATTGCAGTTTTCTGCTGTTTCGCTACGAAGGCAGTACATCTAGAGTTGGTAAGCGACCTAACAACAGATGCATTCTTAGGTGCTCTTCGACGGTTCTTGAGTCGACGTGGAAGGTGTCAGACCATCCATTGCGATAATGCAACCAACTTCGTCGGCGCCAACAATAAACTAAAGGCCTTAGAAGAAGCGATCTTCACGGATAAGGCACAAGCCCAGATCATCAACCATTGCAATCAGAGACAGGTGGATTTTAAGTTCATACCGCCCCGAGCTCCATCGTTCGGCGGGCTGTGGGAGGCTGCAGTAAAATCTGCGAAACGGTTACTAGTATCAGTCACAGCCACCGCATCATTGACGTTTGAGGAGCTTAACACTGTAATAGTGGAAGTCGAAGCAATTCTTAATTCTCGACCTATTACACCCATGTCGTCTGATCCTACGGATGTGTCTGCATTAACCCCAGGCCATTTTCTGATTGGTGAGCCACTAACGGCCCCACCCGATGTAAATCTCTCCCCAACCAACAAAACGTTGGTAAAAAGATGGGAATTAGTGTCCAGACTTAAGCACGCATTCTGGAAGCAGTGGTCAATGGAATACCTTCAAGAGCTTCAAACGCGCAACAAATGGAAGACCATGTCGCAGAACGTCAAAGAAGGGCTACTTGTATTAATAAAAGAAAATAACTTGCCGGTGATGAGTTGGCCGATGGGAAAAATAGTAAAGACATATCCTGGCAAAGATAATTACGTACGTGTAGTAGACGTAAAAATTGGTTCTCGCGTAGTTCAGCGACCAATCACACGGCTTGCCCCGCTTCTTAAAGAAGAAGTATCGACAAAGCGGGCTAATATTTCCATCGAAGGAGCAATAGGTTCAGAAGAGATCCCAAAAAGGAAGAAATTGGACAGCCAACCTGCACCAACCAAGAGAACGACGAGCAGCCATCACCTGAACCTACCCCACGGAGTTTTGCGTTCAGCATTAGCGATGGTTGAACACTTGTTCAACGGCCGGGAGAATGTTCAGTCGCAGCAATAGTTATAAGTCAGCGCTCTGAAGTATCATATATCGGGTCAAGCCATCAGCAACATTATCAATGACCCACTTATTGGCACAAGCTTATTCTGCTGAATTGTAACTATCCGGGCTTGCATAATGCATAATAACCGACACCTTTGCTTTATACCTATTCTGTTAACCTATGCACTTTTTACCTATAAATACCGTTAAGTTTATACAATAAAATCAGTAACAATTTTGACTCCTACAATCAAGTTGTACTCATTCTGCATTCAACAGAGGCTGTCGCTCTAGTCTTCAGATCCTCATATGCAATCCTTAGTCCAACTGGTTCAAGTTCTAGTTGCGACGACTTTAGGCAGACAGTTTATGTACTGTATGCCAGGCACCTAAGCCAATCAATAAACAATTTCAATGATTTTGTTATTGTAAAACAAATCCCCCCATGACTAAAATACTTGCTCAGTGAATTCAATTACATTTAATATTTTTGAAATCAATTTTTAATTCAAATTAAATTTTCTTGCTTTGGTTTAAATATACTCATTTAATATGAGCTTAGCATAAACTTTATATGAACCCCAACTTTGTAACTTTAATGATCACCTTTGTTAGTATTACTTTTCTTGTATTAAACCTATTATAAACATGAATTGCTAAATTTTTATTTAATGGAAGCTTGCAGCGATAAAAATGATTAGGAGTTAGGCGTGTGTCGAAGGGATCACCAACCTGTGTCAGGTTATGCGGCTGTGGTGATCATGGTAGGGTGGGCAATGTCAGCGGCAAACAACATCTTCGCTGCTGACACCGACACACACATCAGCTGCTGCCATTCCATCTAGGCAGCACCCTTCTTTTCAGGTATTCCCTTCCCTTTTACCCCAATCTTAGTTCTGTCCCCCTACAATTAACCTCAAAGTCAGTTCGCATGCGAATTTAAATAGGATGTTTTATATACATATGCGAGCAAGTAGCACTGTGGATCAAATTGGAAACTCACTCCCTTTACCGACGAAACAAGAGCCGGAACCAGCGCGTGCCCCACTTGAAGCTACACCCACCATCTTTCGTTGCTGTTAGAATCATTCGTGATATGCTACAGTATTATATTATATATAATAATCTTATTTTGGCGCCCAACGTATGGGGCTAAACCGGCATAGCCCGATTACAAAGGTAGTCATTTCCATCTGACTAGGTTTCTATTTCTGACTTTGAAGTTTTTATTGTTTTTCATTTTCCCTTTTTTTAGTTTAGCTGTTTAGTTCCGTGGATACAATAATTTATTTATTGCCTAGACTAGCAGTTGAACATAATTTTTTTGTTGGAGTATCTGGATGTGTTATAATTAATTTTGTGACTCCGAAATCTAACTTAAAAATCATCGTGTGCAGGCAAATTGTGATTAGGAAGCGTTGTTTATTGGTTTTTACGTGGATGTAATTGCTACGGCCATCCCGTCTACTGACACTTATTTAGCTTGCATACCCTACAGGTTTATTTTATTGTGATCGTGAGTGGCAGAAAGTTGAATTGTTGCCGTTTGCCTTTTTGGCTTTGGCTGTGCTTCGTGTCCATTAAAGTAAATTTTTTTCCTTTCGTTTGAGGATTTTTAAATTTTCATCGACGTTGCGATCGTGAGTTTCAGGAAGATGCTGTCTTTTGCCTTCTTCGGCTGAACTTCGTGTCCGCGTATGATTGCTTAATTTACTGAACAATCTATACCTTGAAGGCGACATTCGAAGAGTTGATACTGGATACAGAATTGTGGACAAGTGCTACACCTGCCGATCAACTAACTTCGTTCGTTCAAATTCCCTTTACTCTTTCTATTATTCAACAACTATACTATGAATAAGATCGTCGAAAATTGAACCTGGATGTAGGCTGTGGACAAGTTCTACGCCTTCCGATCAACGGATTATGATCGAATTTCCTAACCTTTTCTTTTCTACTTTTCAAATCTCTTGTAATACCTGGCTGATGTTTGACTCTAAACTATTTGAATTGCTTGCATGGCTTCCAAACTTTTATGATTGATTACCTTTTTTATTCAATTTCTTCTATTTATAATATTTAATAATTTTTTTTTATTAGGTTTAAATCATTTGTCTGTAATTACGTTTAGTATGTCGGTGCTCTCTAATATTATTCAGTCGAAACTTTATATAACCAATTGTGGACATATTTTGTATCAAAAGTGTCTAGACAGACCAGAGTGCAAAGAGTCATTGACTAACTTCACTATCTCATCCGATAGTTCTGTTGCATCTACTTCAAAAGAAGTAGTGAAAACTTCCATTCTCCCTATATCGGGTTTGACACGATCACCAACTGAGTGCCTGAAGGATACAAGTCTGAACATGGCAAATCCTGGAGATAACACTGCTCCTTTGCAACAGGCAGAGCAGCTAAGCATGGCTGACTCCATTAAGAAGGCTATAGTGGAAGCGATGTCTGCAGCTATATCAGAGCAAACAGTAATTTTACCTAGGTCTATGAAAGACCAAACTGATAAACTAACACAAGCTATCACAACAGGACTTACCATCTACTCGAACAGTCCACAACATTCTCTACTGTATCAGAATAATTTTGATAATTCAGGGTTACCACCTGACAATAATTATGTAGGTCAGAGAGACATCTCCAATTAGGATCCACTCCTGATTGCCCAATCATTCGTAAACCAGACTTGACTAACATACCGGATGTACCTTTTAATAACCACTATGATACCTCTGACACCATTTTCTTCCCAAAATCGTCGAAACATTAAATTTTCGCTACATTTATCTTCTCCAAGCGCTGATCACCCTTTGTTGATTTCATCCCCAAAGTGTGATTTTGGTGGGGGGTATTTGTAGGGCGCTTGTCGTTAATATTTTCAATTTTTAAATTTCCCACTTCAATTTAAAATTCCCGCCAGTTTTTGAAGTTGCCGCCAGGAATTAAAATGGCAGAGCTAAATTCAAATAATTTCGGTTTTTACAACACTGAAAAGACGTGTTCGATAAAGACTTTTTAGCAACTCTGGTCCCACACTTTATCGATAAACATGCCTGGCTGCCTGATGCATATCGATTATTCGGTTTTTCCGTTTTGAACCTTGGCCGTGTGAAGATCGTTCTCTCCTGAGCGTATTTTATTTAAACCCAGAGATCTACCTAAACCAAATCGTGGAAAATATCAGACATCCTCAGCCTTTTATAAGGTTTTCTTTTACCAGTGAGTTCCTGTTGATTAAAGGAAGAAAATTCCTGGAAGTCGAGTTTACTCCTTCACGTGGCTGACGGCCCGGGGAAATTTTCCTCCCAGATTTTCATCTGCATCTTGGAAAATTGAAGTCGAGTTTACTCCTTCACGTGGCTGACGGCCCGGGGAAATTTTCCTCCCAGATTTTCATCTGCATCTTGGAAAATTGAAGTCGAGTTTATTCCTTCACGTGGCTTACGGCCCAGGAAAATTTTCCTCCCAGATTTTCATCTGCATCGTGGAAAATTGAAGTCGAGTTTACTCCTTCTACCACCAACGCCACAGGATTGTCAAGATTTTCATCAGCTCTCCACATTCATCATAGAGCATCAAACAGAAGTCTAATCAAGAAAGTGAACAAATCTAATCAAGAAAACTGTGAAAATTTCAACCAGCGTTGCCACCTAGCGTCCACACTGAAAATTCTTGTGAATTCTGGTCCAAACAATTCCGTACAAATTCATGCACGTCAGTGCCAACAACATAGTGCACCCTGTGTCTCACATACCTACATAGTGCAGCCCTCTGCTGAAAGTGCGCAAGTGGGCAGGCCCAAGCCTGCAACACCCACTTTGTGATCCAGTCTAGTTTTACCAACACAATTTAAATTTAAATCAGTTAAATTCTTATCAACTAAATTCCTATTCGTAATTTAAATTACATTTCTTTATCGCTAAATTAATTAAAACATAAATATCAAATAAGCAGTTAACGCAAATTACCTTAAATCCTAGTGTAATCAAATTCGATATGCAGTAAGCAAATCTCGTCATGAGAGCAAGTGTTTAAGCCCCTGGAAGTGTTTTTCCCTAATTTATCTTTACATTCAGTCAATTGAAATGCAGTTTTCAAATTTATAAACAAAATTACATCCAATAATACAACATATTGAAAGCGCTTTCAACGTTGGATATTTTGGGTAAGTGATCGGCTCCGGTCGTAATGCTACACATTTTGATTGACTGTCTAATATAATATTTCAATGATTTTGTTATTGTAAAACAAATCCTCCCATGACTAAAATACTTGCTCAGTGAATTCAATTACATTTAATATTTTTGAAATCAATTTTTAATTCAAATTAAATTTTCTTGCTTTGGTTTAAATATACTCATTTAATATGAGCTTAGCATAAACTTTATATGAACCCCAACTTTGTAACTTTAATGATCCCCTTTGTTAGTATTACTTTTCTTGTATTAAACCTATTATAAACATGAATTGCTAAATTTTTTCTAATGGAAGCTTGCAGCGATAATAATGATTAGGAGTTAGGCGTGTGTCGAAGGGATCACCAACCTGTGTCAGGTTATGCGGCTGTGGTGATCATGGTAGGGTGGGCAATGTCAGCGGCAAACAACATCTTCGCTGCTGACACCGACACACACATCAGCTGCTGCCATTCCATCTAGGCAGCACCCTTCTTTTCAGGTATTCCCTTCCCTTTTACCCCAATCTTAGTTCTGTCCCCCTACAATTAACCTCAAAGTCAGTTCGCACGCGAATTTAAATAGGATGTTTTATATACATATGCGAGCAAGTAGCACTGTGGATCAAATTGGAAACTCACTCCCTTTACCGACGAACAAGAGCCGGAACCAGCGCGTGCCCCACTTGAAGCTACACCCACCATCTTTCGTTGCTGTTAGAATCATTCGTGATATGCTACACTCTGGAAGGATGGGAGCAAGGCTACGATTGGCAGATGGGAAATGCGGCGGAATCAGTGAACAGCTGGAGGTAGAAATCGCATTCGGAAACAAGCGATTGACTATGAGCCTGCTGATACTACCAGGGGAAGTGGATTCGTTGGTGTTAGGATGGAATTTCCTCACGCAAGTCGGAACCGAAATAAAGTGCGCTCGACACGAGATCACAATACCGGCCAGGAACCGACATAATGGTTGGCTCGAGGAAAAGCTATCGGTGGCAGTCGTTCAACACACAAGCGAGGACACAAGCGGCACAGCTAGCCGACTTCAACACCATGTCTGGAACCTCGAACATGGCCGAGCATCGGATCACGATGAAAGACGATAAGCCAATCAAGCCACGATACTACCCCAAGAACCCAAAAGTTCAACGGAAGATCAATGCGAAGGTGGATGAGCTTCTCGAAATGGGGTATATAGAGCACTCAAAGAGCCCATACAGCTCCCCCATCGTGATGGTGAAGAAGAAGACGGGCAAATGGAGACTCTGTGTCGATTTCAGGCAGATCAACGCAAAGTCGATAAGGGATGCCTACTCAATGCCGCGCATAATTTATATCCTCGACCAACTGCGAGAAGCGAGGTACATCAGCAGTTTGGACCTGAAGGATGGGTACTGGCAAATCCCACTGGAGGAAAGCAGCAGACAATACACGGCTTTCACGGTGCCCGGAAAAGGTTTGTTCCAGTGGAGGGTTATGCCATTTGGTCTCCATTCGGCATCCGCGACGTTCCAATGAGTTTTGGACCAAGTAATTGGACCTGAAAAGTCACCCCACGCTTTCGCCTACCAAGACGACATCATTGTGATCGGACGCACGCTGGAGGAACACAAGAAAAACCTAAAACAGGTGTTCCGGCGCTTATGAGAAGCTAACCTGAGGCTAAACCCGGATAAATGTCAATTCTTTAAGAAGGAAATATTGTATCTAGGTCATCAAGTGTCTAGCGAAGAAATAGGCACAGATCCGGAAAAGGTAGCGGCCATCGCCGAACTAGAACCACCATCCATAGCACTATGGGGCATTTGACCACTTTTGTTGGCCGAAATTAATAACTCGGTCATTTCAAAAGATATTGACTTGAAACTTTACCAGTCGCCATTTCTTATTCCCCCGCATATTATATATGATAATCATCCGGATCGGAAAACTATATCATATAGCTGCCATAGAAACGACCAAATTAACTTTGCTGTTTTTGGAGATAAATGCACATAACTTTAGAAATAGCAATTATGTAAGTTTTTAAAACAATATTAACAGTTTTCTACAAATCGTACGACTATATCCCAAAGTTTTAAAAAAAAGGGGCAAATGCAAGAATTTACTTTACATTTGTACGACTTTTTGTTCAAGTTGTAGCGGAACTTTCGTTTTAAAGCCGCTAAAGTCCACTTAAGTTAGTCAATTACAAAGCTAAGTATTTCTACTATATTTTGATAATAATTTAAAGTCACGAAAGTCCTTACTTCCTTAGCCACCAGTGCAAACGATAGGAGTTTGTGAAATTTGAGGTTATGGTCTAAAAAATTAAATTACAGAAAAAGTGGCAATAAGTGGCGATTCTGACCATATACATTTTAACAACAATTAAATAATCTACAAATCCCAATAGGTTCCAGAAGTGGACTCCGCTGGACTCACTTTGTTGCTCCATTTGAAAATTAGTTTTCTTACAAAAATGTACTTGTTAGACCACTCCCTTTAACACTCATTTGTAAGAAAAAACCGTCTCATTTTTGTCGTCGAACCACACAAATACTTAGTAAATAGCATAATCCTTTAAATCCAATCCAAAAAGTTTACTTAGATTGCTTAAAAACTCAAATTTAAAGCACTTTAAAACTGCAAGCAAAAAGTCGAAATTCAACAGCTCGATAATTGCATATCGAACAGCTGATTTAACAGCTCCTACCTTAACAGAGGCGACCTCTATCGGATTTCTGTAAACGTAACATTGTTAAATGGTCTTTTGTTAACACATCCTCAAACAACATTTTTTGTTTTAACGACTTTTAAAAAATGGGTTTTGGCCAACCAAAGTGGTCAAATGCCCCATAGTGCATAGTAAGAGAACTCCAACAGTACCTGGGAGTAGCATCATGGTACCGCCGATTCGTAACTGATTTCGTAAAAATAGTCAGACTCAATGATTTGCTACGCAAAGGCAACAAGTGGGTATGGACACCGGAACATCAGATGGCGCTTAAAGAGGTTAAGGCAAGACTCGTTGCTGACCCCGTACTGGCGTGCCCTGCAAACGGTCGCGAGCGACTACGGCATCGGAGCAGTATCGACCCAGGAAACGGAAAAAGGCGAAAAGGTAATCTCTTACTCAAGCCGAACGCTCAACGGCGCCGAGAAGAATTACTCGACGACCGAGAAGGAATGCTTGGCAATCGTAAGGGCGTTCCGAAAGCTAAAACCATATCTGGAAGGTTACCACTTTAAAGTAGTAACCGACCATATGGCCCTGGAGTGGTTCAACAGCATCGAGAGCCCTTCAGGAAGGATCGACAGATGGGCCCTGGAGTTACAGCAGTACGACTTCGAGATAGCGTACCTGAAAGGACAGCTCAAAGTGGTGGCGGACGCCCTGTCAAGACAGCCACTACCAGGGACGCTTCAAGGCACGAGAAGATAAGGACCCAACCGCAAAAGTACCCGGACTACGAGATGCAGGGAGACACTCTATACAGGAACATACCACACAGAGCAGGCAGCGAGGTTTTCGAACCATGGAAGATGTGCGTCCCGACAGCTCTACGGGAAACAGTGCTAAAAGAAAGCCACGACTCACCGTCAGCTGGCCACGGGGGAAGCCGAAACACGATAGCAGGTCCGGCAGCCCGATATTACTGGCCAGGTATGCACAGAGACGCCCGAGCCCATGTGAGAAAGTTTTAAATGTTTAAAATGCTGCAGTCGAAGTAGCAAAAGTCATATAATTTTTAATTTTTCTTGCTTCGACTGCCGTAACTTTTTAATATGAGCTGTTGCTTTTGCTGCTGCTTCTGAAAAAGTCGGCAGTCGCAGCCGAAGCAAAAGGAAAATCCGAGAACTGCCGACTGTCGAAGCAGTAGCAAGTCGTTGCTTTCTGATTTTTAGCTGCTGCTGTGCTGCTGCTTTCAGTCGGTAGCAACAGTCGAAGCAGCAGCTAGCAAAAATTTCTGGAAGTTGATTTTGCTTCTGCTGCTGCTTCTGAAAAAGGCGGCAGTCGCAGTCGAAGCAAAAGCAAAATTCGAGAGCTGCCGACTGTCGAAGCAATATATTTCTTCTTCTTTAGTAACTCTTAAATAATAAAAAGTTTAATCAGTTTAATTTATATATGATTAAATTTCAATTTTTACATTTTTCTTCAATTGTTCCAACTTTTCTTATCCAATCAATACAATATTACCAGGAGAAGATAAATTACAACAACAAACTTTTAAAAACACGGGGCGGCCACACTACTACTATTTTAACCGCAGCTGTTTGCTTTTCTGCTCTCCCTTAAAAAAATCATACAATTATTTTAAATATAGGGTTTTTAAAGATAGAGTGTATCTTTTAAAAAACTTTAAGATCAAAACAAACCATGAATCCGATTGCCTGTGATACCTCCAGAAGAGGATCCTTGCGTCGAGGAACTTTTTGGAAAACACAGTTTAACTTTGGAATTTGTAACAAATTCAACAATATAGAATCAAATAAAAACACCTCTTAACGAGGTAAAAAACTAGTGACGATCGCACCTTCAACATACAAAAGTTCTGATATCAACATTTGTGACGAAAAATTATTACACTCGTCATTAAATAGACTTTCTAATCTTTTCTCATTCGGCCCGCCCTAGCAAACTATTCCAGCCTTTTTCCCTTTACAGGCATTTTCTATTGCAGCGTGCCGAATGAGAAAATATTAGAAAGTCTATTTAATGACGAGTGTAATAATTTTTCGTCACAAATGTTGATATCAGAACTTTTGTATGTTGAAGGTGCGATCGTCACTAGTTTTTTACCTCGTTAAGAGGTGTTTTTTATTTCATATCAGAAGTTTTTGTTTGTTTACATTTGCTCTCATAGGAGCTAATATATACATTTAAATTTAAATTGGTAAGCCATTGTATTAAACGAATTAAGTTAAAAAGGCGATGAAGTATATCAAAATACCTTTTAAACGAGGTATAGCACATGTCTGTACCTTTAGTAGTGTAGAACTTACAAACTAACGAAATTTAGCTATTTTTAGCTTTTTTCCCGCTAAAGTAGCGGCTTTTTTCAAAAGTCGTAGAACAAAAGATTCCTATATGGAACTCTTAAGTGCAAATTTACTGATTCCATGACCCTAAAATACAGTTCGGATACCCTCCCACAAAATTCAATACTCAGGGAGCGTTAATTGTTCGAGCTGGCAAAAGTGGCTATTTTCGAATAAATATAACTTTTAAACGTGACTTTTTACAGTAATGTGTTATATACCAAAATTTGAGGAATCTCAAGGGCTATACAGTTTAAGGTTTTAAAGAAAAGAGCCGTTTTTGAGAAAAATAAAAAAAAGTTTAAAAAAAAGTTTTAAAAAATTGTCTTTTGTTCATATTTTTTTAACTATTACATTTGCACAAATTGCACATAGAAGGCATTTATAGCAAAAAATACCTTTCAAACGAGATGCAGCACAAGTCTGTAGCTTTAGTAGTATAGAAGTTACGGCTTTCCAAATTTTAGCTATTTATAGCTGTTTTCCCGCTAAACTAGCGAGTTTTTCCAAAAGTGGTAGAACAAAAGTTTTTTATATCGATGTGATAAACGTCATATCAAATTTTCAAAACTTAAAAAACATGTTTTGGACAAACTGACAAACTGACAAACAGAATTAAATTTTCATTTTGGGAAGAAGAAGAAAATCTTATTTTGGCTATAACTTTTGAACGGAGCGTCGGAATTTATCATATGACCCCTCATTCGACGGGTATTTTCAATAGGAACACAACTAAAACATTGCGAGGGGGCATTTATCCCCACCGACCCCAACAGCTCCAAATTTCGAAATTTGACCTCTTTCACTTTCACCGCTCTCTCTCCCAATCCAATTGGTTTTCTTAAAGTCTTGGTATGCAATCCTTTAAGTTTTTGCAATACCTTTCGATTGGTGTATTACTCATTACGATCTGACTATCACAGCAGATTTTCATATCTTCCTGTATATATAGTAGTCGCCTTCGCACACTCTCCTGGTGCGCTTCGTCACTACATGGACTGCCGTCCATAGTGATGTTGTAAAGTGTAGTCATTATTTTTGATTTCTTTTATTTTTTGTGTATGCTCTAAGTCTTATTATATTTCTTAAAAATAAAGATTATCATTGAAAACAAGAAAGGAAGCTACCTTCGGCCAGCCGAAGCTTATATACCCTTGTAGATAAAAGAATACTCACTCGGTGCAGTTCCAGGGATTCCAGATTCAGCGTTTCGATTTATTTCAATTTTGTTTTTAAGTAGTCAAGAATCAAAACGCCTACTTCCTACAAAGTTACAATGAATTTTCTTATATTTGTTTGGGAGCCTTAAGATATAGTGGTCCGATCCGGCTGGCTCCGACATATGTACTACCTGCAATAGAAAGAAGACCTTCGGGAAAGTTTCATCGCGATAGCTTTAAAACTGAGAGACTAGTTCGCATAGAAACGGACAGACGGACAGACGGACAGACGGACAGACGGACATGGCTAGATAGACTCGGCTATTGGTGCTGATCAAGAATATATATACTTTATGTGGTCGGAAACGTCTTCTTCACTGCGTTGCAAACATCTGACTGAAATTATAATACCCTCTACAAGGGTATAAAAATTATAAAACTTGAAATTTAATCATTACCAAGATTTTTTATTATTTAACTTATAATGATAAAAACATTTTGAAGTGGCTCCCCAAAATGTTTCCTTGCTGCTGCTTTAAGGAAGAAGAAGCATATTGCTTCGACAGTTGGCAGCTCTCGAATTTTGCTTTTGCTTCGACTGCCGACTTTTTAGAGAAGCAGCAGCAGAAGAAAAATCAACTTCCAGAAATTTTTGCTAGCTGCTGCTTCGACTGTTGCTACCGACTGAAAGCAGCAGCACAGCAGCAGCTAAAAATCAGAAAGCAACGACTTGCTATTGCTTAGACAGTCGGCAGTTCTCGGATTTTGCTTTTGCTTGGCCTTAGCCTGCAAAAGCAGGCTAAATGAAAATTCAGATAGTTTTTTAAACACTGGCACTGCGCAGTGCAACGGCCGAATCACTAATGAAAGCTTTCAGAGAACGAATAATCGCAAGGCATGGGGTCCCGAAGGTGGTCATAACGGACAACGGAGTACAGTTTGCCAGCCGAATCTTTAAAGGTTTCCTAGCCGACATGGGTATCAAACAACTGTTCACAGCTCCATTCACTCCGCAAGAGAACCCCACCGAGCGAGAGAATAGGACTGTTAAAACAATGATTGCGCAGTTCGCCGGGCTGGAACAGAGAAATTGAGACGAGAAATGGCCGGAAATCAGGCTGGCAGTAAACACCAGCGTTTCGGAATCCACTGGCTACACCACGGCATTTCTCACTCAAGGCAGAGAGCCCAGACTACCGAGCGCCCTATACGATCGAGAAAACCCGGGGACAGGACGAGCTACCGAAACCCCGGATGAAATGGCAAACAAACTAAAATAAATCTTTGAGATTGTAAGGCGAAATATGGAAAAGCCTCTGAAGATCAAGCCAGGCATTATAACCTAAGGAGGAGGCAATGGACTCCGGCAGTGGGTAACATCGTGTGAGCCAAAAAACGCCACTTATCGAAGGAGGCCGAAGGATTCGCAACAAAGTTGGCTCCTAGGTACGACGGGCCATACCAGGTCGTAATATGCAAAATATGCCATGTAAATACAATGAAAGATCGGACCATACATGTAAGCGAGCTTAAACAGCAACAAACACAAGCCACAAGCGAGCAACTGCGTCAGGCAGAGGCAACAGACGAGTAAAGCATTGGAAATCCAAGGATACAATGGAATCCAAGGATACTACAGAACTTCAAGGATACTATGAAGCTCCAAGGATACTACGAAACTCCAAGGATACTACGAAACTCCAAGGATACTATGAAACTCCAAGGATACTACGAAACTCTAAGGATACTACGGAACTCCAAGGATACTACGAAACTCCAAGGATACTACACAACTCCAAGGATACTACGAAACTCCAAGGACACTATGAAACTCCAAGGATACTACAGAAGCTTAAAAGATACTATGAAACTCCAAGGATACTACAGAACTCCAAAGATACTATAAGACTCCAAGGATGCTACAGAAACTCCAAGGATACTATGAAACTCAAAGGATACTATAGAACTCCAAGGATACTATAAAACTCCAAGGATGCTAAAAAACTCCAAGAATACTACGAAACTCCAAGGATACCACAGGAAAACTCCAAGGATACTACAAGACTCTAAGGATACTACAAGATAAATCCAAGGATGCTAAAGGAAACTACAAGAAATTCCCAATGGGAAACTCGTCAAGAAAACGAACTAAAGCATCCAAAGACTCGTTTAGAACTGACCAGAGCACGCGTTTCAAATGTCTGCCGAAGGAGGGGAGGAGACGGCACAGAGAACTGTACCGCCAGCAACAACGGAGCCCCGGACATCGACTACGCCAAAACCAGCAGCAACTGGGCCATGGACTTCGCCTACGCCAAGCACCGGGCCAGGGACACCAGTGTCACCGAGCCCAGGAGCAGCCGCAGACGACGCGACGAGGGAGGACGAGCCGCTAGAGTTGGGTGGGTGTGGGTGTGGCCGGAACCGCTGGCAAGTCGGCGGACACCGTGGAAGAGATAACATTCCGCGCCGGAGGCCATCAAAGAGGTCGCGAGGCCGAAACTGATGAGGCAGACGTCGAGGGAGCAACGATGGAGCAACGATGGAGCAACGATGGAGCAACGATGGAGCAACGATGGAGCGCCGATACACTAGGAAATGCAGAGAGTAGGAACGAGTTTTCCTAAAAATTTCCCGAAGTAACAATAACAAATAACAGCAGCAAGAATAATGGATCGCCGCATGCCAGTTACGCGGCGAATTAGCGTAGTAGTGGCGCGGCGAAGAGAGTGTGGAGAATGAGAGTTTGGAGAGTGGGAGAGTGCAGACATCAAGTTGGAGAGAGAGAACTGTGATGGAGAGAGTGAGAGTCGGGAGAACAAGGGTGCAGAGAGAGAGGGAGAGTGGAGACTTCTCTGGCAGAGCGAGAGTGCCGGGTGCAAAAGGAATTAACGGCACGGCACCGAACTTTGAACTCTGCCGTGGACGTTGGACAAGGTCCACATCTACGCAACGGAACGACACACAGGCGTGCCACATGCACCATCTGAATCAGCGGGATGGCAGCAACACGCAGAACTAAAAGCGAAGGCCATGCGTGGAGGACAAGTGGGTCAAACAGGAACCACGGACTTTGGACCCGGAGTGGAGAGATGCCGCGGACAGAGCGCAAAGGGGAAATAACGGTACCCGGAGGGCCTATATAAAGCCGCCGGGCCCTGGCAGCTGGATCAGTCGATCACGAAGAGTCAATCTATCAAGATTAGTCCAAATATCAAAGTGTGCAAGTCAACCAGTACAGTGAACTACAATTGAACAACAACAAGTCGAATCGCCGGAAGCAGCGCCGTGGGAGCCTACAAGGAGCAAGATAGCTACGTCGAGACGTTCGGGATTGGATCACCAGGAATCTCCAAATTGAGACACCGGTAGCTGAGGTCCAGAGTCAAACGGCTAGGTCAAGGCCATCCGTTCTCATTCCTGTTTCAACTAAATCCTCGCATCTAGCCTGGAGCGTCGAACAGAGTTTGAGTGGTGAAAGCCTGCGACAAGAAATCGTGAGCTTGGGGAGAAACCTATCAGCCAGAAGGGTCTCGAGCGGAGAACTCCAGGAGAGCCCTACGGTTTGAGTCGTATAGTCCCGAATCGGCGTACAACCAAGACCCCGAGTGCCAGAAGCCACGCTACGTCAAGCCACACACCACGACAGATCGAGCTACAAGAAAACGTCACGGACGACAAGCCACAAGGTGAAGCTAGGGCGGAACGTTCGTTTGCACTAGGCGAAGAAGCGAAGTGATGCGCTCGGCAGTATCCCTGCGAAACTTGGACTGCTAGCGAGTTACCAGTCGTGGGTCGAACGTATGGTTGTAGCTGGTAACGAAGAATTTGATGTCAGGATGTCGACGGTGAATCCGATGCGAAAGTAATCGAAAAGGTGAATTAGCAACGTCTCTATTTATTGTAATTTGTTAAAAGAATGTGTAATTTGTGATTTAACGATGATCCGGTAAGGGGTCATCTCTCGTCGGTGTCTTCAACTCCGTTCCAAAGAATCTCGCAGGGTTCTTCTCCAGTAATCGAGGCTTGGTGGGTTACTCTTCGGATTTTTATGTAGGCAAATAAGTGGGTTTTGAGTTTAGGATAGAAATGAGAAGTCTTGATGATTTGGTTGTCAGAATCGAACTGATTGTAATATTTTAAGAATGAGAATTCGTAACCTACGCTGCACACAGGCAGCACTTATATATAATACAATTTGTGTATGTGTTTCTTATGTATATGTATCTCAAGTATTTGTCGCTCAGTCGCCGCTTCTATATTCTGCCTACGCTGCATTTCTTTGGCCGCTGCCTCTTGTACCCGGATGCCAACTTGTTGGCTTGCATTTTATTATTCGGACAAACAACTGGCCTATTTTTAATGGAAGCGGGGTGCGGGGAGTTTGGCGGCAACCCGCTCCCAACTTATGTTTGCTAGCTAGTGGACGACCTATACTTGAAGGGGTGCGGGGAGTTGGTTATCGGTAACTCCTCCCCCCCCAGACCGAAGTGACGGCCAAAGTGATTGACTTTTGGGCGGAACGACTACTTGTGGTAAGGTAGGTGTTACAATAATTTTTTGTTTTTTCTTAATTACTATTATGCCTAAGATTAACAAAATTATGATAATAAACATTGTATATGTAAAATAGTTATGCTTTAGTGTTCTTATTTGGAAATTTTGTAATTGTTTTTGATTTTCCAATCCCGACAAATGGATTCTAGTTAAATTTGGGACGATATAGGTTTTATTTATAATTATATTGCTATCTTCAAAAGTCTGTATCTTCAATTGGCTATTAACGAACTTGTTTTCATTTTCGAATGTGAGGTTGTTTATTTTGACAGTACAATTTTCGTACCTAACTAACATTGACCCCTCAATAATTGGTTGCATCCCACAATCCGTTTGCAATTTTTCTTGGTGTGCATTAAATATAAATATATATCCCCTCTCTGGTTCAAAAACCTGTGTTTCTACCTCCGTTATTTCCACATTACAAGTGGGTTTCATTTCTTTTAATATATTATTGATGCATAAACTGTTGAACTGATTGGGCTGATTACAATAAAAAAATAACCCTATTCTTATGCACTTATCTTTAAATTGATACACTTTATCTTCCCTAAATGCTATAAAACTAGGAGCGTCAATAAACATGGTACCATTTATTGGTAATGCGACCAACCTAGCAAATTCAAACTTATCAATCTCCACTATGGGTACCCTAATTTTAAAGTATATCTTAGTTCCTACACTCTCTGAACTTGTTCCTAGCACGGAATACATGTCTTCTATTGAGTCAAAAGTAATATTTTGCTTTTCTAAAATATCCCTTACAAGTCCTAATTCCTGTTGTCCTAAAATAAATTTCGGAAGGATATTCCACCTTGATAGTAAAATACTCTCCGCTATGTTATTAATGTATCCTAACACAACGTCTAAATTATAACTAATCCTAATCATCTTTTGAATAATTTTAATTTCCACATCTTCCTCCTTTAATTCCTTATAGACTGAATTTTGAGCATACTTTATGTAATCATTTATTTCCTGCTGTTCCGTATTAATAAACTTAGTTATGTTATTAAACCTATCTATTAAATTGTTGTTTACCATAACCTGTTCATTAGACATCTTAAAAAATGCCTCTTCCTTAGCCCTAATACTCTGTAACTCCCTTTCTATATTCCTTTGATCTTCCGCATCCATATTACCTGTTACCGTTTTTACCATACTACCCAATCCGTTAATCAAACCTCTCCTGTTTCTTTTCAAGGGCATCACTATTCTTATCCTATCTACAACTTCCTTTATTTTATTATCTAACATCCTCAGGGTTTGTTTAGTTTCAATATTCGCTTCCCGTTTTAATAACGCTACTGAATCGTTGAATTGTTGTATTGTCGCTGATATTTCCGTCAAATCGATGGTCTGGGTTATTTGATGATATGAATTAATTACTCTCGCTTCACCCAAGTCTATCTTGGTGACGAGTTGTCCATTTTTTAAGGTTTGGGTCATGATTGACTGAGTTATTACCCTCAGCGTCCTGTAAATATTAGTTCGCAACAAATTAGTCGTTAGTATTTGTTAGTTTTCTAATTTTAGATTTGTGTATTTTTTGTTGCCTTTCGGTGATCAACGTTACCCCCTTATCTTCTTGCACTTTATGCTTAGTAAACCTTGGCGTTGTTTTGTCTCTTCTGTTCTCTTTCCTAAATATCGTATCTCCACTTCTAAGTTGAATTGGATCACTTCTTCCTTTATTCAGTTTTTCTGTCCGTTTCCTTTTTTCTTCTTCCAATTTTTCTTTTACCTGATCGTATAGTGTGGCCTGAAATTCATTTAATTTTTTGATATAGTCATGTTCGTCTCTAAATTCCACCGTTTTACTAAATAAATGAGTCCTTCCCGTGAATAATTCAAATGGAGTCAACTTGGTGGCTGAATGAACGGCATTATTATATGTCAGTAGGGTTTCCGCTAATACTTCCTCGTGCTCATATGTCAATTTATTCTTTTTACGCACATTCAGTATTATCCTATATGTTTCAGTCAGTGTTGAATGAAGTCGTTCCACTGTGGAATTACTAGACGACTGTTGAAATGACGTGTAGTGGAGTTCTATACCGTATTGTTTACAAAATTCCTTCACTAACTTGTTAGCAAATTCCGCCCCCTGATCGCATACAATCTTTTTTGGTATGCCGTACAGAGACAAGTATGTCTTCAACGTCCTCGTTATACTTATAGCATCTCTCGCTACAATCGTAAACGCCGATGCAAACTTCGTCAGTTTGTCTATTAATGTCAACATAGTTTTGTTATTTATGAAGTACAAATCGATATGGACTACATCCAATGGGAATTTCGGAATGTCCGGTGTTTGATATTTGATCTTTTGAGGATTCCTATCGTATTTGAACATTTGGCAAATGTCACAAGCTTTAACCACCTCCGTCACTATTTCTCTTACCCTAGGGAAATAGACTTTTCTCTTTAAATGTAATATTGTTTCATCCACTCCCCTATGGTTCCCGTCTACATGATCCTGTTGTATTGCCTCCCTTTGTTCTATCAGACTCTTAATTTCCGGTAACACCTCTAATGCTCTCACCATTTTATAATTATTCTTTTCCCCATAGTACTTTTTAAAACAATCCCTTACTACTTTAAAAACCTCTTCTTCCGCTAGAATCGCGCATGTTTTCCCAGACTTTAAACATTCCCTCAATATCTTTACAATCACTTCCTCATTAAAAGTTGGCTCTACTATTATTCTTCTGCTTTTTCCTTTATAAGGTACTTCCTTATGATTTGCTTCCTCCTCACCTATCTTCAATATCAGTTGTGCATTAAAATCATTTAGTGGTTTTTCCGTAACCTCAATGGTATTCCTTGTTTTTTTATCTTCTTCTTCATCCCCTGCTTCGCACTGCAACGTGCCTATCCCCGAGCCAATATCTGTAACAAATACTTCTACGGGTATTCTACTCAGTGCGTCCGCATTAGTATTTAATTTGCCTTTTTTGTATATGATTTCATATTCATATTCCGCTAATTGTAATCTCCATCTTACCAATTTCGACGATGGCTCCTTTACGCTATTCAACCAGACTAACGGCCTATGATCTGTTACTATACTGAATTTCTTCCCAAACAAATATGGCCTAAAATACTTTACTGCCCATATTATTGCTAACATTTCCTTCTCTGTTGCTGAATAATTGATTTCCGAAGTATTCAACGTGCGACTCGCATACGAAATGGGTTTATCGCTACCTATAGGTCCTTGAGACAAAATCGCCCCTAATGCAAAATTACTTGCATCTGTCGTCAAAATGAATGTCTTCTGCATGTCCGGGTATTGCAAGATAGGGTCATTACATAATAATGATTTACAATGTTCAAAGCTGTCTCTATACTCTTGGCTAATCTCTACATTTTTCTTCCCTTTCAGTTGGTTAGTTAACGGCTTCGTTATTCTTGCAAAGTCCTTAATGAATTTCCTGTAGTACCCCAATAACCCTAAAAAAGATTTAATTTGCTTCCGGGTCGTTGGCATCTGATATTTCTTGATCACCTCAATTTTCTTCTGGTTTGGTTTAATTCCCTCCGACGTCACTATATGTCCCAAGAATTCTATCTCCTTCTTCAGAAACTCAGATTTATCCTGCTGAACCTTAAAATTCGCTCCCCTCAATTTCTCGAATACTATTTTCAAATCATTAATGTGCTGTTGCAAAGACGGTGAATATATAATTATATCATCCATATAAACTAAACAGTTTCTTCCCACTGTCTCCCCCAATACCTTGTTAACTACTCTCTGAAACGTCGCTGGGGCATTCGTTAATCCGAACGGCATTCTTAAAAATTCATAATGCCCTCCTACTGCCGTAAAGGCTGTCTTTTGTACATCGTCCGGTGTCATCTCTATCTGATGATAACCGCTCTTTAAATCCAAACTCGAAAAATATCTGGCTCTGCCTATCGAGTCCAACACCTCGTTAATCAATGGTAAGGGGTATTTATCTTTGATTGTTTTGTCATTTAACTTTCGAAAATCCACTACCATTCTCCATTTCTTCTCCCCCGACGCGTCTAGTTTCTTAGGCACCAACCATACCGGTGCACTCCACGGGGAAAAACTATTCTGAATAATTTCCTGTTCTAGCAACTCATTTATTTGTCTCTTAATTTCCTTATTCTCCCCCTGGGAATATCGAAACGGCCTTACATATACTGGGTCCTGATCTGTTAACTTAATAGCATGCTTGATTTCGTTCGTAAATGACAACTTCTCCCCTTCGACATAAAATATGTCCAGATACTGCGAACACAATTTCTGTATGTGCTCCTTTTCTTCCCTATTAAGATGGTCGATCCTAATCTTTAACTTTCTTATTTTTTCATTCTCCTTTGGTTGCGAAATTGTGAAATTAAATACTTCGAATTGTTCCAGTTTGTCTCTGCCCGTTACTTCTAATGCTTTTTCGAAGTAAAATATTGCGTCCTCCTCTCCTTCGTTAATCAATTCCATCCTCGCTTTAAAGTCCTCTGCTTTATAAATTCCCCCTGACAGGTATAATTCGTCATGTAATTTAATTGTGTCTATAATAAATTCTCCCGTTTTTATCGATACTGGTACTTCAATCATCATTCTCGTCTTTCCCTGTATTTCTCTGACTCTCGGTCCTCCTCTCGGTTCCCTGATCATAGGAATTACTGCCTTTTCCGTTATTAACTTTCCGACTTTACAATCAACTCGCGCTCCTATTTTGCACAAAAATCTATCCCCAACAACCCGTCGAACTGTGGAGAAATTCGAGCCAATAGAAATGTAAACGTTCCTTCCTGTTGAAATTCCTCAAACAATTCGTACTTCACCACTTTTTTAATCTTAAAAGTATCAATTACTCCTACAACATCAATACTTTTTGGTATATCCGTCTGGTGATCCACCGGTATAAGTTCCGGATCAATAAAAGAACATTGAGCGCCTGTGTCTACCAAGAATCTTAATGATCTACCGAACGGAGACTTAATTAGTATATACGGCAATTCTCCTCCTACTCCTGATCTGTCCTTTGCGTCGAGGCTTTTAAGCGAAAATTTTGAGTCTCTCCGCCCTGTCCATTTTCCCTTGTGTTAACGTTGTTAAGTCTCTGTGAACTCCCCGAGTTCGTCCTCGAGCTCTCCGAAGGTCCCGATGTAATCGCCCTATAGGTACTTGGTTGCGAGTTCCCACCATTCTGATTTCTATTAAAATTTCTGTTTCCAAAACCTCCATTGTTTTGTCCCCATCTTTGTCCATAATTATTAAAAGAATTTGTATAATTGTTATTTCTTCTATTCCCAAAATTTCCATTGAACCCTCTACTATATCCTTGGTTAAATCTGTTGTTGTTCGCTACTTGTGGTTTATCCACCGTCAGGTTCCTATCTCTCAAATATTTGTCCCTTAGCTGTTTCGCCACCTCATGGGCTTCCCTCAACGACTCAGGGTCTTTATTTTCCACTCTTAACTGTAACTGTCCTCTTAGGCCCGCAATAAACCTTTCAATACATTTTTTCTCTATTTTCTTCTCTTTCTTTACCCTTATTTCCTTATTCTTTTCTTCTTTCTTAACAATTCTCATCAATCCTGTCCTTATGTTTGCGATTTCCTCATATAGTTTTTCTAAAGTCAAACCTTTCCTGGACACTTCCCTCAAGTCATCCATTAAATCATCTTCATCCCTTTTATCCGAAAAGTGTTGGACTAACGACGCTTTCATATCGTCCCACACCAATGAAGTTGCGTCCCTTTCTAACATTGAATTAGCTTGTCCAAGAATTTTATTCCTAATTGCTCCCAATAGCACATCCCCATACGGTGTATTATCTTTATCCTTAATCAAAAGAATTACCCTCTCAACTTGCTCAATAAAATTATTTGGCTCCACCTCCCCGCTGTAAGTCGGCAAGGCTTTTATGATTCCGGGAATCTGCCATTCATTATCGCTTCCCTGAGACATTGTTCCTAACTCTTGCTCCTCCTGTTCCGGTGCTTCTAAGATCTGATCCAGTGCACCTCTTGACGCTGATCTCGTCAACCTATCTGTCAACGGAATTATTCTTTGTTTTGAAGACCTATTTGACATTAATATTTCTTCTCGCCCACTTCCTCTTTTCTGCTTCTCTGAATATTTATTTTTAAAAAAAAATATCAATAATAGTCCCTAATATTATCGGTTTCCGATACTCCCTACCGGGTCGTACCCCGATCCTTTTTCAAGTGGACTTTTATTGCCCCCTAGTCCCTAGTAATACTCAAGTCAAATTCAATCTCAAGTGCCTTTCTCTTTCTGTTTATGTCGTTCCCTACTTCAAGTGGGCCTCTCTTAGGGGTCATAAATGTGCAAGAAATTTAATCTGGGTATTTCCCTTATGTCGTTTTCCGAATTCAAGTGGGTTTTTCTCTTATTCTAGGGTCATAAATGTGTATCGAGTTTGAGCTCAAGGGTTTCTTGCAGCTATGTATTCTGCTTAAAATTACGGGTGGTCTTAAAATTAATGTCGTTTCGTAATGTTCGTTGGGTTCGTTTCTCAGGCGATTCAAAATGGGTTTCCGATATCGTTCTTTTGTTTGTGTGTATGTATTAAAAATGGGTTTCCAATATCGTTCTTTTGTTTGTGTGTATGTAATACTGGACTTTCTTGGACTTAATTTTTATGAGTATTCTGACTACTAGTGACAACGTGGAATCTAGTATGCGTAATTTTTCTTTCCTCCTTTTATCATTCAACTTTCTCTTCCTCTTAAATTTTCTTACTTGTTCGTTGTAAAGGACCGCTCTGCCCAATGCAGTTGGAGAAAATACTATATTTCTAGCACGGTTTTTCCTTTTACCCACGATTCAAGTTAAATATCTTTTTTTTTTTTTCACTTTCTCCTCCACTAATCGTATTTCTGATGTATTTTCCGTTCTGCCCAATGCAGTAGGGGAAGTTTGGTTATCTTCCTGCACGGTTTACACCTCTTTAATTTGTCGTCTTTTCTTTTATTTCTCTTTTACTAAACATTCAACATTCATGGATTTTTCCTACAAATTCCAGATTTGCGAACTATTCGACCGATATCCACTCGGCACCTCAGGCTACCTGCAAATCAAGTGCACTGAACGAATAGAACACTGCTAATCCGGTCTCTGCGTCCACAAAAATTGCTCTTTAAATCTTGAAGGTCTTTTTTTTTTTTTAACTAATTCTTTCTCTTTTTATCTCTGGCTTTTGTTCTCTTATTTTTCCACTTCTTCTTTCCGTTTTAATTTTTTTTCTTTGCTAACCACGCACATTAACTTCCACCTTGTCACTAAAGTACTCACATCATTAATAAAATAGTTCCTTGAAGGTTCTTCATCATCGGCACTTCTTCTTGTCCAATGTTGAGTCCGGCTGCGCCAGTTACCAGTCGTGGGTCGAACGTATGGTTGTAGCTGGTAACGAAGAATTTGATGTCAGGATGTCGACGGTGAATCCGATGCGAAAGTAATCGAAAAGGTGAATTAGCAACGTCTCTATTTATTGTAATTTGTTAAAAGAATGTGTAATTTGTGATTTAACGATGATCCGGTAAGGGGTCATCTCTCGTCGGTGTCTTCAACTCCGTTCCAAAGAATCTCGCAGGGTTCTTCTCCAGTAATCGAGGCTTGGTGGGTTACTCTTCGGATTTTTATGTAGGCAAATAAGTGGGTTTTGAGTTTAGGATAGAAATGAGAAGTCTTGATGATTTGGTTGTCAGAATCGAACTGATTGTAATATTTTAAGAATGAGAATTCGTAACCTACGCTGCACACAGGCAGCACTTATATATAATACAATTTGTGTATGTGTTTCTTATGTATATGTATCTCAAGTATTTGTCGCTCAGTCGCCGCTTCTATATTCTGCCTACGCTGCATTTCTTTGGCCGCTGCCTCTTGTACCCGGATGCCAACTTGTTGGCTTGCATTTTATTATTCGGACAAACAACTGGCCTATTTTTAATGGAAGCGGGGTGCGGGGAGTTTGGCGGCAACCCGCTCCCAACTTATGTTTGCTAGCTAGTGGACGACCTATACTTGAAGGGGTGCGGGGAGTTGGTTATCGGTAACTAGCGCGATCTGAGTGGAACACTAGTGGGATCATCCCGGACAGAGCAAGGGACAGGCGGTGGTGTATCTAAAGGAGACGTTCCTGGAGAGCGCGGCCTCTGTTCAAGTTTATTTCAGCCGAGCCGAGCGAAATGTAGAAGAAATTTTTCAAATCGGACCATGTTATGCTTTACACCGGCACAAAGAGGATGCACCGTGAACTAACGGGACACTTGGACATTGGACCCGATGCGTGCCGTGTGCAAAGAGAACTAACGGGACACACTTGGGCATTGGACCCTAGCGAGCCGTGTGCAAAAAAGGAAATAACGGGACACCGCCGCAGCCCATAAAAGGGACTGCGCAGGCGCAGCTCGTGGGAGTCAGTAGAAGTTCGCGTGGAAGTCAGTTGGAACAGTTCGATCCGTCAGGTGGCACGGGACGTGTCGGTCGTAAGACGCGACGCTGACAGCCGGAGTACAGGAGGACAGTCAACCAAGAGATGCTAGCGGAAGTATATTTGCGACAAGTTAACAAGAGTTCAAGAATACAAGTGCGGGGATTTAATCGAGTGCGTGGCCGTGAGAGTACCGTTATAACCAAGTGCTCTACACCCAGATCAAGATACCAGAGTCAAGACGGTAAGACAAGGTTAAGACTGCGACGGTAAGACCTGCAGGACGCAAAGATTGAATGAGGACGAGAAAGGGACGAGAGCAGGACGAGAGCAGGACGAGAGAAGGTCGAGCTACCGGCAAGGTGAGCGCGTATCAAGATTTGTGCCAGGCGTCGAGGTTACGGTGAACTGACGAAGAGGCGGAATCCCCTGTAGGGACACTTGTTTCTCAGGTTAGAGCCAGACCGACCTCAGGGAGCACGGCGACACAGGTGGTCTCTCGATCATTCTGGTCGGACCCTAATGGAAGGTTGTGCAGACTTTTAGAGTCCCACAAGCTGAGTGGCACGACGAGGAGCAAGCAGACATACGGAGTAGTGAAGCAGGATCCGGAGGGCAGGGACGCAGACAGCCGGAGAGCAGCGACGCCGAGAAACGCACGCAGTGAATCTTGAGCCGAGAAAGGCACGACGCCAACAGGCGAACCGCACCAGCCAGCTGACGAAGAAACCAATTCCAGCGAAAAGTAAAACTTAATAAAGTTTACCGATTTGTCCCAATCGGATATCTCTGCATTTTCTTGGGTCACGAGCAGTCACGCAATACAAATTTTGTGGGACGAACACACAATATCTCTGAGCTAGTCGCGGCGTTTACGTAGCGATCAAACAGTCGAAAACATTTCGATCGTTACAGCAAATTGCCCTTAAAATTAGTCAAATTAAAAGTATATCTAAAGTATATTTATTCTTGATCAGGGTCTCTCCGTCTGTCTGTCTGTCCGTCCGTATGAACGCTGATCTCGGAAACTACAAAAGCTAGAAAGTTGGGCTTACCCAAACATATTCTTGGGCTTCCTACGCATCGCAAGTTTGTGTCAGCCCCCCTAAAACGCCCACAATCGCCTTAAACGATTTCCAAAGGTGTCTAGTTATTAAACGAATTTCGGTCTTTGGGCGTGTATTTTCAACGAAGCCATTTATGCCACCATTTTTGCGTTTTGTATTGATCTCAATGTGTATAATAAAGTTAGAGGGCATTCGATTACCTGTAAAATGAGTATTTAATACAGGGACCGTAAATAACATTTATTTGTGATTTTTATTTTAAAAGGCCTACAGAGATTTGTACAAGTTTTAATTAACAATTTAACTGGTTTTTATGAACTTCATAGACATGAACAAATAACAGTTTATTTGTTTTCCAGATTTGTGGACATGCATATACTTTGTGGACAAGAGTAAAAAGAACGTTATTTTTGACGTTTAAAACAAAATATCACAGTAGTCTTTTTAAAATAAAAATCTCAAATAACTGTTATTTACGGTCCCTGATTTAATGACCGAAATCGGATTATCACAACTCGATTTAAAAACTAAAAAAGGGTCAAAAACGTTTTTTACACTTAAACCAAATTGGTACCATACAAAAGTGACGTTTTTTAATTAGAAAGATGTACCTTACCGAAAAACAAAGTTTTCTTTAGGTGTGTATTTCATCGATGTTTTTTGTAAACTGGTGAAATTGATATACCTTTAAAATAACTGCTTGAGACAAGGAGTTGGAGTGCCAGAGACGTACTTACCAACAGGGAAAGTAAGAAGAGAGTAGAGTAAAAGGGTATATTGTATTCATGCAAAAGTATGTAACAGGGAGAAGGAAGCGTTTCCGATCCCATAAAGTATATATATTCTTGATCAGGGTCACTAGCCGAGTCGATATAGACATGTCCGTCTGTCTGTCCGTCCGGATAAACGCTGAGATATCGGAAACTACAAAAGCTAAAAGGTTGAGATTTCCCACACATATTCTTGGGCTTCCTACGCAGCGCAAAATTAATTTTAGCCGAGCGCCACGCCCCCTTTAACGCCCACAATCACCCACTAAGGATTTTAAAATAAGTCTAGCGCCCACACCTTTAAAGATTTCTGAGAAGTGTAAATGCAAAATGTAAAAGACATTTTTGAAATCGGACCATTCATTAAAAAGTTATGCGCAATCAAAATTTTATGTATCCATCTCCCTCGAACTGTCTTTAGCTGAGTGACGGGTATTAGATAGTCGGGACACCCAACTGACAATAGCGTTCTCTCTTGTTTTATGCTTTAATTTAAATGTTTTTTTTTAGCTAAAATGCATTTTACAAATTTTATTTTTGTTTAAAAATTCTCAAAATAAATTAAAATTTGTTTTTGTTTTTTTTTTGCTTAAATCAAATAAGTTGTAAGTTTAAACATTTAAGAAAATAAAAAAAGATCACAGAGACGGATTTCCTGAAATAAGGTCTTCATTTTACCAGAAATTGACACAAATGCAACATCTGGGGCCATGACTTTGTTACCTTTTTCGGATCTTAAAAGCGTGGACGCACGCAGACGCAGCTACAACTTTCCTAATATCACGAAAAAAGTCCAAAAAACGTTTTAAGAAAGTATAAAAATAGTATTTTTTTTGCAAATAGCGCATTACTTAGAGATTACTTATAAAAAAAATGGTGGATGAAATACCTGTCAATTGGTATGGGTCGAAGCTTTCTAGGCCGACATAAAAAATTTGATTTATTGCACGTTTTTTTGGCCAAAGGAGCCACTGTGCGACGTTCAAACTCTGTACACATCTTATTTTCTTGACTAAAGACAACCAAAACTTATATTTTTTGGCTGACGGCTGGGACATTTAACATAGGGCTGTTTTCTCGCATAAAGTTAACATAAAGTTAACTTTCAACTCAGAATTCCCATTCGTGTTTAAGGTTTAAAGACTACTTGAATTTAGCACGTGGAAGAAGAAGTGGCCTGAGTATTTTAGTCTTTTATACAAAAATCAATTGAATCACACAGGGGGCGCACCCACGACCCCAAGACCTATGGATATCAAAGTGAAAGTGGAACTGATTAGAACATATTTTGTGTGATTTTTAAGGGAAATCAAATTTGAACTTGAAAAAATGCCAGAAAAAAAATTAGGGCTATTTGCCGTTTTTTAGGTCAAATCGAAGCAAATCCAATATAATAATTTATTATAAATAAATAAATAAATAATTTATTAATAAATATCAGAACAATATAAAAATTCCAAAGGAAATTTTCAAACACATATCGAGTCGTGTTTCTTTCGGCCTCCTCGCAAAGTCTTTTAAATATCGCAAAAAAACCAATAAAACCTGCCAAAAACAATTGAAATTTTTCGTAAACACAAATAGAGCAACGAGAATATCAAAAACTGTGGTTTTATATTGTGAAACCGTGAACATTTGTGATTAAAAAATTCTGCATTTTAACTCGCAGGCACAAGCCGAAAATCACTCAATAAAACAAGCACGAAACACTCGAAAACCAAAAGAAAACTAAAATTGTCTAGCTAAAGAAGTGTATAACGAAACAACAGAAGACACTCAATTAAAACAAGTCACTAATAAACAAAACACTCAGCCATGCCTGCCCCCAAACGAGCACGAGAAGCCACGGCCACCGATCTGAAATCTGGTCGGGACTCAGATGCCCCTTCACCACATCTTGTCCAGCTTCTCGATCGGCTTATTGGGGACAAACTGAAGGCCCATGCGGAGCAGCAGACCGAACAACTAACGTCTGTAATGCGTTCTTGCGAAGAGCGTATTTTAACTTCACTGGAGGGGAAGCTGCGCGACGTTTGCGACCGTGGTTCAACTCGCAAGTCGGGTAACACAACTGGAGGAGGAGCTGAAAGAGTTGCAGGCCCTAAAGTTGAACTTCGACAAGTTGGAGGCCAAAGTGGAGAAGGTGCACTCGCGAGGTGATGACATACAACATCTGGAGTTCGAAATTGCAGATATGCGAAGTATGGAGAAGCAAGTGGGTGAGCTGTCTGCAAAAATATCTGCTCAGGAAAATGCTGATGTCCAGTGCGAAGTTAGATTGCACGGTGTGCCCTACAAAGAGGGCGAATCACTAAAAACTCTTTTTAACACACTCTCCTTTTCACTTGGAATCACACCGGCACCAAAACTTTTGGAGATTTTTAGAGTCAAAAGTAAGTAAGTAATTTTTAGAGTCAAAAATATCCGTAAACTCGAATATTGATGTTATCTGTGTATCCGAAACGTGGTTTGTCTCAGGTGTTAGTGATATGTCAATTATGTGTGAAAGTTTTAATCTTTTTTGCTCCGATCGTAGTGGTCGAGGTGGAGGAGTTGCAATTTATATAAACAAGAAACTAAATGCTAAAACGGTATGTGTCCACCCAGAGACAAGTGCGATTTAATATATATTCCTAAATATCTTAAACAAAAGAGATAACACATCAATTTTAATTGGCTGTATCCACACAAAACAACTGAATACTCTGAGCTGATTGACTTGTTATCTACCCTCTCATTAAAATACACAGACGTAATTCTTGCTGGCGATTTCAACAGTAACATTTTAATTGAAAAAAATTTGTCAAACGATATGGAATCACTTGGCTTATTTCCTGTTAACTTTATATATCCTACACAGTTTTCCACTACCTGCAACACCCTACATGATGTATTCTATGTTAGTGACCGTACAAAAATCCAGAATTATGACCAAATATCGTTGCCTGCCTTTTCCAAACATGATCTGATCTTTTTCACGTACAACATTAAGCTTGATCACCATGACTATTACATAGAGTATAGGGACTTTATCAACATAGACTACACTTCACTTAGTGCTGATTTAGACTCTTGCGACTGGACCTCCATATATTGCACTGCTGAGGTTAACACTCAGCTAGAAATTTTACAACGGAAAGTTAAAATCCTTTACGACAGAACGGTTTCTTTGAAGCGCAAAATGTGTAAGCACAGCGCCAAATCGTGGTTTAGTTCTAATATAAAAAAACTAATACAAAAGCGCGACAAATCGTATGCGAAATGGAAACGCTACAAGACAGTTACCTTTTATAACGAATTCAAAACAAATAGGAAATTGGTAAATGAAACCATTGCTGAGGCGAAACGAAATCACTTTATACACAAATTCCGACATTGAAAAAACAATAAAAATACATGGTCAATTTTAAGGGAATTGGGGATCGGCAATATTAAACCAACATTGAGCTGTGATACTGATCTTGATGATCTAAATCATAAGTTCTTGCAATTGTCCGTACCTGAAACAACTTATAACACCTACCTGACACCTACCTGAGCCTTGTGATAGAAATAGCTGTGATATTATTTTTAGTTTGAATTGTGTCAGCCAGTGCGTTGTCCTTAACTCAATCCTAAGCATTAAATCTAATGCAACGGGTTTAGATGATTTAAATTTTTAAAATTAATCGTTCTCAAAATTCTTCCAGTAATAACGCACATTTTTTCTTGGACGTTGATGCACTATGGTCAGTACAAACAAGTGGCCCTTACGACACCAAGCAAAGCTTGTTACGCGCGGAGCCCTAAACCGTTTTGGGCAAGTAAGCGGAATCGCGGACATGGAGAAAATACGATCTAACAATAGACAGTTTAAAATACATGCTTACAAAGAATTTATAAATTATTTGAAGACAGAAAATACATAAGTTTATTATAATTAGTAGCATTGGGGGTATCAAACAGTAAGACGTGGCACAGTGAATTATAGTCGTCACACAGAACACGAAAAGGATCATGCAGGGCATAATTAGATCTAGATATTGGCAGGGACAACGGACGAAAACGGCGAACTGTTCTACAGGGTACATTCCAGTTAAGTGAACTAAGAAGGAAAGGGGAGTCGACATCACCATTAATAAGTTTATGTAAGAACATAACTCCATGACACTTTCTACGATGGTAGAGGGTTGGTAAGTCGAGCAGGCGCAACCTCGCAAGATAAGAGGGCAGTCGACTACCTGTGTCTCAGTGTAATCCCCTCAGAGCAAATAAAAGGAATTGTTTTTGGACAGACTCTAACATTTTTTGGTAACAGCTAATTTGAGGAGACCATATACAAGAGCAATATTCCATAGACGGACGAACAAGAGAAACATACAAAAGCTTTGTTGTGTAAGGATCATCGAACTCCCTTGACCAACGTTTCATAAATGCAAGAAGACTTCTGGCTTTATTAGATATAATATATATATGGTCTTTAAAACTAAGTTTATGATCAAATAAAACGCCAAGATCCTGAACTGATAAAATTCGTTCGAGGGCGTTATTTTCAATAGAATAAGAAAACAGAGATGAATTACAGCGATGAAAGGTCATAAAGTTACATTTAGAATAGTTTAAATTTAACATGTTAATCATGCACCACGTATACAAACAGTCAAGATCTAATTGAAGGTCATTAATGAGCTAGGTAACCACATGGACAAACATAGCTTGACATCATAAACAATGGAACAATAAACGATTCCTTCCATATGGATGGAAATCTTCCTTGACTTAGTGACAAATTAAATATTAATGTTAAGGAAAAAGCTAGATGGGACGAACAATTCCTCAGTATACAACTTGGTATTTTGTCAGGACCCGGTGAAAAAGAGAGAGCTTAAGAGTATCAAGACTCTGAAGAACATCAGATACATTAATCACTGGTTTGAAGATAGAGTTCAGATGAGATAGTGGGTATGGGTAACAAGGGCCGACAAAATGTGACATGGGTCGGTGTCCAGGCCTGCCACCATTTTATTTCGATAAATGAGGCTTTTCTAAGCATAAGTTGCCACTACGCCTATAGTCCATCAGCTCTGGTATTTGCGGTATCTTTAATTTAAGAAAATCACAAATTTTCTTCGTCTTTTGGGATATATCTTCAAGAGTGGTTAACCAATTTTGGTAATCTTTTCGGAATTAAATAGTTACATGTCTCTTTTATACGGTCGTTTTGGAAAATTCAATCTAATCATTATTAATAACACCATTGCATTCCGTATAAGTCGATTGAAAAAAATCAGCAAATAGGTTGGAAATATCATCGTCTTCAGATGCTATATTATTATTAAGAAGAAGAGAATAAGGGTAACAATTAGATTTCCGCTTAGAATTGACGAAAGAATAAAAAAGTTTAGGATTACTTTTGAAATCACGCTTACAACGAGACAGGTAATTTTGATAACAGTCAGAATTGTGCTGGACAAATTCCGCCTTAGCAGAACTATATTTGGCCCAGTCCGTCAGCAAGCCAGAAATTTTGAAACGTTTAAAAAGTCTGTTTTTTTTATTTTTTAGATAGGATAGTTGACGAGTAAACCATGGAGAGCTATACGAATTCTTCAAGGAGGATAGAGGGACATGTACATCAACTAGACGATAAAGGACTTTATAAAAATACCCAACTGCATCATCAACAGGAAGGTCAACAAGATAGGACCAATTAATTGTCGATAAAGATTCAACTAGTTTAGCATAGTCAGTCTTTTTAAAACACAAACTAGGATGTACGTTTATTGCAGTCCTGGGAGCATTAAAAAATCCATTTATACAGAGCTGAAGGGTAGGATGATGATAATCTTCTTACGCTGGGGGGCGTAAGAAACTCTCAGTTGTTCCACATAGGAAGCAACTATTTGTTTCAAGATTTACGCCTGATACCACATCTGAGGATGTTTTGGAATTCATTCGTGAAAAATTCCCATCCGAGGATATTGCGGTTGAACAATTTCGATTTTCATACGCCCGTAGGATATCGTCTTTCAAAATTTTTGCTCCGCCTGATGTGTTTAAATAACTGCTTTCTGAAAGCTTATGGCTTAATGATGATCTGGTTATAAAAGAATTTGTTCCTAATAAACCGAGAACAAATAATAGGCCTTCCACGGTGCCAAAAAACTGAAAAGTTTATTATTGGCTTACCAAAATGTTAGAGGACTTAACATTTACGGACGATATCTTAGCTTTTACAGAAACTTGGCTGAAACCAGAGATAACAGACTCTGAAGTTCTTGCAAATAATTTTAATACCTACAGAACTGATCGCCTTTCCCGTAGGGGGGGCGGCGTTCTAATTGCTGTTACTTCTACCCTAAATTCTGAGAGAATTCACTCTCATGTCCCTATTGACATTGAATTTGTTGGTGTGAAAGTTACCCTCCAATCCTTGTCTATCTTTATTACATGTTCCTATATTCCACCTGGCTCTGACCTTATAATTTATGAGCAACATCTAGCAGCTATTAAATCTATTCTATCCTTTCTTTCCAATAGAGACCTTTTGATTGTTTTGGGTGATTTTAATCTCCCGGATATTTCTTGGTCCCCTCCTACTGACTCACTTGTCGCTCTACCTTTATCCGCCCATGACTTTGTGGATGGCCTTTTAGAATTATCGTTACAGCAAGTTAGCTTTATACGAAATTCATTACATAGACAACTAGATCTTGTGTTTTCTTCAGAGCCGACTGAAGTCACGGTATCTAGAATTGACGCTCTTGTGGTACCAGAAGACCGATACCATCCAACTATGGAATTGACAATTTGCCTCCCCTACCTTGATACCCTCTCTCCTTTAGTCTCTCCAACTAAAATGAGAAACTTTCGTAAATGTGACTTTAGTAAACTTAACTTAATGATTTCTCAATATAATTGGACAGAATTTTATAACTGTATGGACATCGAAAGTGCCACTGAACTGTTCTATAGCGTTCTAAACACTTTTTTTAATGAATGCGTTCCTGATAGGCTTCCTCCAAAGCCAAACAGGCCCCCTTGGTTTACAAATGCGCTTCAACGACTTAAAAATCTTAAATCAAACACTTATAAAAAGTATAAAAAATCGGGTAGGCCATCCGATTTTTCGAAATATGTGGTGGCTCGATCTGATTTTAACGTTCTTAACAGTCATTGCTATTCTATGTATTTAGATCGCTGTAAATTTGAATTTTCAAATGACCCAAAGCAGTTTTATAACTTTGTCAACGCAAAGCGTAAGTCATCAGCTTTGCCTTCATCGGTTCGATTTAACTCAATGGAGGCATCGACTGACTCTGAAATTGCTGATTTATTCTCTAACTTTTTCCAAACTACTTATAGCTCTTCTTCATGGTCAGAATCAAATTACCGTAATCCTTTAAATAGGGCAAATTGTATTTTTTCCCCTATAATTACCGAAAGTTCTCTCTTAAGAGATTTAACATCAACAACGCCAACTTATTCTGCCGGTCCTGATGGACTTCCAGGGTGTGTGCTTAAGTTTTGTGCATCAACTATCTGCAAACCTATTCTTAAACTTTTTCAATTGTCTATTTCATCATCAGTTTTTCCAACTATCTGGAAGGATTCTTTTATTAATCCACTTCACAAAAAGGGTGCGAAGGCGGATGCCCAGAATTATAGAGGTATTTCTAAATTGTCGGCTATTCCAAAAGCCTTTGAACGTATTATCACTTCTCATTTGCAACATTTATGTTCCTCGCTAATATCACCGTGTCAGCACGGTTTTGTTAAGCGAAGATCGACTACCACCAACCTACTTGAATTGTCATCAATTGTAATAAATGGATTTAACAATAAAATGCAGACTGACGTTGTATATACAGATTTCAGTAAAGTCTTTGACTCTGTTAACCACTCTCTTCTTTTATTCAAATTAGATTTGCTTGGGTTTCCATGTAATCTATTAACTTGGATTTCAAGCTATTTGAATGGGAGGACTCAGAGGGTTATATTTAAGAACGCTGTTTCAAAAACGATCCATGTGACATCTGGAGTACCTCAGGGTAGTCATTTGGGCCCTTTGCTGTTTACTTTGTTTATTAACGATCTTCCCTCTATTGTAACACATTCTCGTGTACTAATGTATGCTGATGATGTTAAGCTTTGTTTGACATATAATAATATAAAGTCTGGTTTTGGCTTACAATCAGACATTGATAATTTTCAAGTATGGTGTGAGTATAACCTCTTAAATTTGAACTGCCTAAAATGCAACGTAATGACCTTTTATAGGGTTACCCCTACCTTTATAAGTTATTCGCTTCAGAATTTGCCACTTGACCGTATATATTCAGTAAATGATTTAGGCGTTCTTCTGGACCCGAAGCTTAAATTTGACTGCCACATAATGTGGACAGTCAATAAAGCTATGAGTGTTCTTGGGTTTATAAAGCGTTGGTCAAAAGAATTTGATGACCCTTATATAACCAAATTATTATTTACCTCCCTTGTCCGTCCTATATTGGAATATTGTTCTTCGGTTTGGAGCCCACAATACCAAGTCCACATTGACCGTATAGAGTCGGTACAAAAAAAATTTCTCCTTTTTGCCCTTCGTAGTTTGAGCTGGGATCAAAACGTTAGGCTACCTTCCTACCAGAGTAGATTATTATTGCTTAATTTACCGACACTTGCAAATCGTAGAATAATGCTTGGTACCATTTTTATGCATAATCTTATAAGAGGTGATATCGATTCTGTAGAACTTGTTAGCCGCCTAACTTTTAATGTTCCCGTTAGACTAACACGTAATTATCATCCTCTTAATTTACCTCGATGTACATCAAATTTTGGTCTGCACGAGCCCTTTCGCGTTCTATGTAGTAACTATAACGTTCTTTATCATTTAATTTGCACATCAACTTCTATCCCTGTATTAAAAACTAATATTTTAACTCATTTGCTTCACTCCTAACTGCATGTTTTTTTCATTATTTGTCCCGTCTTTATTGGTTTTATGTATTCTTCCTCGCGAACTCGCATTTTTGCCCAAATTTACAAAAGGGCCCCGCGCGTAACAAGCACGTGCTTGGTGTCGTTGGGCCACTTGTTTGTACTTCTCGTAGTGCATATCATATATATATATATATATATAGTGCGTATCATATATAGAGATAGTGGCGGAATTCGACTAATTTCAACATCGATACCATCAAAGACGAAGATTAAGTCAAGGAGACGACCAATATGATTGGGAATCCAGTTAGCTTGCTGCAAGGATAGTTCAACAAGACCATCAACAAAGTCATGTTGCATCCTAGTAATCATTGCCAATGAGTCATTACTCTCCAACCAAGAAATATTGGGAAGATTAAAGTCACCGAGCACAATGAGTTGGTCAGTTTCAGCAAGCAACAAGGAGATAGACTGCATGGCAGACAGGTGCAATATATACACGTTAAATTCGGATTTAGGGGGTATATAGGAGCAAGTTAAAAAAATTTTATTTTTTGGGAAAGATAATTTTACACAAATAAATTCAATACCTGATGAACCAGAAATATCAACAAGCTCGGAAGTTAAATCGGATTTGACTCCAATAAGAACGCCTCCACCTCGACGGGTATGACGATCATTCCTATAAACAAAAAAGTTATTTGACAAAATCTCACTATCGTGTACAGATGGGTTAAGCCAGGTCTCAGTGAATACAATAACATTGGCTTCAAAAATTGAGCTGTTTTTATAAAGTGTTGAGAGTTTACTAAGAAGCCCCTGTACATTTTGATAGTGGATTATGAAATTTAGTTATTTGAATTTGAAGCAGAGCTGGGCTCCGACAAGGAATTGATGGGACGCGAACTATATATCTGGAACATGTAGAGAAATATTAGGCAGTGTAGGATTACGATTTATATTTAAAGATATTTGATTAAGAAGGATACGACCTTTAAAGTTTGAGTCGAAAACATTAAACCGACTTAATAATTCCGTAACTCCAGCACGTATGGCCTGGAACTCAAGCTCCATTTGCCTCATAAATGATCTAATATCAATTTTGATATGTAGGCATGAAGGGCACGTCCAGTCCAGGTTGGCATTAGACCTAGTACGATCCGCAATTTGCGCCGCACTATGCCCAAAGTCAACACATTTAGCGTGCGCGATGTTCTCACATAACCAGCAATTAACAATCGGCTGACGAGAAGTGATTTTGCCAGTAAATTGGCAACCAACTACACAGCAAGCAGACATTGTTACATGTTAATATATGACGGACGTTGATGCACTACGAGCAGTACAAACAAGTGGTCCAACGATACCAAGCACGTGCTTGTTACGCGCGGGAACCTTTATCAATTAGGGCAAAAATGCGAGTTCGCGAGGAAAAGACATGAAACCAAATACTACAAATACTACAACTAAGATTGAAGCAAATGAGATAAAATTTTAGTTTTTAATACGGGGATAGATGTTGAAGTGCAAATTAAATGATAAAGATTGTTATAATTTTTACATAGAACACGAAAAGGCTCATGCAGAGTACAATTTGATGTACATCGAGGCAAATTAAGAGGGTAATAATTTCGGGTGCGTGTTATAACGCCCGGTGTCATAGCGCCCGCGGGCGCTATGACACACTAAAAAGTGTCATAAGACCCGTGGGCCTTATGACACTTTTACGAGTGTCATAACGCCCTTTCAAAAAATGTCATGGTGCCCCCGGGCGTTATGACATTTTAAAAAGTGTCATTACGCCCGCAACTTCTAAAAAATTCTAAAATGCATTTTGAGTTAATGAGAATACCGATAAGAGAATTACTTTTTGTTGTAAAGCCCATTCGAATCAATGAGATTACCGAGAAGAGAGTACCGTTTGTTATGATACCTTTCATGCTTTTTCATATTTTAGTCAGTTAAACATTTCGGGAGTTATGTTCCGGTTCTGATTCAGAAGATGTGGAAAATACTTTGCAGTTCAGCCAAATGGCTGACGTGCTAAAATGTATTATTTGCATTGATAGGCCGCAGGACGTAGTTTTCCTTCCATGTTGGCACTTCAAAATATGCTTTGAGTGCTTCAAAAATCTGGAACAGCGTTCAAAAAACTCTCTAATGCTCTGCCTGAACTGCAGCCAGATAGTTGAAAATCATTTACAAGTATTTCAATAAATTGTTAAATAGACCGCAGACAAAAATTTTTTTTCTAAAAAATCGCGCGATTTTTTTCGAAAAAAAATTTTTGCCTGCGGGGCTTTTCCTCACTACAAATACTTGACTTCTACCACATTACTCATCGCTGAATTATTATACACAACTGATTACTACATTGCCTCTATGTTACTCGCACTTACAAGTATTTCAATAAAATGTTATAAAGGGCGCAGACAAAAATTTGTTTGAATAAAAGTGCAAGCCGCATTATTGTTTACTGCGCGCGCTCAACCTGAATACGACTTTTTTACTTATATAAATAATCTAAACTAATATAAAATTATAACTCTAAAAAACGGTCAGCAGAAAATTTCACCCAAAACGGACATAAAAATCTAAAAAAAATCACATTAATTACTAAAGTATTAGTTAAATATATTTTTTTCCTGAGGGCGTTATGACACTTTCCTGTGTGTCATAAGGCCCTCAAAAAAAGTGACATAGCGCCTGCGGGCTTTATGACACTTTGAAGTGTGTCATAAGGCCCACGGGCCCTATGACACTTTTGAGTGTGTCATAACGCCCACGGGCGTTATGACACCGGGCGTTATGACATGCACCCAATTTCGGGTGCGTGTCATAACGCCCGGTGTCATAGCGCCCACGGGCGCTATGACACACTAAAAAGTGTCATAAGACCCGTGGGCCTTATGACACTTTTACGAGTGTCATAACGCCCTTTCAAAAAATGTCATGGTGCCCCCGGGCGTTATGACATTTTAAAAAGTGTCATTACGCCCGCAACTTCTAAAAAATTCTAAAATGCATTTTGAGTTAATGAGAATACCGATAAGAGAATTACTTTTTGTTGTAAAGCCCATTCGAATCAATGAGATTACCGAGAAGAGAGTACCGTTTGTTATGATACCTTTCATGCTTTTTCATATTTTAGTCAGTTAAACATTTCGGGAGTTATGTTCCGGTTCTGATTCAGAAGATGTGGAAAATACTTTGCAGTTCAGCCAAATGGCTGACGTGCTAAAATGTATTATTTGCATTGATAGGCCGCAGGACGTAGTTTTCCTTCCATGTTGGCACTTCAAAATATGCTTTGAGTGCTTCAAAAATCTGGAACAGCGTTCAAAAAACTCTCTAATGCTCTGCCTGAACTGCAGCCAGATAGTTGAAAATCATTTACAAGTATTTCAATAAATTGTTAAATAGACCGCAGACAAAAATTTTTTTTCTAAAAAATCGCGCGATTTTTTTCGAAAAAAAATTTTTGCCTGCGGGGCTTTTCCTCACTACAAATACTTGACTTCTACCACATTACTCATCGCTGAATTATTATACACAACTGATTACTACATTGCCTCTATGTTACTCGCACTTACAAGTATTTCAATAAAATGTTATAAAGGGCGCAGACAAAAATTTGTTTGAATAAAAGTGCAAGCCGCATTATTGTTTACTGCGCGCGCTCAACCTGAATACGACTTTTTTACTTATATAAATAATCTAAACTAATATAAAATTATAACTCTAAAAAACGGTCAGCAGAAAATTTCACCCAAAACGGACATAAAAATCTAAAAAAAATCACATTAATTACTAAAGTATTAGTTAAATATATTTTTTTCCTGAGGGCGTTATGACACTTTCCTGTGTGTCATAAGGCCCTCAAAAAAAGTGACATAGCGCCTGCGGGCGTTATGACACTTTGAAGTGTGTCATAAGGCCCACGGGCCCTATGACACTTTTGAGTGTGTCATAACGCCCACGGGCGTTATGACACCGGGCGTTATGACATGCACCCAATAATTTCGTGTTAGTCTAACGGGAACATTAAAAGATAAACGGTTTACCAGTTCTACGGAATCAATATCACCTCTTATAAGATTTTGCATAAAAATAGTACCAAGCATTATTCTACGGTTTTCAAGTGTAGGTAAATTAAGCAATAGTAATCTACTCTGGTAGGAAGGTAGCCTTACGTTTTGATCCCAGTTCAAACTACGAAGGGCAAAAAGAAGAAATTTTTTTTGCACCGACTCAATACGGTCGATGTGCACTTGATATTGTGGACTCCAAACTGAAGAACAATATTCCAAAATAGGACGGACAAGGGAGGTAAATAATAATCTGGTTGTATAAGGGTCATCAAATTCCTTTGACCAACGCTTTATAAACCCAAAAACACTCATAGCTTTATTGACAGTGGCCATTATGTCGCAATCAAATTTAAGTTTTGGGTCGAGAATAACACCTAAATCGTTAATTGAATATATACGGTCGAGTGGTGTATTTTGAAGAGAATAACTAACAAACGTAGGAGTGCCCCTATAAAAAGTCATAACGTTGCATTTAAGGCAGTTCAGATTTAAAAGGTTGTACTCACACCATCCCTGAAAACAATCAATATCTGACTGTAAGTTGAAACCGGACCCTACATCTTTATATGATAAACAAAGCTTAACATCGTCAGCGTACATTAGTACACGAGAATGAGCTACGATAGAGGGAAGATCGTTAATAAACAAAGTAAACAGCAAAGGGCCTAAATGACTACCTTGAGGAACTCCAGATGTCACGTTGATCATTTTAGAAACAGCGCTCTTAAATATAACCCTCTGAGTCCTACCATTCAAGTAACTTGAAATCCAAGTTAATAGATTACATGGGAACCCAAGCTGATCTAATTTGAATAAAAGAAGAGAGTGGTTAACAGAGTCAAAGGCCTTACTAAAATCTGTATATATAACGTCAGTCTGCATGTTATTCTTATATCCATTTATTACAATAGATCATAGTTCAAGAAGGTTGGTGGTGGTCGATCTTCGCTTAACAAAACCATGCTGACACGGTGATATTAGCGAGGAACATAAATGCTGCAAATGAGAAGTAATAATACATTCAAATGCTTTAGGAATTGCCGACAATTTAGAAATGCCTCTATAATTCTGGGCATCCGCCTTCGCACCCTTTTTGTGGAGTGGAATAATGAAAGAGTCCTTCCAGATAGTTGGAAAAACTGATGATGAAATAGACAAATGAAAAAGTTTAAGAATCGGTTTACAAATGGTTGAAGCACAAAACTTAAGCACACTCCCAGGGAGTCCATCAGGACCGGGAGAATACGTTGGCGTTGTTGTTGCTAAATCCTTTAAAAGAGAACTTTCGGTAATTACAGGGGTAAAAATACAATTAGCCCTATTTAAGTGGTTAGGGTAGGTAGGGTTTGACCAAGCAGCCGAACTATAAGTAGTTTGGAAGAACTCGGCAAATAAATCCGCAATTTCAGAATCCGACGATGCCTCTTTTGAGTTTAAACGTACCGATGAAGGCAATGCCGAAGACTTACGCTTGGCATTAACGAAGTTATAAAACTGCTTCGGATCATTTGAAAACTCAAATTTACATCGATTTAAATACATGGAATAGCAATGACTGTTGAGAACATTAAAATCTGAACGAGCCACAACATATTTCGCAAAATCAGATGGCTTTCCCGTTTTTTTATACTTTTTAAAAGTGTTGGATTTAAGATTTCTAAGTCTTTGAAGCTCATTGTTAAACCAAGGAGGCCTATTTAGTTTCGGAGGAAGACTGTCAGGCACGCATTCGTCAAAAAAAGTGTTTAAAACGCTATAGAAAAGTTCAATTGCACTGTCAATATCCATGCAATTGTACAAATCAGTCCAATTATATTGAGAAATCATGTAGTTTAGTTTATTATAGTCACATTTACGAAAGCATCTCCTTTTAGTTTGAGGAACTAAAGGAGAAAGGGTATCAGTACAGGGGAGGCCAATTGTCAATTCCAAAGTTGGATGATATTGGTCTTCAGGTACAACAAGTGCGTCAATTCTAGCTACAGTGACTTCATGCGGATCTAAAACAAAGACAAGATCTAATTGTCTATTTAATGAATTTCGTATAAAGCTTACTTGCTGTAACGATAATTCTAAAAGGCCATCCACAAAATCATGGGCGGATAAAGGAGTAGCGACAAGTGAGTCAGTGGGATGAGACCAAGAGATATTTGGGAGATTAAAGTCACCCAAAACAATCAAAAGGTCTCTGTTGGAAAGAAAGGATAGAACAGATTTAATAGCAGACAGATGGTGCTCATAAATTATTAAATCAGAGCCAGGAGGAATATAAGAGCAGGTTACAAAAATAGATAAGGATTGAATGGAAACTTTGACACTAACAAATTCAATATCGTTAGGGATATGAATGTTAAGCCTCTCCGATGTTAAACTAGAGGTAACGGCAATCAGAACACCACCCCCCCTACGCGAGGAGCGATCGGTCCTGTAGGTGTTAAAGTTCATTGACAAAACTTCAGAGTCAGATATCTCTGGTTTCAGCCAAGTCTCCGTAAAAGCCAAAATATCTTCAGTAAATGCAGAGGAGTCAGCATAAAGCTTTGGTAGCTTCATATTTACCTTACCTTACAAACCTGTTAGTTTTTTGGCACAGTGGAAGGCCTATTATTAGGCACAGTGGAAAGCCGATTATTAGGCACAGTGGGAGGCCTGTTATTTGTTCTCGGTTTATTGGGAACAAATTCTTTTATTACCAAATCATCATTAAGCCAAAAGCTTTCAGAAAGTAGTACATTAAACACATCAGGCGGAGCAAATATTTTAAAAGAAGATATCCTACGGGCGTACGAAAATCGAAATTGTTCAACTTCAATGTCCTCGGATGGGAATTTTTCACGTATGAATTCCATAACATCCTCAGATTTGGTATCCGGGGTAAATCTAGAAACAAACAATTGCTTCCTATGTGGAACAACTGAAAGTTTCTTACGCCCCCCAGCAGCAGTCTGAACCTCACTCGGCTGGGACCCAGAAGCGGTTCCTACTGTATCTACGGTCAGCACCGACTTCTGTGGCTCAGGTTGGCATCCAGAAACAGGGTCACCTCCGGAACTGGCTGTTACCATAGGCACAGGTGGCTCGCTTACCCCTGTGCCGACCGGAACTGCTGCAGCTACCGAGTTCAATGTTTTGTTTTGTTTCACGGTCTTATTAACCGCCCCTGAGCTGGCTTTTTTCCGTTTAGGCGACTCGGTTAATAATAATTTCTTATTATTAAATTGGTCGCAAACTGAGTTGAACCCGTCGTTGAGCTGTGTGAAAACTCGTGAAAGGTTTAATAGTCCGTCTCGAGTCTGCCTCATAAAGCTGCTCATTTCGACTGTCATTTCCTTGCAGGACTCACATGCCCACATGAGACCGGTACGCATTTCAATGAAGTCTTTAACTCTGCCAGTAAATCCTGCACATTTGACGTGCATGACCGAATCGCAGAGCCAGCAGATAATAAAAGAATCTTTGGTTGACATCGGAAGAGCACAACTTTTCTTTATACAGATAAGGGCCATAGGAAAAATAGATTATTCAAAGAAATAGAAAATAAAATGTGGAAAATATACCTCGAGTAAATTTGGCACTGGGATCAAATTCCAAAACCGCAAAAAACCCAAAACTCAAAAGTATAAGAGCGCGAGATCGCGAATTAAGTCGAGAGCAAGAGAGCGCGAGAGAAAAAGTGTTCAATCGACTGAGCGTGGCTTGTGGGGCACCAACAACAAAACGAACGAACAGTTACAATGTAAAGCGAGAGAGAGAGAGACTATGAGAAAAGCACCCAAGAGTCTATAAGAAATTTGGCAGGTTCCGAGAGAGCGAAATTACAGTTATAATAGAGCGGAATAGAGAGAGAGAATACAAGAGCAAATTTAGAGAGTGCAAAATAACACCAACAAAGCCAAGATATTAAACAAATCTAATGGAAATTGTTAAAATAACTAAAACCACATACCCGTTAAACAGGGAGATCTATTTAAAACACTAACGCGATTGTTAGGCAAACTTTGTTAGTAAGCTAAACACAAAACACTTGCGAAAAAATCACAAAAATAAATCAAAAACTCAGAGCACAGGTAAACACAACCGTTCACAAGCGACGCTAAATCGATTAAAGTAAGATAAAAAATGTAGAATGTAGAGAAATGTAAACAGAAAGCTTTAGTTGAGTGCCAACAAACAGCTGTGTGGCTATGAGGGCGTCGAGGAAAGAAAGAGCGCGATAAGAGGAAAGAAAGAGCGCGATAAGACCAAATCAGCAAAGAAAATGAGAGCCGGTGACTGAAGTTGGGAGATGAGCAGAATAAACGGTGCGAGAGAGCGTCAAAACGACAATGTAAATAAAAAACAACAACAATGCACAATGCACTCGCGTCGTTAACTATTTTTCAATATCTTTATAAAGACGATGGTTTTAACACAAATCACTAATTTGCATTCAAACGGCGGGCTCAACCGAGTTAAGAATGAAAACTTAGGGAATATAAAAAATCGAAAATTTCGACACTAAGCGAATAAATGTGGGAGCGAATGTAAAACACGTCTGTATACAACAGAGAGAGAATCAGCTGTTTTAAACTGCTCCATCAACGTTTCAACGTTTCCCACATCCTGGAAAAGAGCAAAAATAATACCAATTCCCAAATCAGCTACAGAGTATCGACCTATTGCTATCCTGCCTTTTTTGTCAAAAGTTCTTGAGAGGTTAATTGCTAACCAAATCGTGAGTTTTATGGATGCACACAATGTCTTTTCAGAAAAACAGTCCGGTCTCCGGAAGAACAGAAGTTGCACAACAGCTGTTATAAAAATCACTGAAGATATTAGATTACAAATGGATAGTGGCAAGATTACTTTATTGACGCTTTTAGATTTCAGTAAGGCTTTTGACACGGTAAACCACGAAATACTATTAACTAAACTAAGTCGTCTTTCCCGTAGGGGGGGCGGCGTTCTAATTGCTGTTACTTCTACCCTAAATTCTGAGAGAATTCACTCTCATGTCCCTAGTGACATTGAATTTGTTGGTGTGAAAGTTACCCTCCAATCCTTGTCTATCTTTATTACATGTTCCTATATTCCACTTGGCTCTGACCTTATAATTTATGAGCAACATCTAGCAGCTATTAAATCTATTCTATCCTTTCTTTCCAATAGAGACCTTTTGATTGTTTTGGGTGATTTTAATCTCCCGGATATTTCTTGGTCCCCTCCTACTGACTCACTTGTCGCTCTACCTTTATCCGCCCATGACTTTGTGGATGGCCTTTTAGAATTATCGTTACAGCAAGTTAGCTTTATACGAAATTCATTACATAGACAACTAGATCTTGTGTTTTCTTCAGAGCCGACTGAAGTCACGGTATCTAGAATTGACGCTCTTGTGGTACCAGAAGACCGATACCATCCAACTATGGAATTGACAATTTGCCTCCCCTACCTTGATACCCTCTCTCCTTTAGTCTCTCCAACTAAAATGAGAAACTTTCGTAAATGTGACTTTAGTAAACTTAACTTAATGATTTCTCAATATAATTGGACAGAATTTTATAACTGTATGGACATCGAAAGTGCCACTGAACTGTTCTATAGCGTTCTAAACACTTTTTTTAATGAATGCGTTCCTGATAGGCTTCCTCCAAAGCCAAACAGGCCCCCTTGGTTTACAAATGCGCTTCAACGACTTAAAAATCTTAAATCAAACACTTATAAAAAGTATAAAAAATCGGGTAGGCCATCCGATTTTTCGAAATATGTGGTGGCTCGATCTGATTTTAACGTTCTTAACAGTCATTGCTATTCTATGTATTTAGATCGCTGTAAATTTGAATTTTCAAATGACCCAAAGCAGTTTTATAACTTTGTCAACGCAAAGCGTAAGTCATCAGCTTTGCCTTCATCGGTTCGATTTAACTCAATGGAGGCATCGACTGACTCTGAAATTGCTGATTTATTCTCTAACTTTTTCCAAACTACTTATAGCTCTTCTTCATGGTCAGAATCAAATTACCGTAATCCTTTAAATAGGGCAAATTGTATTTTTTCCCCTATAATTACCGAAAGTTCTCTCTTAAGAGATTTAACATCAACAACGCCAACTTATTCTGCCGGTCCTGATGGACTTCCAGGGTGTGTGCTTAAGTTTTGTGCATCAACTATCTGCAAACCTATTCTTAAACTTTTTCAATTGTCTATTTCATCATCAGTTTTTCCAACTATCTGGAAGGATTCTTTTATTAATCCACTTCACAAAAAGGGTGCGAAGGCGGATGCCCAGAATTATAGAGGTATTTCTAAATTGTCGGCTATTCCAAAAGCCTTTGAACGTATTATCACTTCTCATTTGCAACATTTATGTTCCTCGCTAATATCACCGTGTCAGCACGGTTTTGTTAAGCGAAGATCGACTACCACCAACCTACTTGAATTGTCATCAATTGTAATAAATGGATTTAACAATAAAATGCAGACTGACGTTGTATATACAGATTTCAGTAAAGTCTTTGACTCTGTTAACCACTCTCTTCTTTTATTCAAATTAGATTTGCTTGGGTTTCCATGTAATCTATTAACTTGGATTTCAAGCTATTTGAATGGGAGGACTCAGAGGGTTATATTTAAGAACGCTGTTTCAAAAACGATCCATGTGACATCTGGAGTACCTCAGGGTAGTCATTTGGGCCCTTTGCTGTTTACTTTGTTTATTAACGATCTTCCCTCTATTGTAACACATTCTCGTGTACTAATGTATGCTGATGATGTTAAGCTTTGTTTGACATATAATAATATAAAGTCTGGTTTTGGCTTACAATCAGACATTGATCATTTTCAAGTATGGTGTGAGTATAACCTCTTAAATTTGAACTGCCTAAAATGCAACGTAATGACCTTTTATAGGGTTACCCCTACCTTTATAAGTTATTCGCTTCAGAATTTGCCACTTGACCGTATATATTCAGTAAATGATTTAGGGCCGGTTTCTCGAGTGCCGGCTAACATTTCTCGAACAGATAAAGTCCCTGCTAAGGCATTTTGGCTTTCTCGAGCATAAATGTGAGAGCTAACTTTGACAGGGACTCGGAGTCCCTGTTAAGCGTTTTCGGCTCGATAGAATGACAGCTGATTTCCCAAAGCCAACTATGAAGAAGAAACGAAATCACAGTTGACTTTTCCTTTGTATTATACCCAAACAGCTGATGAAATAATCGAAGCATGCCATTTTTTGCACTTTACAGTGCGTTAACAGCACTCTGTAATTGTTTCTCGTTCAGATAAATTAAAGCAGTCGAGAAAGCCGATTTGCTTTTACGAACAGTTTATCTGGTCTTTAAGTTTTTCGAACAGATAGCTATCAGGGACTTTGACAGGGACTCGAGAAAGCGGCCCTTAGGCGTTCTTCTGGACCCGAAGCTTAAATTTGACTGCCACATAATGTCGACAGTCAATAAAGCTATGAGTGTTCTTGGGTTTATAAAGCGTTGGTCAAAAGAATTTGATGACCCTTATATAACCAAATTATTATTTACCTCCCTTGTCCGTCCTATATTGGAATATTGTTCTTCGGTTTGGAGCCCACAATACCAAGTCCACATTGACCGTATAGAGTCGGTACAAAAAAAATGTCTCCTTTTTTGACCTTCGTATTTTGAACTGGGATCAAAACGTAAGGCTACCTTCCTACCAGAGTAGATTATTATTGCTTAATTTACCGACACTTGCTAATCGTAGAATAATGCTTGGTACCATTTTTATGCATAATCTTATAAGAGGTGATATTGATTCTGTAGAACTTGTTAGCCGCCTAACTTTTAATGTTCCCGTTAGACTAACACGTAATTATCATCCTCTTAATTTACCTCGATGTACATCAAATTTTGGTCTGCACGAGCCCTTTCGCGTTCTATGTAGTAACTATAACGTTCTTTATCATTTAATTTGCACATCAACTTCTATCCCTGTATTAAAAACTAACATTTTAACTCATTTGCTTCACTCCTAACTGCATGTTTTTTTCATTATTTGTCCCGTCTTTATTGGTTTTATGTATTCTTCCTCGCGAACTCGCATTTTTGCCCAAATTTACAAAAGGGCCCCGCGCGTAACAAGCACGTGCTTGGTGTCGTTGGGTCACTTGTTTGTACTTCTCGTAGTGCATCAACGTCCATCATATATTATATGTTTTCAACCTCTGCAACAAGTTTTATGAAATCATACTTATCTCAAAGATCACAGCTAGTAGCTACACAAGCCTCTAAATCATCTATTCTGTCCGTTAAACGTGGTGTATCGCAGGGGTCCATTCTTGGTCCCCTTTTGTTCAGTCTATATGTTAATGATTTGCCAAATATTCTATCAAAATGTGACATGCATATGTATGCCGACGACGTCGAACTATATGTAAGCTGTCCTGTTAGCCAAATTAATGAATGTGTTCGTGTCTGTAACACTGAATTAGACAGGGTTTGTAAATGGGCAGAGCGCAATGGATTACCCTTGAACCCCCTCAAATCAAAATGCATAGTAATATTTAACTGATTTTTTAACACAGATCATCTGGAAAAACTTTGCTTGAATGGTCAACCAATAAACTATGTAGATCGAGCGAGCAACTTGGGGTTTACGGTTGGGAAAATGTATGGGATACTTTGACAACTAAACGACACGAAAACCTTTTTACCAATAAATTTAAAAATGCTCGTTGCGAAAACCAAGCTGACACCATTACTATTTTATGGAGTCGAAATCTTCGGAAATTGTGACGCTACTAGCCAGCATAAACTCCTTGTAGCTTTCAACAATGTAGCGAGATATATATCACAGGCCAACAGTGTTTTTGGTGCAGCCCTATGGGCATTAAATTGTGTTAATATAGACGGATATAAGCATATCTGCATACTTAATTTTCGAGTTTAACGGGTGGTATTTGTGCAATCGCGGTTTGAAAAAAGTAGCAACATTTTATATTTTCATTTAAGATATCTTCGAGGGTCTGTGCTCAGTTGTAATAAAACCTATGCCAAAAAATTGCTGAGATGCCCTTCTACATAATTGCATTTAAGGTTCCATCATTATTTGAGTTAATAAAAGCCTATAAGCCATTGAAGTAATTTGTTCACCTCTATTTACAACCAACTTGATGCGGTGAACAGGCTTAAAAAAATACAAGGAAAAATATGTGCCCTAAAATATTTTACATGCATCTAGAGGCGTCTTTTCCCGAATTTTTGAGATAAATCCCACTATTGTACTTCGAAAAATGGAATTTATAGAATTTTTTCCGTAAGAATAGGAAAAGTAACAAGTATTTTAGAGTCACTCTTACGTAACGAGTTTGTCGTGATTTTACACAGTAGGCTTTTTAAAGATAACAGTGGCGTCGCCTTAAAATTGTGGTGGGGACTTTTTTTAAGGCATATTAACCCCTTAAAAATATAATTTGTCTATGTTCGGCGCCTACTGCTAACCAAATTGAAAGGCACATTTTTACGATTGTGTCAGATATTTATGTAAAATGGGATTTAAAAATAGTTGTTACTTTTTAAGTTCTTACGGAAAAAATTCTATAAATTCCATCCTTCGACGTACAATGGTCTTATTTGTCTTAAAAATTCGGTGAAAGACGCCTCTAGATGCCTGTAAAATATTTTAGGGCATATATTTTTCCTTGTATTTTTTTAAGGGTGTTCACCGCATCAAGTTGGTTGGGAATAGAGGTGAACAAATTACTTCAATGGCTCATAGGCTGTGATTGACTCACATTATGATGGAACCTTAAGTGCAATAATGTAGAAGGGCATCTAAGCAATTTTTTGGCATAGGTATTATTACAACTGAGCACAGACCCTCGAAGATATCTTAAATCAAAAAATTAAATGTTGCTATTTTTTGCAAACCGCGATTGCCCAAATACCACCCGTTAAACGCGAAAACTAAGTATGCAGATATGCTTATATACATCTATATTAACATGTTTTAATGCCAATAGGCCTGCACCTTTTAATAAAGTCCATTTTGTTGACCTGTGTATTTAATCGAAGGCGCAGAGATCGAATCTCTGACGCAACTTTTAAAATTTTTGACATGCCGCTCAAAGCTTGGATCGAGTTCAAAACACTAATACTGCTGCACAAAATAATAACAACTGCCGAGCCAAAATATCTTTTTAGCAAGCTAAAATTCAGCGCTCTCAATAGAACAAATAACCTAATTTGTCAAGTCGTAAAACACTCCTATGCCGAGAAACACTTTTTTATCTGTGCTGTACGTTCTTGGAATAAACTACCACATCCAATAAAAACCATTAAATCTGCCACGCAATTCAAAGCAAAATTATACACACATTTTTCAAACTAGTAATTAATTTTAAAAAAAACTTTAGTCTTTAAGAAATCAATGTTTGTAATGTCATTATTTATTTATGTTCATGAATCTGACAAATTGTGACTAGCGCTTTAATTTATAAGTATTTTTCTGTACTTGTAGCGTTAGGAAGAAAAAAAACCAAAATTAAATTAAATTAAATAAAAATTAACCCTAAAAAGATTTTTTCTGGTGACCTGCTTGAATTTATGGCAACTTTTTGTTGAAATTATAAATTTTTTCTCAATTTAAAGGCGAACATAGATAATTTTTTTTTTACTGCTGAAATACTGAATACTTACAAAATGGTGAGATTGGCCAATTTTTTGAGGTATCATGGTTTGTTTTAATGTTACAGTTCTTTATTACTTTTAAAAAAATAATTATAATTATAATTAGTGTAATTTACAAATCGCAAACATTTTAAATTTCCGATAGTTTCTATGGCAGCTATATGAAATTCGGAATTAGATAAAATGGGGTATTTCTAAAACTTGGAGGTTATATGTTAAACAAGAAAGGAAGCATGCTTCGGAAAGCCGAAGCTTATATACCCTTGCAGATCATTCTATTTATTTACAAATCGCAAAAATGTTAAATGTCCTATTATTTCACATTAATTTTTCGATCGTTTCTATTGCAGGTAAATGATATAGTAGTTCGATCTTTTTAAAATTAAAATCAATTTCGGAAATATTTAAAAATATTTAAAAATTATTTCTTTAGAAATGAGTGTAATAAAAATCAACAAAGATATATTTTTTTCCTATTAATTTCAATTTAATTTTTCGACCGTTCCTATGGCAGCTATATGATATAGTGATCCGATTTTTTAAAGATGTTATTCGTAATTCAGAAATATATAAAAAATAATATTCCTCAATACACAACCAGGGGGGTGTCCATGGCAATATTCTGAGCATTTTTTTTGCCAAAATGCCGGACCGCTGCTCTAAGCAATCATCGAAGCGATGGCCGGGCTGACCACAATTCCAACACTTCAATGGTTTTCGTTGAATAGCTGATATCTCTTCTGATTCATCTAGTTCGGCTACCCCAGAGCGGAATGAGTAGTTATTCTTTGGCATCATCGGCTTCTGTTGCCTGCAGAATTGTTCGTGTGTGCGAATCTCCTCTCTCAATATTGATAGGTTACTTATACCCAAGTGCATAAGTTCATATCGTATTGAGGTTTTAGAGTTGCGAATCAACAATCTAACTAAAGAGTCTTTAGAAATTTGATTACGCAAACATCCTACAAGTTTTTCGGTTGCGAATTAAAATTCTTCAAATGGTTCTCTATCTCCTTGACGTCTTGAATTAATTGATTCCCATATATCCATATCGGTGTCGATGTCTTCAAACTTCCGTATGAAGTTCAGACAAAAGTGTTCCGAATGAAACCGGGATTTGTCTGGTGAAATTTCCAGTACCACTCACTGGCTTTACCTCCGAAGAGTAAATGTAAGTGGTCACACACAAGATTGTAATTGCTGTGTAGATTTTGCTTTGTTAGTGCGCAAATCCTATATAAGAATTCTTCGGTTTGCAGACCGTCTTTAGAGCCTTCAAATTTTATACGCCAACTTTGCATGATATTCGCGACTTTTTCAGGTGTGATCAAAGCGTGTCCCGAACTGCTTGTGTTGCTACGCGCGGCTAATAAGTTGTTGCTTGCCGAAGCTAAATTTAGACAAGAATTGGGTTGCCTTACGGAGTCGGAAACGGATGGGATCATACTGTCTCTACCTAATTGAATATTAGCGAGCTGACTTTGAATGAAAGAGGTTAAGAGTTCTGACGATCTCATTCTGACTTTAATCGCCCGAGACGTCTGTGTCCCTGGTGTGAGTGCTGGCCTGACTTATATTATGTGCAGTGTTATTTGTGTCACGGTTGGTGCTCCTAATTCACATTCCTCTCCGCAAGTTATTTCCTCTACCCCGGGGATTTCTAACACCACGCTGACCAGAGACTTGCCTGTTTGGGGAAAGGCTTACATTTCGGGAATGGTTCTGTGGTGCCTGCTTATCGGGCACTATTCTGTCCCCGTTTGCATCTCCCATTTCTGCAGAAGGGTTATTGTTTGACAGTGACATGTTATTTATGGCACATAAGTGACTACAAACTGGGCAACGTTCCGTGTCTGTTAAAACATGAGTAATAAAGTTATGGTGAAACACGTGCTGACAGGGTAATTTAGCGAAGAGAGCCGGAGAATTGATTATTTGGTCACAAATTGTACAAATGTCAAGTATTGGACTTGATAATGTTGGTTTGGTTCGTCGCTTTCCCAAAAATAAAATCCTAGGTTTATGTTGATAACTTGTCCTTTTTTGTACCAGCTCATTAACGTGTATATGTATGTTTTTGCAGCGGCTGCAGTGGTGGTCAAATACCGAAACGTATTGCCGATACTTGTTACTCCTAGAGCTGTGTACTACACTTGTTTTAAAGATATAAACGAACTAAAGAATTTGTATACAGCCTATCCTGGTCGACCTGTTCATGCCTGTAGCCGAAGCTAAATCGTTGCTCCTAAAAGATAGGTTCTGACTCCTAGTCCTAAAATCGTCTAATCTTTTTATTCCAGCATCTTTCGAAATTCTTTCCCTATAGAATACTGGTGTGATTTAGTGGTCGAATATTAGAAAAAAATCGAACTATTATCGCATCTACACGGTCAAAATTCCAGATACCTATGGCCTTGATAAAGAAACTAATTGAAATTTACAGAAGAAATTTGGTTGAGCGCCAGATTGGAGATCGCAGGATCCTATTGTGAAATTAAACTCCACTCGGCCCCCACGTTGGGCGCCATTGTGTAGCGTGTGCGTTGGCGAGAATCGAAAACGAATTTCACTTACTCGTGCTTAGGGGTATCAGAGGTCGTGCACTTCTTGCTTTTCTTCTGACTGAGCTCGCCGGATGGGGTATGGGTTCTTTCTTCAACCTTCTATGCTACACTGCATCACAAATTAAGTGCACTATACGGAAAACTACAGATTGGACTAAGATGTGGGCTAAAAGGACGGGAATTATGATGAGCGGTACTAGTTTAGAACGAATTTGGGGTGTGTGAGCTGTTGTAACTCCAGGTCTTTACCCTCCCTACTATGGTGACGCGCGCATTATATGATCGGTCACCCCTTATTCAGACTTTGTATATAAGTTTACCTAATGCATGACCTGGAATTGATTTCTGTAATCGCGACGATCCAACTATTATTTTTATTCCATGATTATTTTCATGATATTACATATTTATTCATAATTTCCTTCGCGGAGATGATACTTCATATATTCTCATATCAAATTATAGCTTTTCCAAGAATTTACCACTATTCGGTCGTTTACTTAAAGTTAGACTGAAAGTCCATGGTCTTAGTTAATGTTACTTCAATTATTCTCAAAAAAAAAAATGTGTACATGGCTCCCGACGATATTGTGAATTGATTTATAAATAATGGCGAAAGGCAGCTGTATTTAATAGTGAGGGAGGCTCACATAGAATGCGGCTTTTAAAAGCGCGTCGGAATTAACGGCTATTTAATTTTATGGCATGTAGGGTTTCAGCTATACGTATATGGAATCAAGTAAAAGGAAGTGTTCAAAACTCACATGTTATCCATCCGTTTACTAGCACGCTGGGCCCATCGTTGCTGTTGACGAAGATCTAGACTGAAAGAAACTTTACAAGATTCTATTTATGTAATCTGACGCCACTGTTATCGCTTTTAGAAAAGCGAGAGCTGTTGTGGCATTCTCTTTGAAAACAGCTCACTATTCCCTACAGCTGCTATTCGAATTGAATTTACATGTTGATGTTTAATTATTGACTAACTGATAAAAGGTATGAAAGGTATAAAAATAAAAAAAAGTTTAACAAAAAAACTGACCGTCCTGTCAACAAATTCCTGCGGCGGTGCAACGGTGACCAATGAAGGCTGATGGATTCCTCCAGTCGCGTTCGTTGTACGCAGGTGGCGAGCGCAGCGCCGATCAAGGCTGCCAACCGTCTCCGTACGCCGCGCGTGGCGTTGGCAATGATTCGGCGCTAGTCAATGGTTTCCTGATCAGGCGTTGCAATCGGATCCGGTGGCTGAACTGCGTGGGCAATTTCGCGCAGCGGGGTGTGCGTGATGAAGCTCCCAACAGGAGGTAGCGGTTGGTGTAGCGGCGACAGGTATTTTGTGGACACGTGCGTGGTGCCCTCGATTTGAGGTTGTGGCTGTTCACAGGCTGATGCAGATATCGCTGCTCATTGGGCGATAAGTCCGGGGAAATATACCTGCCGCAGATCTACACCAGTACCGTGAATAGAATACGGCACCGATGGGCCGAGAAAATTACGTCACACCACCTCTGCCTGAATTGCAGTCCACACCTTGTACGCAGAAAACATTTGTTTTAGTATTTATTCTTTCTGGATTTCTCAACGCTAATAATTACCTGCAGCAGAATGTATTGAATTACGTAGAGATATTAAGCGAACGCTTCTACAACTGGAGCGACTTTAATCTGGGTTTATTACACACCTTATTGTTTCACGTCTGACTCTGGGTAGCGATCGAGTTTAAATGGAACGAACTTTCGGCAGCGACCGCGCTTGTGTCAAATCTCACACACACCAACGCAGAAGTGAGAAAGACAAACCGAAAACTTACAACGGCGAGTAAACGGTAAACTCGCCTGATCTGTTCTGTTCTGTTTCGTTCTCGCGCTTCGCACCGTGTTTCTTGTCGAATACGGTGTCTTGCGTGAGCAAGGAAACGAAATAGAGACGGAATAAAAAAATGCGCTGGCCGTTTAACGTGCTGTTTGCTTTCAGCTCGGTTTGTGAGTACAGTGGAACGCATTACGATTTTTGTTGTTCCAGCTGTCTGCTACACATAGGAGCTAATATATACATTTAAATTTAAATTGGTCAATCATAATTTTAAAATTATTGTTTAAACGAATTAAGTTAAAAAGGCGTTGAAGTATTTCAAAATACATTTTAAACGAGGTATAGCACATGTCGGTACCTTTAGTAGTGTAGAACTTACGAACTAACAAAATGTAGCTATTTTTAGCTTTTTTCCCGCTGAAGTAGCGGATTTTTTCTAAAGTCGTGGAACAAAAGATTCCTATATGGAACTGTTAAATGCAAATTAACTGATTACATGACCCTAAAATACAGTTTGGATACCCACGCACAAATTTTAATGCTCAGGAAGCGTTGTTCTCAGCTGGAAAAAGTGTATATTTTTGTTTTTGAATAACTTTTGAACCTGACTTTTTACAATAACGCGCCGCCGTACACCAAAATTTGGGGAATCTCAAGGGCTGTAGAGCTTCAAGAGAAAGAAAATCGTTATGGCCGTTTTTAAAAAATTTAAAAAAAAAAACTAAAAAAAAATAATTTAAAAAAATTTTATTTTCCTATAATTTTTAAATTTATGTATTAAGACAAATTACGTTTAGAAGACGTTTATTATAGTTCAAAATACCTTTACTATAAGGTAATGCACAAGTCTGTAGCTTAGGTATTTCGCAAGTTATGGGCTTACAAAATTTACCCGTTTATAGCTGTCTTCCCGCTAAACTAGCGAGTTTTTTTCAAAAATTGTGGAACTAATGTTTCTTAAATCGAGCTGTTTAACGCCATATAAAATTTCCAGGACCTTAAACCAACGTTTTGGGACAAACTGACAAGCGCACAAGCGCACAAACTGACAAACATAATTAAATTTTTATTTTGAGAAGAAGAATAAAATCTTCTTTTGGCTATAACTTTTGAAAGGAGCATCTGATTTTATCATATGACCCCTCTTTCGACGGGTATTTTTAATAGGAAAACAACTAAAATATTGAGAGGGGTCATTTATCCCCACCGCCCCCAACAGCTCCAAATTTTGAAATTTTCACTTTCACCGCTCTCTCTTCCAAACCAATTGATTTTCTTAAAGTCTTGGTATGCAATCCTGTTAGTTTTTGCGATACCTTTCGATTGGTGTATCACTCATTAAGATCGGACCATCACAGCAGATTTTCAATTCTGCGGCAATATATAGTAGTCGCCGTCGCACACTCTCCTGGTGCGCTTCGTCACTACATGGACTGCCGTCCATAGTGATCAAAAATTACCAATAAAAATCTATCAATCTTACTGGGGGCTCAACCGCAGAACGAAAATCTCATTCAAAGAATTCCGAGAGTGTAAAAAATTAATCCAAAACTGAAGTTGACAATACAAAAGATTTAAGTATGTTAAGTGGAAAATACGAAGCTTTATCGTATTTTTTAAGCCAATGAAAGATTGATGGGTACCCCAAAGAAGAATGTCACTGTGCAACAAAATGAATGCTTTTTTAATTTACCTTGATGGATGCTATATTTTTAATTAGTTACGAATTCCTAAATTAAACTGCGTTTTCCAAAAAGTTCCCCGACGCCAGGATTCTTAGCGCAAGGACCTCAGAGTTCGAAAAATGCTGAAATTGACCAACTTTCTGGAGGTCTTACAAACTTTTTAAAACACAGGGCGGCAACACTACTACTATTTTTACCGCAACTGTATGCTTTTATGCTTTTAATTATGTTTTAAAGAATTTGTTTCTCCCTTAAAAAAATCATAAAAAAAAACAAACAATGAATCCGTTTGCCTCTAAGACCTCCGAAGTGGGCCTATTTCAGCATTTTTTGAACTTTGAGGTCCTTGTTCTAAGAATCCTTCCGTCGGGGAACTTTTTGGAAAACACAGCTTAACTAGGCAGTTCGTAACGAATTCAAAACAAGAGAGAACGCTATAGTCGGGTTGGTGTCCCGACTATCTGATACCCGTCACTCAGCTAAAGGGAGTGCGAACGCTGTACTCGGGCTGGTGTCCCGACTAATAATCGCTAAAGGGAGTGCGAGAGAGATGGATATATAAAGCTTTCCGATTTGAAAAATGTCTTCTACATTTCGATAGGTAGTAAAAATGCAAAAATGCGGGCCGAATGAGAAAATATTAGAAAGTCTATTTAATGACAAGTGTAATCATTTTTCGTCACAAATGTTGATATCAGAACTTTTGTATGTTGAAGGCGCGATCGAAATTGCATTTTTACTTCTCGGAAATCTTTAAAGATGTGGGCGCAGGACCCATTTTAAAATCGTTAGTGGGCGATTGTGGGCGTTAGAGGGGGCGTGGCGCTCGGCTGAAATAAACTTGCGCTGCGTAGGAAGCCAAAGAATATGTGGGGGAAATCTCAACCTTCTAGCTTTTGTAGTTTCCGAGATCTCAGCGTTCATACAGACGGACAGACGGAGAGATGGACATGGCTAGATCGACTCGGCTAGTGATCCTGATCAAGAATATATATAGTTTATAGGGTCGGAAACGTTTCCTTCTAGCTGTTCCATACTTTTGCACGAATCTAATACACCCTTTTACTCTACTAGTAACGGGTATAAATATAGTATCCATCGAAGTAAATTTAAAAAGCAATTATTTTGTTGCACAGTGTAATCAAACTTTACTCCAAATTTTTAGCTTAGCTAGAAACTAATATGGCGCAAAATCATGTGGAAATATGATTTATTCAAGTTTTGCTTTGTTTATAAATAAAGTGGCCTGTATTAATTGTTTCAATAGGTTTCGAGGCTTTTATCACTATGGACGGCGCACCAGGAGAGTGTGCGAAGGCGACTACTATATATACACGAAGAAATGAAAATCTACTGTGATGGTCCGATCATAATGAATGATACACCTATCGAAAGGTATTGCGAAATCTAACAGGATTGCATACCAAGACTTTAAGAAAATCAATTGGCTTGGGAAAGAGAGCGGTGAAAGTGAAAAAGTGAAAATTTCGAAATTTAGAGCTGTTGGGGCCGGTGGGGCCCTCGCAATGTTTTAGTTGTATTCCTTTTGAAAATACCCGTCGAATGAGGGGTCATATGTCGATATCCGACGCTCCGTTCAAAAGTTATAGCCAAAATAAGATTTTCTTCGTCTTCCCAAAATGAAAATTTAATTCTGTTTGTCAGTTTGTCCAAAACATGTTTTTTAAGTTTTGAAAATTTGATATGACGTTTATCACATCGATATAAAAAACTTTTGTTCTACCACTTTTGGAAAAACTCGCTAGTTTAGCGGGAAAACAGCTATAAATAGCTAAAATTTGGAAAGCCGTAACTTCTATACTACTAATGCTACAGACTTGTGCTGCATCTCGTTTGAAAGGTATTTTTAAATGCTATAAACGCTCTCTATATGCAATTTGTGTAAATGTAATAGTTAAAAATATATTAACAATAGAATTTTTTTTTAAACTTTCTTTTTAGCTTTTTTTTAAATTTTCTCAAAAACGGCTCTAACGATTTTCCCTAAAACTTTAAACTGTATAGCCCCTGAGCTTCCTTAAATTTTGGTATATAACACATTACTGTTAAAAGTTCGAAAAACTAACGCTCCCTTAGTATTGAATTTTGTGTGAGGGTATACGAACTGTATTTTAGGGTCATGGAATCAGTAAATTTGCACTTAAGAGTTCCATATAGGAATCTTTTGTTCTACGACTTTTGGAAAAAGCCGCTACTTTAGCGGGAAAAAAGCTAAAAATAGCTAAATTTCGTTAGTTTGTAAGTTCTACACTACTAAAGGTACAGACATGTGCTATAACTCGTTTAAAAGGTATTTTGATATACTTCATCGCCTTTTTAACTTAATTCGTTTAATACAATGGCTTACCAATTTAAATTTAAATGTATATATTAGCTCCTATGAGAGCAAATGTAAAGAAACAAAAACTTCTGATATCAAATAAAAACACCTCTTAACGAGGTAAAAAACTAGTGACGATCGCGCCTTCAATATACAAAAGTTCTGATATCAACATTTGTGACGGAAAATTATTACACTTGTCATTAAATAGACTTTCTAATATTTTCTCATTCGGCACGCTGCAATAGAAAATGCCTGTAAAGGGAAAAAGGCTGGAATAGTTTGCTAGGGCGGGCCGAATGAAAAGTTTGAGAATAGAGTTTTGAATCATTTTAAGTTGAAGTGCAACTTCATTTGTGTTCTTTCTTTAGTCCTTTTCGTTCTCAAACTAAGAACCTTTTGAGATGTTGTGGTTTTTGAGAAAAAAATCGATTTGATTTAGGAACCATGTGCTAAAATAATAAGGATTCGTTCTTATTTCAAGAACATTTTACGCTCAACTAGATTTTAAGAATCAATTCAACTTAATTCAAGCACATTTAGAAAAAGCATTCCTATTTTTAAGAACATTTTCAACTCAGATGAGAACGTCAGAATTCTCTCTGTGTATTAGTTGGCTTAAAGGTGTATCTTTAAGTAGAAGTTATAAAACTAATTTCGGTTTTTAGGCCTGTATTTTTTATCAGAAAGATTAAACGTACCAGAAAACAAAGGTTTCATTAGGTGCGTATTTCATCGATTTTTTATCTAAACTGGTGTAAGCGTTTTTACATTAGGATTTTAGCGGGTTGCGATTAGCGAGCGGTTGCGGGTATAATTCAACTATATGACTGCCGGAAAACCGTGTAATCATTACTTTTTTCCCCTTTAAAAAAACACCAAAGACAACTTTTAAAATCGTTTAAAGCGTTTGTGGGCGTTAGAGGTGGCGTTACATTCTGAAGAAACAATCTTGCGCTGCGTAGAAACCGTAATATTTACAAACCACAAAGAATATAAACACTAAAAGGTGTAACGAGGAGAAGTCACTTCTGGACGATATGAAGACTATAGAACAAAAACAACAAGAGAGAACGCTATAGTCGGTTGCGCCGACTATCAGATACCCGTTACTCAGTAAAAGGGAGTGCAAGGTAGATGGAGATATAAAATTTTGATCGCGCATGACTTTTAAACAAATGGTCCGATTTGAAATTTCTTTCTATTTCTACTACATTTCGATAACTATTGATAAATACAATGCAACTACATTTTTACTTTCGAGACCTTTAAGGGGGGAGATACATATAGAACTGCAAATTTGTCAAGTTTATCGTGATTTTTATACCCTTGTAGAGGGTATTATAATTTCAGTCAGATGTTTGCAACGCAGTGAAGGAGACGTTTCCGACCACATAAAGTATATATATTCTTGATCAGCACCAATAGCCGAGTCTATCTAGCCATGTCCGTCTGTCCGTCTGTCCGTCTGTCCGTTTCTATGCGAACTAGTCTCTCAGTTTAAAAGCTATCGCGATGAAACTTTCCCGAAAGTCTTCTTTCTATTGCAGGTAGTACATATGTCGGAGCGAGCCGGATCGGACCACTATATCTTAAGGCTCCCATAGGAATATTCAAACAAATATAAGAAAATTCATTGTAACTGTAGGAAGTAGGCGTTTTGATTCTTGACAACTTAAAAACAAAATTTAATTACAAACGGAACTGGACCGAGTAAATACTACTTTATCTACAAGGGTATATAAGCTTCGGCTGGCCGAAGGTAGCTTCCTTTCTTGTTTTATATATGATGGACGTTGATGCACTACGAGAAGTACAAACAAGTGGCCCAACGACACCAAGCACGTGCTTGTTACGCGCGGGGCCCTTTTGTAAATTTGGGCAAAAATGCGAGTTCGCGAGGAAGAATACATAAAACCAATAAAGACGGGACAAAATAATGAAAAAAACATGCAGTTAGGAGTGAAGCAAATGAGTTAAAATATTAGTTTTTAATACAGGGATAGAAGTTGATGTGCAAATTAAATGATAAAGAACGTTATAGTTACTACATAGAACGCGAAAGGGCTCGTGCAGACCAAAATTTGATGTACATCGAGGTAAATTAAGAGGATGATAATTACGTGTTAGTCTAACGGGAACATTAAAAGTTAGGCGGCTAACAAGTTCTACAGAATCGATATCACCTCTTATAAGATTATGCATAAAAATGGTACCAAGCATTATTCTACGATTTGCAAGTGTCGGTAAATTAAGCAATAATAATCTACTCTGGTAGGAAGGTAGCCTAACGTTTTGATCCCAGCTCGAAATTTAGAGCTGTTGGGGCCGGTGGGGCCCTCGCAATGTTTTAGTTGTATTCCTTTTGAAAATACCCGTCGAATGAGGGGTCATATGTCGATATCCGACGCTCCGTTCAAAAGTTATAGCCAAAATAAGATTTTCTTCGTCTTCCCAAAATGAAAATTTAATTCTGTTTGTCAGTTTGTCCAAAACATGTTTTTTAAGTTTTGAAAATTTGATATGACGTTTATCACATCGATATAAAAAACTTTTGTTCTACCACTTTTGGAAAAACTCGCTAGTTTAGCGGGAAATCAGCTATAAATAGCTAAAATTTGGAAAGCCGTAACTTCTATACTACTAATGCTACAGACTTGTGCTGCATCTCGTTTGAAAGGTATTTTTAAATGCTATAAACGCTCTCTATATGCAATTTGTGTAAATGTAATAGTTAAAAATATATTAACAATAGAATTTTTTTTTAAACTTTCTTTTTAGCTTTTTTTTAAATTTTCTCAAAAACGGCTCTAACGATTTTCCCTACAACTTTAAACTGTATAGCCCCTGAGCTTCCTTAAATTTTGGTATATAACACATTACTGTTAAAAGTTCGAAAAACTAACGCTCCCTTAGTATTGAATTTTGTGTGAGGGTATACGAACTGTATTTTAGGGTCATGGAATCAGTAAATTTGCACTTAAGAGTTCCATATAGGAATCTTTTGTTCTACGACTTTTGGAAAAAGCCGCTACTTTAGCGGGAAAAAAGCTAAAAATAGCTAAATTTCGTTAGTTTGTAAGTTCTACACTACTAAAGGTACAGACATGTGCTATAACTCGTTTAAAAGGTATTTTGATATACTTCATCGCCTTTTTAACTTAATTCGTTTAATACAATGGCTTACCAATTTAAATTTAAATGTATATATTAGCTCCTATGAGAGCAAATGTAAAGAAACAAAAACTTCTGATATCAAATAAAAACACCTCTTAACGAGGTAAAAAACTAGTGACGATCGCGCCTTCAATATACAAAAGTTCTGATATCAACATTTGTGACGGAAAATTATTACACTTGTCATTAAATAGACTTTCTAATATTTTCTCATTCGGCACGCTGCAATAGAAAATGCCTGTAAAGGGAAAAAGGCTGGAATAGTTTGCTAGGGCGGGCCGAATGAAAAGTTTGAGAATAGAGTTTTGAATCATTTTAAGTTGAAGTGCAACTTCATTTGTGTTCTTTCTTTAGTCCTTTTCGTTCTCAAACTAAGAACCTTTTGAGATGTTGTGGTTTTTGAGAAAAAAATCGATTTGATTTAGGAACCATGTGCTAAAATAATAAGGATTCGTTCTTATTTCAAGAACATTTTACGCTCAACTAGATTTTAAGAATCAATTCAACTTAATTCAAGCACATTTAGAAAAAGCATTCCTATTTTTAAGAACATTTTCAACTCAGATGAGAACGTCAGAATTCTCTCTGTGTATTAGTTGGCTTAAAGGTGTATCTTTAAGTAGAAGTTATAAAACTAATTTCGGTTTTTAGGCCTGTATTTTTTATCAGAAAGATTAAACGTACCAGAAAACAAAGGTTTCATTAGGTGCGTATTTCATCGATTTTTTATCTAAACTGGTGTAAGCGTTTTTACATTAGGATTTTAGCGGGTTGCGATTAGCGAGCGGTTGCGGGTATAATTCAACTATATGACTGCCGGAAAACCGTGTAATCATTACTTTTTTCCCCTTTAAAAAAACACCAAAGACAACTTTTAAAATCGTTTAAAGCGTTTGTGAGCGTTAGAGGTGGCGTTACATTCTGAAGAAACAATCTTGCGCTGCGTAGAAACCGTAATATTTACAAACCACAAAGAATATAAACACTAAAAGGTGTAACGAGGAGAAGTCACTTCTGGACGATATGAAGACTATAGAACAAAAACAACAAGAGAGAACGCTATAGTCGGTTGCGCCGACTATCAGATACCCGTTACTCAGTAAAAGGGAGTGCAAGGTAGATGGAGATATAAAATTTTGATCGCGCATGACTTTTAAACAAATGGTCCGATTTGAAATTTCTTTCTATTTCTACTACATTTCGATAACTATTGATAAATACAATGCAACTACATTTTTACTTTCGAGACCTTTAAGGGGGGAGATACATATAGAACTGCAAATTTGTCAAGTTTATCGTGATTTTTATACCCTTGTAGAGGGTATTATAATTTCAGTCAGATGTTTGCAACGCAGTGAAGGAGACGTTTCCGACCACATAAAGTATATATATTCTTGATCAGCACCAATAGCCGAGTCTATCTAGCCATGTCCGTCTGTCCGTCTGTCCGTCTGTCCGTCTGTCCGTTTCTATGCGAACTAGTCTCTCAGTTTAAAAGCTATCGCGATGAAACTTTCCCGAAAGTCTTCTTTCTATTGCAGGTAGTACATATGTCGGAGCGAGCCGGATCGGACCACTATATCTTAAGGCTCCCATAGGAATATTCAAACAAATATAAGAAAATTCATTGTAACTGTAGGAAGTAGGCGTTTTGATTCTTGACAACTTAAAAACAAAATTTAATTACAAACGGAACTGGACCGAGTAAATACTACTTTATCTACAAGGGTATATAAGCTTCGGCTGGCCGAAGGTAGCTTCCTTTCTTGTTTTATATATGATGGACGTTGATGCACTACGAGAAGTACAAACAAGTGGCCCAACGACACCAAGCACGTGCTTGTTACGCGCGGGGCCCTTTTGTAAATTTGGGCAAAAATGCGAGTTCGCGAGGAAGAATACATAAAACCAATAAAGACGGGACAAAATAATGAAAAAAACATGCAGTTAGGAGTGAAGCAAATGAGTTAAAATATTAGTTTTTAATACAGGGATAGAAGTTGATGTGCAAATTAAATGATAAAGAACGTTATAGTTACTACATAGAACGCGAAAGGGCTCGTGCAGACCAAAATTTGATGTACATCGAGGTAAATTAAGAGGATGATAATTACGTGTTAGTCTAACGGGAACATTAAAAGTTAGGCGGCTAACAAGTTCTACAGAATCGATATCACCTCTTATAAGATTATGCATAAAAATGGTACCAAGCATTATTCTACGATTTGCAAGTGTCGGTAAATTAAGCAATAATAATCTACTCTGGTAGGAAGGTAGCCTAACGTTTTGATCCCAGCTCGAAATTTAGAGCTGTTGGGGCCGGTGGGGCCCTCGCAATGTTTTAGTTGTATTCCTTTTGAAAATACCCGTCGAATGAGGGGTCATATGTCGATATCCGACGCTCCGTTCAAAAGTTATAGCCAAAATAAGATTTTCTTCGTCTTCCCAAAATGAAAATTTAATTCTGTTTGTCAGTTTGTCCAAAACATGTTTTTTAAGTTTTGAAAATTTGATATGACGTTTATCACATCGATATAAAAAACTTTTGTTCTACCACTTTTGGAAAAACTCGCTAGTTTAGCGGGAAAACAGCTATAAATAGCTAAAATTTGGAAAGCCGTAACTTCTATACTACTAATGCTACAGACTTGTGCTGCATCTCGTTTGAAAGGTATTTTTAAATGCTATAAACGCTCTCTATATGCAATTTGTGTAAATGTAATAGTTAAAAATATATTAACAATAGAATTTTTTTTTAAACTTTCTTTTTAGCTTTTTTTTAAATTTTCTCAAAAACGGCTCTAACGATTTTCCCTACAACTTTAAACTGTATAGCCCCTGAGCTTCCTTAAATTTTGGTATATAACACATTACTGTTAAAAGTTCGAAAAACTAACGCTCCCTTAGTATTGAATTTTGTGTGAGGGTATAAGAACTGTATTTTAGGGTCATGGAATCAGTAAATTTGCACTTAAGAGTTCCATATAGGAATCTTTTGTTCTACGACTTTTGGAAAAAGCCGCTACTTTAGCGGGAAAAAAGCTAAAAATAGCTAAATTTCGTTAGTTTGTAAGTTCTACACTACTAAAGGTACAGACATGTGCTATAACTCGTTTAAAAGGTATTTCATCGCCTTTTTAACTTAATTCGTTTAATACAATGGCTTACCAATTTAAATTTAAATGTATATATTAGCTCCTATGAGAGCAAATGTAAAGAAACAAAAACTTCTGATATCAAATAAAAACACCTCTTAACGAGGTAAAAAACTAGTGACGATCGCGCCTTCAATATACAAAAGTTCTGATATCAACATTTGTGACGGAAAATTATTACACTTGTCATTAAATAGACTTTCTAATATTTTCTCATTCGGCACGCTGCAATAGAAAATGCCTGTAAAGGGAAAAAGGCTGGAATAGTTTGCTAGGGCGGGCCGAATGAAAAGTTTGAGAATAGAGTTTTGAATCATTTTAAGTTGAAGTGCAACTTCATTTGTGTTCTTTCTTTAGTCCTTTTCGTTCTCAAACTAAGAACCTTTTGAGATGTTGTGGTTTTTGAGAAAAAAATCGATTTGATTTAGGAACCATGTGCTAAAATAATAAGGATTCGTTCTTATTTCAAGAACATTTTACGCTCAACTAGATTTTAAGAATCAATTCAACTTAATTCAAGCACATTTAGAAAAAGCATTCCTATTTTTAAGAACATTTTCAACTCAGATGAGAACGTCAGAATTCTCTCTGTGTATTAGTTGGCTTAAAGGTGTATCTTTAAGTAGAAGTTATAAAACTAATTTCGGTTTTTAGGCCTGTATTTTTTATCAGAAAGATTAAACGTACCAGAAAACAAAGGTTTCATTAGGTGCGTATTTCATCGATTTTTTATCTAAACTGGTGTAAGCGTTTTTACATTAGGATTTTAGCGGGTTGCGATTAGCGAGCGGTTGCGGGTATAATTCAACTATATGACTGCCGGAAAACCGTGTAATCATTACTTTTTTCCCCTTTAAAAAAACACCAAAGACAACTTTTAAAATCGTTTAAAAGCGTTTGTGAGCGTTAGAGGTGGCGTTACATTCTGAAGAAACAATCTTGCGCTGCGTAGAAACCGTAATATTTACAAACCACAAAGAATATAAACACTAAAAGGTGTAACGAGGAGAAGTCACTTCTGGACGATATGAAGACTATAGAACAAAAACAACAAGAGAGAACGCTATAGTCGGTTGCGCCGACTATCAGATACCCGTTACTCAGTAAAAGGGAGTGCAAGGTAGATGGAGATATAAAATTTTGATCGCGCATGACTTTTAAACAAATGGTCCGATTTGAAATTTCTTTCTATTTCTACTACATTTCGATAACTATTGATAAATACAATGCAACTACATTTTTACTTTCGAGACCTTTAAGGGGGGAGATACATATAGAACTGCAAATTTGTCAAGTTTATCGTGATTTTTATACCCTTGTAGAGGGTATTATAATTTCAGTCAGATGTTTGCAACGCAGTGAAGGAGACGTTTCCGACCACATAAAGTATATATATTCTTGATCAGCACCAATAGCCGAGTCTATCTAGCCATGTCCGTCTGTCCGTCTGTCCGTCTGTCCGTCTGTCCGTTTCTATGCGAACTAGTCTCTCAGTTTAAAAGCTATCGCGATGAAACTTTCCCGAAAGTCTTCTTTCTATTGCAGGTAGTACATATGTCGGAGCGAGCCGGATCGGACCACTATATCTTAAGGCTCCCATAGGAATATTCAAACAAATATAAGAAAATTCATTGTAACTGTAGGAAGTAGGCGTTTTGATTCTTGACAACTTAAAAACAAAATTTAATTACAAACGGAACTGGACCGAGTAAATACTACTTTATCTACAAGGGTATATAAGCTTCGGCTGGCCGAAGGTAGCTTCCTTTCTTGTTTTATATATGATGGACGTTGATGCACTACGAGAAGTACAAACAAGTGGCCCAACGACACCAAGCACGTGCTTGTTACGCGCGGGGCCCTTTTGTAAATTTGGGCAAAAATGCGAGTTCGCGAGGAAGAATACATAAAACCAATAAAGACGGGACAAAATAATGAAAAAAACATGCAGTTAGGAGTGAAGCAAATGAGTTAAAATATTAGTTTTTAATACAGGGATAGAAGTTGATGTGCAAATTAAATGATAAAGAACGTTATAGTTACTACATAGAACGCGAAAGGGCTCGTGCAGACCAAAATTTGATGTACATCGAGGTAAATTAAGAGGATGATAATTACGTGTTAGTCTAACGGGAACATTAAAAGTTAGGCGGCTAACAAGTTCTACAGAATCGATATCACCTCTTATAAGATTATGCATAAAAATGGTACCAAGCATTATTCTACGATTTGCAAGTGTCGGTAAATTAAGCAATAATAATCTACTCTGGTAGGAAGGTAGCCTAACGTTTTGATCCCAGCTCGAAATTTAGAGCTGTTGGGGCCGGTGGGGCCCTCGCAATGTTTTAGTTGTATTCCTTTTGAAAATACCCGTCGAATGAGGGGTCATATGTCGATATCCGACGCTCCGTTCAAAAGTTATAGCCAAAATAAGATTTTCTTCGTCTTCCCAAAATGAAAATTTAATTCTGTTTGTCAGTTTGTCCAAAACATGTTTTTTAAGTTTTGAAAATTTGATATGACGTTTATCACATCGATATAAAAAACTTTTGTTCTACCACTTTTGGAAAAACTCGCTAGTTTAGCGGGAAAACAGCTATAAATAGCTAAAATTTGGAAAGCCGTAACTTCTATACTACTAATGCTACAGACTTGTGCTGCATCTCGTTTGAAAGGTATTTTTAAATGCTATAAACGCTCTCTATATGCAATTTGTGTAAATGTAATAGTTAAAAATATATTAACAATAGAATTTTTTTTTAAACTTTCTTTTTAGATTTTTTTTAAATTTTCTCAAAAACGGCTCTAACGATTTTCCCTACAACTTTAAACTGTATAGCCCCTGAGCTTCCTTAAATTTTGGTATATAACACATTACTGTTAAAAGTTCGAAAAACTAACGCTCCCTTAGTATTGAATTTTGTGTGAGGGTATACGAACTGTATTTTAGGGTCATGGAATCAGTAAATTTGCACTTAAGAGTTCCATATAGGAATCTTTTGTTCTACGACTTTTGGAAAAAGCCGCTACTTTAGCGGGAAAAAAGCTAAAAATAGCTAAATTTCGTTAGTTTGTAAGTTCTACACTACTAAAGGTACAGACATGTGCTATAACTCGTTTAAAAGGTATTTTGATATACTTCATCGCCTTTTTAACTTAATTCGTTTAATACAATGGCTTACCAATTTAAATTTAAATGTATATATTAGCTCCTATGAGAGCAAATGTAAAGAAACAAAAACTTCTGATATCAAATAAAAACACCTCTTAACGAGGTAAAAAACTAGTGACGATCGCGCCTTCAATATACAAAAGTTCTGATATCAACATTTGTGACGGAAAATTATTACACTTGTCATTAAATAGACTTTCTAATATTTTCTCATTCGGCACGCTGCAATAGAAAATGCCTGTAAAGGGAAAAAGGCTGGAATAGTTTGCTAGGGCGGGCCGAATGAAAAGTTTGAGAATAGAGTTTTGAATCATTTTAAGTTGAAGTGCAACTTCATTTGTGTTCTTTCTTTAGTCCTTTTCGTTCTCAAACTAAGAACCTTTTGAGATGTTGTGGTTTTTGAGAAAAAAATCGATTTGATTTAGGAACCATGTGCTAAAATAATAAGGATTCGTTCTTATTTCAAGAACATTTTACGCTCAACTAGATTTTAAGAATCAATTCAACTTAATTCAAGCACATTTAGAAAAAGCATTCCTATTTTTAAGAACATTTTCAACTCAGATGAGAACGTCAGAATTCTCTCTGTGTATTAGTTGGCTTAAAGGTGTATCTTTAAGTAGAAGTTATAAAACTAATTTCGGTTTTTAGGCCTGTATTTTTTATCAGAAAGATTAAACGTACCAGAAAACAAAGGTTTCATTAGGTGCGTATTTCATCGATTTTTTATCTAAACTGGTGTAAGCGTTTTTACATTAGGATTTTAGCGGGTTGCGATTAGCGAGCGGTTGCGGGTATAATTCAACTATATGACTGCCGGAAAACCGTGTAATCATTACTTTTTTCCCCTTTAAAAAAACACCAAAGACAACTTTTAAAATCGTTTAAAGCGTTTGTGGGCGTTAGAGGTGGCGTTACATTCTGAAGAAACAATCTTGCGCTGCGTAGAAACCGTAATATTTACAAACCACAAAGAATATAAACACTAAAAGGTGTAACGAGGAGAAGTCACTTCTGGACGATATGAAGACTATAGAACAAAAACAACAAGAGAGAACGCTATAGTCGGTTGCGCCGACTATCAGATACCCGTTACTCAGTAAAAGGGAGTGCAAGGTAGATGGAGATATAAAATTTTGATCGCGCATGACTTTTAAACAAATGGTCCGATTTGAAATTTCTTTCTATTTCTACTACATTTCGATAACTATTGATAAATACAATGCAACTACATTTTTACTTTCGAGACCTTTAAGGGGGGAGATACATATAGAACTGCAAATTTGTCAAGTTTATCGTGATTTTTTATACCCTTGTAGAGGGTATTATAATTTCAGTCAGATGTTTGCAACGCAGTGAAGGAGACGTTTCCGACCACATAAAGTATATATATTCTTGATCAGCACCAATAGCCGAGTCTATCTAGCCATGTCCGTCTGTCCGTCTGTCCGTCTGTCCGTCTGTCCGTTTCTATGCGAACTAGTCTCTCAGTTTAAAAGCTATCGCGATGAAACTTTCCCGAAAGTCTTCTTTCTATTGCAGGTAGTACATATGTCGGAGCGAGCCGGATCGGACCACTATATCTTAAGGCTCCCATAGGAATATTCAAACAAATATAAGAAAATTCATTGTAACTGTAGGAAGTAGGCGTTTTGATTCTTGACAACTTAAAAACAAAATTTAATTACAAACGGAACTGGACCGAGTAAATACTACTTTATCTACAAGGGTATATAAGCTTCGGCTGGCCGAAGGTAGCTTCCTTTCTTGTTTTATATATGATGGACGTTGATGCACTACGAGAAGTACAAACAAGTGGCCCAACGACACCAAGCACGTGCTTGTTACGCGCGGGGCCCTTTTGTAAATTTGGGCAAAAATGCGAGTTCGCGAGGAAGAATACATAAAACCAATAAAGACGGGACAAAATAATGAAAAAAACATGCAGTTAGGAGTGAAGCAAATGAGTTAAAATATTAGTTTTTAATACAGGGATAGAAGTTGATGTGCAAATTAAATGATAAAGAACGTTATAGTTACTACATAGAACGCGAAAGGGCTCGTGCAGACCAAAATTTGATGTACATCGAGGTAAATTAAGAGGATGATAATTACGTGTTAGTCTAACGGGAACATTAAAAGTTAGGCGGCTAACAAGTTCTACAGAATCGATATCACCTCTTATAAGATTATGCATAAAAATGGTACCAAGCATTATTCTACGATTTGCAAGTGTCGGTAAATTAAGCAATAATAATCTACTCTGGTAGGAAGGTAGCCTAACGTTTTGATCCCAGCTCAAACTACGAAGGGCAAAAAGGAGAAATTTTTTTTGTACCGACTCTATACGGTCAATGTGGACTTGGTATTGTGGGCTCCAAACCGAAGAACAATATTCCAATATAGGACGGACAAGGGAGGTAAATAATAATTTGGTTATATAAGGGTCATCAAATTCTTTTGACCAACGCTTTATAAACCCAAGAACACTCATAGCTTTATTGACTGTCGACATTATGTGGCAGTCAAATTTAAGCTTCGGGTCCAGAAGAACGCCTTAATCATTTACTGAATATATACGGTCAAGTGGCAGATTCTGAAGCGAATAACTTATAAAGGTAGGGGTAACCCTATAAAAGGTCATTACGTTGCATTTTAGGCAGTTCAAATTTAAGAGGTTATACTCACACCATACTTGAAAATGATCGATGTCTGATTGTAAGCCAAAACCAGACTCTATATTATTATATGTCAAACAAAGCTTAACATCATCAGCATACATTAGTACACGAGAATGTGTTACGGTAGAGGGAAGATCGTTAATAAACAAAGTAAACAGCAAAGGGCCCAAATAACTACCCTGAGGTACTCCAGATGTCACATGGATCGTTTTTGAAACAGCGTTCTTAAATATAACCCTCTGAGTCCTCCCATTCAAATAGCTTGAAATCCAAGTTAATAGATTACATGGAAACCCAAGCAAATCTAATTTGAATAAAAGAAGAGAGTGGTTAACAGAGTCAAAGGCTTTACTGAAATCTGTATATACAACGTCAGTCTGCATTTTATTGTTAAATCCATTAATTACAATTGATGACAATTCAAGTAGGTTGGTGGTAGTCGATCTTCGCTTAACAAAACCGTGCTGACACGGTGATATTAGCGAGGAACATAAATGTTGCAAATGAGAAGTAATAATACGTTCAAAGGCTTTTGGAATAGCCGACAATTTAGAAATACCTCTATAATTCTGGGCATCCGCCTTCGCACCCTTTTTGTGAAGTGGAATAATAAAAGAATCCTTCCAGATAGTTGGAAAAACTGATGATGAAATAGACAATTGAAAAAGTTAAAGAATAGGTTTGCAGATGGTTGATGCACAAAACTTAAGCACACACCCAGGAAGTCCATCAGGACCGGGAGAATAAGTTGGCGTTGTTGATGTTAAATCTCTTAAGAGAGAACTTTCGGTAATTATAGGGGAAAAAATACAATTTGCCCTATTTAAGGGATTACGGTAATTTGATTCTGACCATGAAGAAGAGCTATAAGTAGTTTGGAAAAAGTCAGAGAATAAATCAGCAATTTCAGAGTCAGTCGATGCCTCCATTGAGTTAAATCGAACCGATGAAGGCAAAGCTGATGACTTACGCTTTGCGTTGACAAAGTTATAAAACTGCTTCGGGTCATTTGAAAATTCAAATTTACAGCGATCTAAATACATAGAATAGCAATGACTGTTAAGAACGTTAAAATCAGATCGAGCCACCACATATTTCGAAAAATCGGATGGCCTACCCGATTTTTTATACTTTTTATAAGTGTTTGATTTAAGATTCTTAAGTCGTTGAAGCGCATTTGTAAACCAAGGGGGCCTGTTTGGCTTTGGAGGAAGCCTATCAGGAACGCATTCATTTTTAACCGATAAGGGTTTTTGCTGGAATTTCGCAACTTGGCATGTTGATTACATAGTTTTTATATAATTTAAACCAATTTTTTTATCTTATAAAATGGCGGCTGAGGGAATTTTTTCGTCAAGCCTTTTTAAAAAAAGTAGGCCAGCTGCGGAACGTCCACAGGTCGCTGTGTAGATCCGATTTTTATGAAACCAAATTTAATTTGTTAAGAAATAATGTAGAAATGTAGGTTCAGACCTAACTTACATAGAATATCTCAAAAACTCCGGTGGGGGCACCCTTTCAAAGTCAAAAATCAATTTTTGCATATTTTTCTTGTTGTTTTTGCTTTACAAAAAATACTTGAACGTAAAAATTTTTACATAAAGTAGGTTCAGACAGTGGGCAATTTCATTACAAACATTTCTGTAAAAGCAGCATGATGATCGAAACATTACTTTTTGAGATACACGATCCGCAGCTAAGGAAAACATAGTTTCGCGAAAAACGCATTTAAAGTAATGAAATATATCTACTGCACAAGGAAGATGGGTGCCGTCATCCTGGTATAAGTTCCAAAATAGTTCGAATTTCTTCGTGAAACTTTCATGACACATTCTTAATGAGTTATACCAATTTAAAAAATACAAAAAATTGAATTTTTTTGTTTTCCCCTTGAAGATGTGGGCGTCAGACACTTTTTTAAATTGTTTAAGGCGAGTGTTGGCGTCTCGGGTAAAATAAATTTGGACTGCCGTCCATATTGATGTGTTGAGAGAATAAAAATAAAAATGACTACAAAAAACCTATTTTTCTTTTAACCATTTTGCAATTGGGAAAAGGTCTTCTCGGCGATATCTCAATCGGATCGCCGAAATCACTCCCGTCGTGAGTGAAGAAATTTTCCACTACGGCGACACTTCTGGAAGTCACTCAGAAGTGTCTTTTTATGGAAAAAAGTGTAAAAATCTTAAATAAAGCTATTTTGTTTATATTCAAAACACGCCACTTTAAAATGCAATTGTTCGAGACCTGATATTCGTGAATTCTTAAGGGGAGATACCTATAGAACTGCAATTTTTGCATGGTTTTCGTGATTTTCTTGATCAGCATCAATAGCCGAGTCCAGCTAGCCTAAATTTTGTGAGCCCATTTCTCAGTGAGGAATAGTTCGATGTTCTTTTGTAACCTGGTGTATTTTAACATACCTTGACGTCACGAGATGAGCACGTTAATCGATAGACTTTAATCGGCTTCAACAGTTTTATTGTTTTCTAAAAGTGGTAACTTTTAAATTTGGCATTTGGCATTTGGCATTTGACAGACAGACAGACAGACAGACAGACAGACAGACAGACAGACAGACAGACAGACAGACAGACAGTGTAATCAACAAACTAAATCACGAAATTTTAGATCAATCCCTTATTATTATGAATAACATGCAAATTATATATTCTCCTTGCAGAAGTTAATAATGTCGGATGGAGGTGAAATCTTTAACCTGTGGGCCAAGCCACCAGTCGATCTGTACATCAAGATTTATCTGTTTAACATAACCAATGCCCAGGCCTTTCTAGCAGGTCATGAGAAGCTACAAGTGGAACAAGTTGGACCCTATGTATACAAGTAAGCTGGATTTACTCAAAAATTACAATTTATTAATTTTGGTATTTAGGGAGATTATGACCCACGAGAACATCACCTTCAACAGAAATAATACTATGTCCAGTACTCCCAGTCATCCCTTGGTTTGGCAAAAGGAAATGTCAGGTGGTCGTCGTGAGGACGACGAGGTTGTTATGCTCAATATTGCCATGTTGGTGAGTACTTTATTGCAATAAAATAATACTAATTTTATTATTGCTATTATAAATAACACTATTGTTAATGTTAGTGTAAAAGCACTGGATCACTAACTTTTTTGTCGATGACACTTTTTTTTTAACTGCTGGCGACACGCAGAGAGAATTGGACCTCCCCGTGCCCACCGATGGTAGCATGCGTACTTTCCATCGACGTTTGGGCTGAAATCCCACCCCTGATCCTTCTAGCCATCCATACTGGTTTGTTTTTCAGGTGAACTTGCGTTTTATGTTTACCACCAGGCTCCTCCAACCTTGGCCACTGATTCAGAGGTTCAACCGGTCGCCTTAGCTAGACACAGCAGTGTCTCGTGCAGGGCAAGCGACATTGCATTACCCTGCTCGGCGTAATGCAGTGACCATTGTCCAGCCGGCACCCTCTTGGAGGGTTCAGCTGGAGGATTTTCGCCAGCCTACACGTTTTTAACTTACAACTGATTTGCTAAGATTTATTCAGACTTTCCAAATGGCCGCAATGGCTTCAAATTAAAAAAAAGAACAAATTTATTTTCAACAAATGAGAACGCTACAGTCGGGTTGATGTCCCGACTATCTAATACCCGTCACTCGGCTAAAGGGAGTGCGAGGGAGATGGATATATAACATTTTTTGATTGCGCATAACTTTTTAACGAATGGTCCGATTTAAAAAATTTTCTACATTTCGCTAGGTATAAATATACGCAACAAAATTGCATTAATACTTCTCGGAAATCTTTAAAGGTGTGGGCGCCAGACACATTTTAAATTCGTTATGGGCGTTAGAGGGGGCGTGGCGCCCGGCTGAAATAAACTTGCGCTGCGTAGGAAGCCTAAAAAAATGTGTGGGAAATGACAACCTTCTAGCTTTTATAGTTTTTGAGATCTCAGCGTTCATTGTTTGCTTTCAAATAGACAATTTTTTATTAATTTCAATTAGAGCGTGGAATGAAGTTCCCAATTACAGAAAAGAAACTAGAAGCGCACCACTATTTAACACAAAACTTCTCTCGCACTTAAAAAAAACAGTTCAAGTTAGCTATAAGCTATATTATCCTATATTAACATTGCGACCTACCCCCAAAACCCCTTCCTTTGTTTTTAAATTCGATTTAATTATATTTGTCATCTTCATCATCATCATCATCTTCAATAATTAATGTAAAAATGTATGTCATTCGATTTAAGATCCAATTTTGCTCGAATATAAAATTGTTTATCCGTTGTGACTAGCGCAGTAATTTATAAGTTATACAACTTGTAGCGTTAGGAAGCCAAACAATAAATAATAATAATAATAATACGGACGGACAGACAGACAGACAGACGGACGGACAGACAGACAGACGGACAGACGGACATGGCTATATCGACTCAGCTAGTGACCCGTTACTCGTAGAGTAAAAGGGTATATTGTATTCGTGCAAAAGTATGTAACAGAGAGAAGGAAGCGTTTCCGACCCTATAAAGTATATATATATATTCTTGATCAGGGTCACTAGCTGAGTCGATATAGCCATGTCCGTCTGTCCGTCTGTCTGTCCGTCTGTCTGTCTGTCCGTATGAACGCTGAGATCTCGGAAACTACAAAAGGTAGAAGGTTGAGATTTTCCACACATATTCTTGGCCCTCCTACGCAGCGCAAGTTTATTTCAGCTGAGCGCCACGCCCACAATCGCCCACTAACGATTTTAAAATGTGTCTTGCGCCCACATCTTTAAAGATTTCCGAGAAGTATAAATGCAATTTTGTTGTGTATATTTATACCTATCAAAGTGCAGAGACATTTTTCAAATCGGATTATTAATTAAAAAGTTATGCGCAATCAAAAAAAGGTTATATATCCATTTCCCTCGAACTCTCTTTAGCCGAGTGACGGCTATTAGATAGTCGGGACACGAACCCGACTATAGCGTTTTCTTTTGTTTTTTAATTAACTTGATTTTATAAGTTCATTTTTTAGTTTAGTTTAAAAAAATGGTCCATTAATATTTATTTAAATATTATAACAGTAACAGTTTTAAGAAATTGCGTTTTTACTGAACAAATACAAATTATTTAGTCGGATATATACCCCTTTCGAAAGGGTATAGGAGCATTGGCACGCACCAACAGCGAAGATGAAGCAAACGAAATCGGTTAAAGGGGTAAGAAAAAGAATTGGTGCATCGCATTATTTTCGAAGGTTTTCTGAGGGAGGTTTTGCGTGATTAGTTAAATATATTGTGGCAAGTGATATTGTACATAAATTAAAGTCAGGTAAGTACTACCTTATAAATAAGATATTGTGGTAGACTTAACTTTAATTTGCACCAAACAGCCTTAAGCTGATTATTTCCGATAGTATGGTCATTAACTGCAATCTGGACGGAAATAGCGGGAAAAAATCTTTAAAAGCACGCAAAGGTACGCAAAAAATAATTATTTGAATATTAAATACAAATGTTAATACTTTTTATACCCGTTACTCGTAGAGTTAAAGGGAATATTGTATTCGTGCAAAAGTATGTAACAGCTAGAAGGAAGCGTTTCCGACCCCATAAAGTATATATATTCTTGATCAGGGTCACTAACCGAGTCGATCTAGCCATGTCCATCTCTCCGTCTCTCCGTCTGTCCGTCTGTATGAACGCTGAGATCTCGGAAACTACAAAAGCTAGAAGGTTGAGATTTTTAACACACATTCTTGGGCTTCCTACGCAGCGCAAGTTTATTTCAGCCGAGCGCTAATTTTGTTCTGTATATGGGCGTTTTTTTTACAAACCGAACACCTTTTATTGGTTCACATTTTTGATTTTCCTGAATCTGTTTTTACACGTACTATTCGGAAAATAAGTAAACACGTGTATCAGGATTTGACCGAAAATAAATTATTTTTTTAGTTAGAATTTTTTTAAATTTGCCAAAAATTGTCAAAAAAATAATATATAAAAAAATTTTAAAATTATTGTTTATTAAATGGACGCGTAAATGAATAATTGTAAAATTTTAATTGATTAAAAAATGACTTTTTATTTTTTGTCATTCAGAAATTGTCAAATAGACTTAAAACTTATCTTTTAATCATTAACAATTGTTAAAGGACTAGTAAACAATGAGAAAACATGAATTCCATAAGGATCCGATAAGAGTGAGAGAGTAGATCTACATACTGCGACGTTTTTTCATAGAAAAAAGCCGAGGCGTTGCTAAAACAAATTCGATATTTTAAAAACTAAAAGTGGCTCCAACCTTTTACAAAAAACCAATTGTAACTAACAATATGGCGCAAATATTAAAATAAAAAAAAAACTAATTTGTGGGGGCAATGGTTAAAAAATTTTTTTAAATCTTAATTTGTGTTTATTTTTAAAAAATTAAATTCTTTTTTTTTTAGAAATTTTATTTTGAAAGAAGAGGTTTTAGAGGAATTATTGCAAAAGACATGAAGTCAATTGAATTCATATAACCGGAGATACAGATTTTCAATGAGAGGGTCCTTTTTCAAATTTGACATTTTTTGGCACACTTAAAAAAACTCTTACTAAAAAAAGAATTTTTTTTCTGTCAAATCCTGATACACGTGTTTACTTATTTACTGAATAGTACGTGTTAAAAAAAGATTCAGGAAAATCAAAACTGAAATTTTTATTTTGGCCAAATCTGTTCGGTTTGTAAAAAAACGGCCCATATGTATACCTATCGAAATGTTGAAGACATTTTTCATATCGGACCATTCATTAAAAAGTTATACGCAATCAAAAAAATTGTATATATCCATCTCCCTCGCACTCCCTTTAGCCGAGTGACAGGTATTAGATCGTCGGGACACCAACCCGACTATAGCGTTTTCTCTTCTTTGTTTATTAATTCATGTTGCTATTACAGTCAAATTTTAATTCGTGAAATCTGCAAGAAAGCGAAATTGAAATTACTGCTATTCTTCATAGCTCGCAGTGGGTCAAAGTGCTACATGCAGCGCTAATCGAAGTTATTGCTCTATTTCCGAATTGAGGTATCAGCTATATTCGCTGCGCCGGCAGATTGATGACTGTTAAGCAGAATATCGGTCTGTCTATTGCAGTAGTGGATGTACGTGGTATGATTGTATTGTATTGTATTTTATTAAGCAATGGACTGCTTGTAAAACATTTATAATATTTTGTATTTAAGAACTAGAACGCCAAACCACATAAGGGGAATATTTTAACGATATGCCCCTGCTCACATCGAGTGGTAGGCACTTTAAATTACATATTTGATGACAATAACGATAGTACTATATTATAATTAGACACTGAAGAGATTCCATACAACAAGACGTGACTGAGATCAGTATATTTATCACAAAGAACACGGAAAGTGTCATTAAGGGCAAAATTTGACCTGGACAATGGCAGAGACAAAGGCCGATATCGGCGAATTGTCCTGCATGGCACATTCCAGTTTAGGGAACTAAGGAGAAAGGAGGAGTCGACATCACCATTTATTAACTTGTGTATTAACATAACACCGTGACAAATCCTACGGTTGATCAGGGTGGGCATGTCTAGTAAACGCAATCTGGCATTATAGGATGGCAACCGACGGCCAGCGTCCCAGTTAAAACCTCTTAGAGCAAATAACAAAAACTGCTTTTGAACGGACTCTAACATATTTTGGCAAGTTAACGTCTGCGGTGACCATATACATGAACAATACTCTAACGATGGGCGAACAAGAGATACATATAAAAGCTTGGTTGTATACGGGTCATCAAACTCCTTAGACCAACGCTTCGTAAAGGCTAAAGAGCTCCTAGCTTTATTACAAATTAGTGATATGTGATCATTAAAACAAAGTTTATGCTCAAATAAAACTCCCAGGTCTTGTATAGTAGAAATACGTTGAAGGACATTGCTGTCAATGGAGTACGAATACAAAGACGGATTACGACGATAAAAGGTCATAACATTACATTTAGAATAGTTAAGATAAAAATTATTGAGTTTGCACCAAGTCCGTAAATAGTCAAGATCTAATTGAAGACGAGAACAAGAATCCGGTAATGACATAGACAAACACAGTTTAACGTCGTCAGCAAACATTAAAACAGTTGCGGACTTAATAACTTGAGGTAAGTCGTTAATCAACAAGCCAAATAATAAGGGTCCCAAATGACTTCCTTGAGGTACACCAGAGGTAACATTTATAGCTTTGGACGTTATATCATTATATTTCACCCTCTGACAGCGGTCTGTGAGGTATGAAAGTAACCACGCTAACAACTTTGGGGGGAACCCCATAAGATTAAGTTTTTTTATAAGTACGCAGTGGTTTACCGTGTCAAATGCTTTGGAAAAATCCGTATAAATAACATCTGTTTGTTGCTTATGGAGAAAGCCACGGTTTACTAATGAGGTAAACTCAAGCGAATTGGTGGTAGTAGATCGGCACCTGGTGAAGCCATGTTGACATGGCGAAATAAGCGACCGACATTGATGCTGTAATTGACTAGTTATTAATTTTTCGAATAATTTAGGAATAGCACTGAGCTTTGCAATGCCCCGATAGTTAGCAATATCGGACCTATTACCTTTTTTAAACAGCGGAACAATGAAAGATTCCTTCCAAGCGGATAGAAAATTACATTGATTTATAGACATATTAAAAAGGATTGTTAGAGGACTGGAAAGAAAATTTGCACAATTTTTTAAAATACAGCTAGGAACCATATCTGGTCCTGCTGAAAAGGAGAGTTTCAAAGCGATTAAGCCCTGGAGAACATCGGCTTCGAGAATAACCGGATTAAAGATTGAGTCCAGATGAGGTAGAGAATGAGGATAGTTAAAATCTTTACTACTGTCAGCATTGGTATAAGTTGATTGGAAAAAATCAGCAAATAAATTAGAAATACCATTTTCATCGGAAGCAACAGCAGAATTAAAAAACAAGGAGGGAGGAAAGGATTGAGACTTTCGTTTGGCATTCACAAATGAAAAAGTCATTTTTACAGCGAGCTAGATAGTTATTGTAGCATTCAGAATTATGCTTTAAGTAGTCTGATTTGACTACCGAATATTTGGCAAAGTCCGTCTGCAAGCCAGTTTGTTTGAATCGTTTAAAGAGTCTGGATTTTTTATTCTTAAGATAAGAAAGCTGACGAGTAAACCACGGAGAGCTGTAAGGAGTTTTACCACTAGGTTAGGTTAGGTTAGAAACGGCTGCCAGACTAACGTCTGACACACTTAGACCTCTGTGGGTCCATTGTGGTACCGTGTGATCTCTTTCCCTTATTTGGGGTCCCCTGTCTATTTTTATTTTTCCTCTCGTCCTAGAAAATTTGGATACTTAGCATGTCTTCCACCCGGAAGATTTAACGAAAGAGTTTATACTTTTAAGGTTGATCTCCGATATTTCGGTTAGATCGCTAATGAAGGGGTTTCCTAAGTGTTTCAGCCTTAGTCTGCATAGGGCTGGGCAGAAACATAGGAGATGCTCCACCGTTTCTTCCTCTTCCTCGTCTCTGCAGCTTCTGCAGAAATCATTGTACGGGGCTTTTAGCCTGCCGGCGTGTGTGCCGACTAGCCAGTGGCCTGTAAGGACTCGAACTAGCATACCGCACTCTGTGCGACTAAATTTGAGTAATTCCGATGTTTTTTTACTGTTTATCCCAGGCCAGGTCTGGTGGGTGATACGACACTGCGGTGCATTTTGCCACCTAGTGTTGGCTAGTTTGATGAAATGGTTTTTGATATTTAGCTTGCAAGTTGCCATGGGCATACCGACACTCTCCTTTTCTGGAAGGAGAGGCATGATGGTGCCTTGCCTGGCTAACTCGTCCGCTATGCAGTTGCCTACGATGTCCCGGTGACCCGGGACCCATATTAGGCTTATAGTAGACTGACTAGCTATCTCGTGGAGAGATATGCGACAGTCTGCTATTGTTCGGGAGTTGGTGCTTGTCGAATAGATTGATTTAATAGCCGCCTGACTATCACTATATATGTTTATGTGTCTGTCTTGGGTGTTTATGTCCCTTATACAGACGAGTGCTTCTTTTATAGCATGCACTTCCGCTTGGAAGACGCTGCAGTGGTCAGGGAGTCTGAAAGACTGCCTGATCTCTAGTTCTTCGGAGTATATGCCTCCGCCGACGTGTCCGTCTAGTTTGGAGCCGTCTGTATATAAGCAGATAGCGTCTATTGTGCCCGGTCGGCCCCGATCCCATTCTTCCCTACCTGGGATCAGAGCCTCGAAGGGTAGTTTTACCACTAAAAAGGGGCACATATTTATCAAACAAACTATAAAGGACACCATAGAAATACGCCACACCATCCGCAACAGGGACATCTGTTAGGCATGACCAATCAGTTATAGATAACGAATGCAAAAGCTGCGAATAATTAGTTTTTCTAAAGCAAAATCTTAGCTGTGGCCTTGCTGAAGCTCTCGCAGAGTGGAAAACACACTTTAAAGATAACTGGAGGGTAGGATGATGATTATCTTCAGGGAGAGATAGAGGAGAAACTGCGTCGCAGTTATCAGATACAAAAGTCAAGTCTAAAATTCGTTCATTGTGATTGGAAATCCAATTTATCTGAAGCAAAGATAGTTCAATGAGGCCTTCAATAAAGTCATTTTGAGTTCTGGGAGTTATTAATATCGAGTCATTACTCTGGAACCAAGAGACATTTGGGAGATTAAAGTCACCAAGAACAATAAGGTGATCATTATCGTCAGCCAACGAAGATACATAACGTATTGCAGACAGGTGGAGTAAATACATGTCTATTTTAGACCCTGGAGGTATGTAAGAGCAGGTAATCAACATATTGGACTTTGGAAGGGAGAGTTTGACAGAAATAAATTCAATACTTGAGGAGTTAGGACAGTTAATAAGCTCTGAAGTCAAGTTGGATTTAACCGCAATAAGGACCCCACCACCACGACGACACGGACGATCATTTCTATAAATAAAGTAGTTTTTAGACAAGATTTCACTATCATTTACAGTCGAGTTAAGCCAGGTTTCGGAGAAAGCAATAACATTTGCATAAAAAGTAGTACTATCTAGAAATTGTTTGGAGAGCTTACTTAGCAAACCTCGAACATTTTGATAGTGAATCAAGATATGGATCAATCCACGTGAAACGTGACAATTATTTCATATTATATTTTTTATACTTCCGTAAAACGATATTTGGACTTTCTTCTTGATATTAGGAAAGTTGTAGCTGCGTCCGCGTGCGTCCGCGGTTTTAAGAGCCAAAAAAGGTAAAAAAAAGTCATGGTCCCAGAAATTGCATATGGCGCAACCTTGTGAAAGATTTGTATAAAACATTGTGTTAAAGTCCTGAAAATTTGATATTATGTTCAACAGCTCGATATAAGAAACTTTAGTTCTACCACTTTTGGAAAAAACCCGCTAGTTTAGCGGAAAAAACAGCTATAAATAGCTAAAATACGGAAGGCCGTAACATCGAGTGGTAGGCACTTTAAATTACATATTTGATGACAATAACGATAGTACTATATTATAATTAGACACTGAAGAGATTCCATACAACAAGACGTGACTGAGATCAGTATATTTATCACAAAGAACACGGAAAGTGTCATTAAGGGCAAAATTTGACCTGGACAATGGCAGAGACAAAGGCCGATATCGGCGAATTGTCCTGCATGGCACATTCCAGTTTAGGGAACTAAGGAGAAAGGAGGAGTCGACATCACCATTTATTAACTTGTGTATTAACATAACACCGTGACAAATCCTACGGTTGATCAGGGTGGGCATGTCTAGTAAACGCAATCTGGCATTATAGGATGGCAACCGACGGCCAGCGTCCCAGTTAAAACCTCTTAGAGCAAATAACAAAAACTGCTTTTGAACGGACTCTAACATATTTTGGCAAGTTAACGTCTGCGGTGACCATATACATGAACAATACTCTAACGATGGGCGAACAAGAGATACATATAAAAGCTTGGTTGTATACGGGTCATCAAACTCCTTAGACCAACGCTTCGTAAAGGCTAAAGAGCTCCTAGCTTTATTACAAATTAGTGATATGTGATCATTAAAACAAAGTTTATGCTCAAATAAAACTCCCAGGTCTTGTATAGTAGAAATACGTTGAAGGACATTGCTGTCAATGGAGTACGAATACAAAGACGGATTACGACGATAAAAGGTCATAACATTACATTTAGAATAGTTAAGATAAAAATTATTGAGTTTGCACCAAGTCCGTAAATAGTCAAGATCTAATTGAAGACGAGAACAAGAATCCGGTAATGACATAGACAAACACAGTTTAACGTCGTCAGCAAACATTAAAACAGTTGCGGACTTAATAACTTGAGGTAAGTCGTTAATCAACAAGCCAAATAATAAGGGTCCCAAATGACTTCCTTGAGGTACACCAGAGGTAACATTTATAGCTTTGGACGTTATATCATTATATTTCACCCTCTGACAGCGGTCTGTGAGGTATGAAAGTAACCACGCTAACAACTTTGGGGGGAACCCCATAAGATTAAGTTTTTTTATAAGTACGCAGTGGTTTACCGTGTCAAATGCTTTGGAAAAATCCGTATAAATAACATCTGTTTGTTGCTTATGGAGAAAGCCACGGTTTACTAATGAGGTAAACTCAAGCGAATTGGTGGTAGTAGATCGGCACCTGGTGAAGCCATGTTGACATGGCGAAATAAGCGACCGACATTGATGCTGTAATTGACTAGTTATTAATTTTTCGAATAATTTAGGAATAGCACTGAGCTTTGCAATGCCCCGATAGTTAGCAATATCGGACCTATTACCTTTTTTAAACAGCGGAACAATGAAAGATTCCTTCCAAGCGGATAGAAAATTACATTGATTTATAGACATATTAAAAAGGATTGTTAGAGGACTGGAAAGAAAATTTGCACAATTTTTTAAAATACAGCTAGGAACCATATCTGGTCCTGCTGAAAAGGAGAGTTTCAAAGCGATTAAGCCCTGGAGAACATCGGCTTCGAGAATAACCGGATTAAAGATTGAGTCCAGATGAGGTAGAGAATGAGGATAGTTAAAATCTTTACTACTGTCAGCATTGGTATAAGTTGATTGGAAAAAATCAGCAAATAAATTAGAAATACCATTTTCATCGGAAGCAACAGCAGAATTAAAAAACAAGGAGGGAGGAAAGGATTGAGACTTTCGTTTGGCATTCACAAATGAAAAAGTCATTTTTACAGCGAGCTAGATAGTTATTGTAGCATTCAGAATTATGCTTTAAGTAGTCTGATTTGACTACCGAATATTTGGCAAAGTCCGTCTGCAAGCCAGTTTGTTTGAATCGTTTAAAGAGTCTGGATTTTTTATTCTTAAGATAAGAAAGCTGACGAGTAAACCACGGAGAGCTGTAAGGAGTTTTACCACTAGGTTAGGTTAGGTTAGAAACGGCTGCCAGACTAACGTCTGACACACTTAGACCTCTGTGGGTCCATTGTGGTACCGTGTGATCTCTTTCCCTTATTTGGGGTCCCCTGTCTATTTTTATTTTTCCTCTCGTCCTAGAAAATTTGGATACTTAGCATGTCTTCCACCCGGAAGATTTAACGAAAGAGTTTATACTTTTAAGGTTGATCTCCGATATTTCGGTTAGATCGCTAATGAAGGGGTTTCCTAAGTGTTTCAGCCTTAGTCTGCATAGGGCTGGGCAGAAACATAGGAGATGCTCCACCGTTTCTTCCTCTTCCTCGTCTCTGCAGCTTCTGCAGAAATCATTGTACGGGGCTTTTAGCCTGCCGGCGTGTGTGCCGACTAGCCAGTGGCCTGTAAGGACTCGAACTAGCATACCGCACTCTGTGCGACTAAATTTGAGTAATTCCGATGTTTTTTTACTGTTTATCCCAGGCCAGGTCTGGTGGGTGATACGACACTGCGGTGCATTTTGCCACCTAGTGTTGGCTAGTTTGATGAAATGGTTTTTGATATTTAGCTTGCAAGTTGCCATGGGCATACCGACACTCTCCTTTTCTGGAAGGAGAGGCATGATGGTGCCTTGCCTGGCTAACTCGTCCGCTATGCAGTTGCCTACGATGTCCCGGTGACCCGGGACCCATATTAGGCTTATAGTAGACTGACTAGCTATCTCGTGGAGAGATATGCGACAGTCTGCTATTGTTCGGGAGTTGGTGCTTGTCGAATAGATTGATTTAATAGCCGCCTGACTATCACTATATATGTTTATGTGTCTGTCTTGGGTGTTTATGTCCCTTATACAGACGAGTGCTTCTTTTATAGCATGCACTTCCGCTTGGAAGACGCTGCAGTGGTCAGGGAGTCTGAAAGACTGCCTGATCTCTAGTTCTTCGGAGTATATGCCTCCGCCGACGTGTCCGTCTAGTTTGGAGCCGTCTGTATATAAGCAGATAGCGTCTATTGTGCCCGGTCGGCCCCGATCCCATTCTTCCCTACCTGGGATCAGAGCCTCGAAGGGTAGTTTTACCACTAAAAAGGGGCACATATTTATCAAACAAACTATAAAGGACACCATAGAAATACGCCACACCATCCGCAACAGGGACATCTGTTAGGCATGACCAATCAGTTATAGATAACGAATGCAAAAGCTGCGAATAATTAGTTTTTCTAAAGCAAAATCTTAGCTGTGGCCTTGCTGAAGCTCTCGCAGAGTGGAAAACACACTTTAAAGATAACTGGAGGGTAGGATGATGATTATCTTCAGGGAGAGATAGAGGAGAAACTGCGTCGCAGTTATCAGATACAAAAGTCAAGTCTAAAATTCGTTCATTGTGATTGGAAATCCAATTTATCTGAAGCAAAGATAGTTCAATGAGGCCTTCAATAAAGTCATTTTGAGTTCTGGGAGTTATTAATATCGAGTCATTACTCTGGAACCAAGAGACATTTGGGAGATTAAAGTCACCAAGAACAATAAGGTGATCATTATCGTCAGCCAACGAAGATACATAACGTATTGCAGACAGGTGGAGTAAATACATGTCTATTTTAGACCCTGGAGGTATGTAAGAGCAGGTAATCAACATATTGGACTTTGGAAGGGAGAGTTTGACAGAAATAAATTCAATACTTGAGGAGTTAGGACAGTTAATAAGCTCTGAAGTCAAGTTGGATTTAACCGCAATAAGGACCCCACCACCACGACGACACGGACGATCATTTCTATAAATAAAGTAGTTTTTAGACAAGATTTCACTATCATTTACAGTCGAGTTAAGCCAGGTTTCGGAGAAAGCAATAACATTTGCATAAAAAGTAGTACTATCTAGAAATAGTTTGGAGAGCTTACTTAGCAAACCTCGAACATTTTGATAGTGAATCAAGATATGGATCAATCCACGTGAAACGTGACAATTATTTCATATTATATTTTTTATACTTCCGTAAAACGATATTTGGACTTTCTTCTTGATATTAGGAAAGTTGTAGCTGCGTCCGCGTGCGTCCGCGGTTTTAAGAGCCAAAAAAGGTAAAAAAAAGTCATGGTCCCAGAAATTGCATATGGCGCAACCTTGTGAAAGATTTGTATAAAACATTGTGTTAAAGTCCTGAAAATTTGATATTATGTTCAACAGCTCGATATAAGAAACTTTAGTTCTACCACTTTTGGAAAAAACCCGCTAGTTTAGCGGAAAAACAGCTATAAATAGCTAAAATACGGAAGGCCGTAACATCGAGTGGTAGGCACTTTAAATTACATATTTGATGACAATAACGATAGTACTATATTATAATTAGACACTGAAGAGATTCCATACAACAAGACGTGACTGAGATCAGTATATTTATCACAAAGAACACGGAAAGTGTCATTAAGGGCAAAATTTGACCTGGACAATGGCAGAGACAAAGGCCGATATCGGCGAATTGTCCTGCATGGCACATTCCAGTTTAGGGAACTAAGGAGAAAGGAGGAGTCGACATCACCATTTATTAACTTGTGTATTAACATAACACCGTGACAAATCCTACGGTTGATCAGGGTGGGCATGTCTAGTAAACGCAATCTGGCATTATAGGATGGCAACCGACGGCCAGCGTCCCAGTTAAAACCTCTTAGAGCAAATAACAAAAACTGCTTTTGAACGGACTCTAACATATTTTGGCAAGTTAACGTCTGCGGTGACCATATACATGAACAATACTCTAACGATGGGCGAACAAGAGATACATATAAAAGCTTGGTTGTATACGGGTCATCAAACTCCTTAGACCAACGCTTCGTAAAGGCTAAAGAGCTCCTAGCTTTATTACAAATTAGTGATATGTGATCATTAAAACAAAGTTTATGCTCAAATAAAACTCCCAGGTCTTGTATAGTAGAAATACGTTGAAGGACATTGCTGTCAATGGAGTACGAATACAAAGACGGATTACGACGATAAAAGGTCATAACATTACATTTAGAATAGTTAAGATAAAAATTATTGAGTTTGCACCAAGTCCGTAAATAGTCAAGATCTAATTGAAGACGAGAACAAGAATCCGGTAATGACATAGACAAACACAGTTTAACGTCGTCAGCAAACATTAAAACAGTTGCGGACTTAATAACTTGAGGTAAGTCGTTAATCAACAAGCCAAATAATAAGGGTCCCAAATGACTTCCTTGAGGTACACCAGAGGTAACATTTATAGCTTTGGACGTTATATCATTATATTTCACCCTCTGACAGCGGTCTGTGAGGTATGAAAGTAACCACGCTAACAACTTTGGGGGGAACCCCATAAGATTAAGTTTTTTTATAAGTACGCAGTGGTTTACCGTGTCAAATGCTTTGGAAAAATCCGTATAAATAACATCTGTTTGTTGCTTATGGAGAAAGCCACGGTTTACTAATGAGGTAAACTCAAGCGAATTGGTGGTAGTAGATCGGCACCTGGTGAAGCCATGTTGACATGGCGAAATAAGCGACCGACATTGATGCTGTAATTGACTAGTTATTAATTTTTCGAATAATTTAGGAATAGCACTGAGCTTTGCAATGCCCCGATAGTTAGCAATATCGGACCTATTACCTTTTTTAAACAGCGGAACAATGAAAGATTCCTTCCAAGCGGATAGAAAATTACATTGATTTATAGACATATTAAAAAGGATTGTTAGAGGACTGGAAAGAAAATTTGCACAATTTTTTAAAATACAGCTAGGAACCATATCTGGTCCTGCTGAAAAGGAGAGTTTCAAAGCGATTAAGCCCTGGAGAACATCGGCTTCGAGAATAACCGGATTAAAGATTGAGTCCAGATGAGGTAGAGAATGAGGATAGTTAAAATCTTTACTACTGTCAGCATTGGTATAAGTTGATTGGAAAAAATCAGCAAATAAATTAGAAATACCATTTTCATCGGAAGCAACAGCAGAATTAAAAAACAAGGAGGGAGGAAAGGATTGAGACTTTCGTTTGGCATTCACAAATGAAAAAGTCATTTTTACAGCGAGCTAGATAGTTATTGTAGCATTCAGAATTATGCTTTAAGTAGTCTGATTTGACTACCGAATATTTGGCAAAGTCCGTCTGCAAGCCAGTTTGTTTGAATCGTTTAAAGAGTCTGGATTTTTTATTCTTAAGATAAGAAAGCTGACGAGTAAACCACGGAGAGCTGTAAGGAGTTTTACCACTAGGTTAGGTTAGGTTAGAAACGGCTGCCAGACTAACGTCTGACACACTTAGACCTCTGTGGGTCCATTGTGGTACCGTGTGATCTCTTTCCCTTATTTGGGGTCCCCTGTCTATTTTTATTTTTCCTCTCGTCCTAGAAAATTTGGATACTTAGCATGTCTTCCACCCGGAAGATTTAACGAAAGAGTTTATACTTTTAAGGTTGATCTCCGATATTTCGGTTAGATCGCTAATGAAGGGGTTTCCTAAGTGTTTCAGCCTTAGTCTGCATAGGGCTGGGCAGAAACATAGGAGATGCTCCACCGTTTCTTCCTCTTCCTCGTCTCTGCAGCTTCTGCAGAAATCATTGTACGGGGCTTTTAGCCTGCCGGCGTGTGTGCCGACTAGCCAGTGGCCTGTAAGGACTCGAACTAGCATACCGCACTCTGTGCGACTAAATTTGAGTAATTCCGATGTTTTTTTACTGTTTATCCCAGGCCAGGTCTGGTGGGTGATACGACACTGCGGTGCATTTTGCCACCTAGTGTTGGCTAGTTTGATGAAATGGTTTTTGATATTTAGCTTGCAAGTTGCCATGGGCATACCGACACTCTCCTTTTCTGGAAGGAGAGGCATGATGGTGCCTTGCCTGGCTAACTCGTCCGCTATGCAGTTGCCTACGATGTCCCGGTGACCCGGGACCCATATTAGGCTTATAGTAGACTGACTAGCTATCTCGTGGAGAGATATGCGACAGTCTGCTATTGTTCGGGAGTTGGTGCTTGTCGAATAGATTGATTTAATAGCCGCCTGACTATCACTATATATGTTTATGTGTCTGTCTTGGGTGTTTATGTCCCTTATACAGACGAGTGCTTCTTTTATAGCATGCACTTCCGCTTGGAAGACGCTGCAGTGATCAGGGAGTCTGAAAGACTGCCTGATCTCTAGTTCTTCGGAGTATATGCCTCCGCCGACGTGTCCGTCTAGTTTGGAGCCGTCTGTATATAAGCAGATAGCATCTATTGTGCCCGGTCGGCCCCGATCCCATTCTTCCCTACCTGGGATCAGAGCCTCGAAGGGTAGTTTTACCACTAAAAAGGGGCACATATTTATCAAACAAACTATAAAGGACACCATAGAAATACGCCACACCATCCGCAACAGGGACATCTGTTAGGCATGACCAATCAGTTATAGATAACGAATGCAAAAGCTGCGAATAATTAGTTTTTCTAAAGCAAAATCTTAGCTGTGGCCTTGCTGAAGCTCTCGCAGAGTGGAAAACACACTTTAAAGATAACTGGAGGGTAGGATGATGATTATCTTCAGGGAGAGATAGAGGAGAAACTGCGTCGCAGTTATCAGATACAAAAGTCAAGTCTAAAATTCGTTCATTGTGATTGGAAATCCAATTTATCTGAAGCAAAGATAGTTCAATGAGGCCTTCAATAAAGTCATTTTGAGTTCTGGGAGTTATTAATGTCGAGTCATTACTCTGGAACCAAGAGACATTTGGGAGATTAAAGTCACCAAGAACAATAAGGTGATCATTATCGTCAGCCAACGAAGATACATAACGTATTGCAGACAGGTGGAGTAAATACATGTCTATTTTAGACCCTGGAGGTATGTAAGAGCAGGTAATCAACATATTGGACTTTGGAAGGGAGAGTTTGACAGAAATAAATTCAATACTTGAGGAGTTAGGACAGTTAATAAGCTCTGAAGTCAAGTTGGATTTAACCGCAATAAGGACCCCACCACCACGACGACACGGACGATCATTTCTATAAATAAAGTAGTTTTTAGACAAGATTTCACTATCATTTACAGTCGAGTTAAGCCAGGTTTCGGAGAAAGCAATAACATTTGCATAAAAAGTAGTACTATCTAGAAATAGTTTGGAGAGCTTACTTAGCAAACCTCGAACATTTTGATAGTGAATCAAGATATGGATCAATCCACGTGAAACGTGACAATTATTTCATATTATATTTTTTATACTTCCGTAAAACGATATTTGGACTTTCTTCTTGATATTAGGAAAGTTGTAGCTGCGTCCGCGTGCGTCCGCGGTTTTAAGAGCCAAAAAAGGTAAAAAAAAGTCATGGTCCCAGAAATTGCATATGGCGCAACCTTGTGAAAGATTTGTATAAAACATTGTGTTAAAGTCCTGAAAATTTGATATTATGTTCAACAGCTCGATATAAGAAACTTTAGTTCTACCACTTTTGGAAAAAACCCGCTAGTTTAGCGGAAAAACAGCTATAAATAGCTAAAATACGGAAGGCCGTAACTTCTAAACTACTAAAGCTACAGACTTGTGCTCTATCTCGTTTGAAAGGTATTTTAAAATGCTTTAAGCGCCTTCTGTATGTAATTTGTGTAAATGTAATATTTAAAAAGATATGCACAAAACAAACCAACTTACGCTGCCTAAGCATTGAATTTAGTATGTGCGAATCCAAACTGTATTTTAAGGTCATGGAATCACAACCTTGTCACAGAGTTAGAATCTAGTAATTGTAGTCCAGAAATGTTAAGTCTATTGGATTTACCAGGTTTACCAAATTGTGACCATTATTTCAAAAAACATGAAATATAAAAAAAAATTTTTTAATAAAACTTTAATTTATTTTTTTTTTTGTTTTTTTTTTTGTTTTTGAAAATTAAAACATAAAAAAAGAAACTAAACAAAACAACATTTAAAATAAAATAAATTTTTTTGTAAAACCTCAATTTTTTTTTTAATTTTTAAAAATTACAACATAAAAAAAGAAACTAAAAATAACAAAAACTTTTTAGAAAAAGTTTTTTTTTTGGAATAAATTCTGACTTTGCCGATTTGTAAGTACGCCTCTGCCACGCCCACTCCCTGTCTCAAGCAATAATTGGAAAGGTGGATCAATTATCTATCATTTGCCGTTTACATCATTCAATTATCTTCACTGGTTCAAAAGTTATGATTTATTACCAAAAAAAAAGGCAAAAGGCGCCACTGTGCGATGTTTTTAACACAAATCACTAATTTGCATTCAAACGGCGGGCTCAACCGAGTTGAGAATGAAAACTTTGGGAATATAAAAATCAAAAATTTCGACACTAAGCGAATAAATGTGGGAGCGAATGAAAAACACGTCCGTATACAAAAATCAAAAATTTCGACACTAAGCGAATAAATGTGGGAGCGAATGTAAAACACGTCCGTATACAACAGAGAGATTTAAGAAATTTTTAAATTTAGAGAAGAACTTTAAAGTCCAGACACAGGAGTGAACGAAAATTTCTAATCTAGTGTAGGCTGCTAGCTTTAAGTCTGAGGTGTACTTTCTTGCATTCAAAGTGCCTCCGCCAGGTTAAGCGTCTGTCGAGGTGGACGCCGAGGAATGTTAAATCACTGGATTAGGGGATCTGCGTACTTTTCAAAGTTAGCGGGGGGCACGATTGTCTATAAAGGGTAAACGTTATATGTACACTTTTGTTCATTTTAATACGCCAGTCTGATAGCCATTTCTCGACTACCACCAGATGATCCGCTAGTTGAGCTGTTGCTCTAGTTGGGCATCTCGAGCGGCTCAGGATTACGGTGTCGTCAGCAAATGTGAAAATGTGGTTTGTAAGAATGTCTGCTGTGTATGGGACAAACAGGGTAGGGCCCAGTGCGCTACCTTGTGGGACTCCGGCTTCAATGTTATACTCGTTGGATGACGTTGCATTGCATCTAACCTCGAAGACTCTCTGGTAGAGGTATGACTCAAGTAACTTATGAGTGTTTTCTGGCAGTAATGTTATGATTTTATGCATAAGGTCTTAGAGCCACACTCGGTCGAATGCCTGAGAGACTTCGAGTAATATAGCACTACAATATTCCCGATGTTCAAAGGCTGTACGAACTACGGATGTTATTCGGTTGACTTGCTCGATGGTTCCGGGGCTTTCTTGAAACCCGAATTGATGTGTCGGGACTACGTTTTGTTCTCTTAAATATGGTGTTATGCGCGTGAGCAGGCATTTTTCTAGTAGTTTGGACAGGCACGATAGTAAGCTTATTGGCCTGTACGATGAGGGAATTGTGTGGTCTTGTGCTGTCTCGATGTACCGGCGCTGCGCAAGCTCTTCTTCTTGCTTAAGGGTTTTATTGAGTCTGCGGGTGGCTTCATTGAAAAGCTGCTTCGATCTGCAAGTTTGCCAAGCTCTTCGTTGGCGTCCTTTTTTCCGAACCAGTACTTTTTGTACTTTAGCCTGTTAGTTCTATCATAGAACTTCTGTGCGAGGTCAGCCTGAAGGGGTGCTCGATTACTTTGGGGCTTTGAAAATAGGCGAGTGATCCGATGATAAGTCCGATAGCGATTTGGCGTTTACTAAATTTCTTAGGATGTTCTTGGTCACAGCGAAGTGAATTAAGTCCGGAAGTTTTCTGGGGGCAGATGACCAATATGTGGGGCTGCTAAGGGAGACAAAGGGAGTTTGTTGCCTTCCTTTGGGGGTCACGAGTCTTGATCCCCAGTGCGTGTGCTTGGCGTTCTAGTCTCCTCCTGCTATAAAGCGATCTCCGAGTGAATTGTAGAAGTCCAAGAATTTCTCTTTAGTTATTGTAAAACGCGGTGGGCAATAGACAGCGGCTGTAGTGATACTGCCGTTTCCTGCTTGTAATTTTATAGATGTAACCTGCAAATAATTTGTTGCAAACCTCTGGTAAAAGTGGTGATTAATGTGTTCCCTGATTAATATTTCGGTTCCTCCGTGAACATTGCCATCCGGATGATCTGTGCAATATAAAGTACCCTCTTATTTGGAAGTTGTATTTACTTGTGAGATGCGTTTCTGCCAGCACGATTTTATCTATCTAGTTTTCATTGAAGAATTGAGTTATTTCAAGCTTGTGCCGTGAAACGCCATTGGCATTCCACATGGATATTCGAAGGCAAGACATCGATTATTTATTTTTTTTATTTATTTATTTATATAGAGCGAACTTAAAGTTAAAACTATAAGCTAGCTATGAGTTAAGAGCTCTAGCTGCAAAGGCCTTTAGCTTGTTGAATTCGAGACATTTTAGATTAGATTATATAAGTTTGTATTTTTTAGGAAATTTATGACCGTTTTTATATTTTCTGTTATTGGGTGCTTGAGGTAGTCTGTGGCTTTGAGATTTTTAAAAAGAAGTTGCTTTTCCTGGGTTATTGCTGGGCATGTGTCTAGGATGTGTTCCATGTTAACTGGGGTTGATTGGCAAAGAGGTCAGTTGCGTGAGGTGCGCGGATCGAGAAGGTGTTTGTGTGTTATGTTTGAATGTCCAAGGCGGAGTCTAATGAATTTAATTTGATGTATTCTGCTGGTTCCTCTTGAATTAAGTTAGAAAGTGTTGATATGTGGATGTTGTTTGTGTTAATGTTTTTGTACCATGTGTTGCATTTTCTTGATTTAGATTATTTTTTAGAAGTTTGTTTATGTCTTTTATGTTTTCGTTTTGCGTAAATATAAGTGGCATTTTTGTTGCTTCTTTTGCCGTTTTATCTGCGAGTTCGTTTCCTTTGATGCTGGAGTGTCCTGGGGTCCATAAGATTTAAATTTAGGTTGTTTTAGTTGGATTTGTGATCCGATGTGTGTTGAGTATTTGTTAAGATATTGTGGATTTCGTATTGCTTCGATCGCTCCTAAGGAGTCAGAGCAGATTACAAATTTTCCGCTCCTGCTAGTAGCGATTTTGATGGCTTCGAGTATTCCAATTATCTCTGCTGTTAGGATTGATGAGTGCGGTGGCAGGTTACCGTAGTGCAATATTTCTGTTTCGGTGGTAATAGCAAAGGCTGTAGTTGAGTTTTGTTGAGATCCGTTCGTGTATATAAATGTATGATTTTTGTAGTTTTTTTGTTTCATTAAATAGTTTTTGGTATGTTTCTGGTGAAGTGTTGTTTTTTTTTTTTTGTAATTATGCAGCGAGGTGTTTATTATATTTTGTTGTAGTTGCCATGGCGGTTTTGTTTTGTATAGTTTTGTTGGTTTAAAGGGTATGTTAAGTTGTCGACAGTTTTCTATGGTTCGATCTAGTGTTGAGGTCCATTTTTTTTCTTTTGGTTGTTGGTTTGATAAGTTTGTGTATTGGTGTGTCTTTGGAGCACATAAGGTTTTTGAAGAGTTTAGTTGTGAGATGATCTCGCCGTTGTTCGATGGTTGGGATGCTAGATTCGTAGAGTAAATTGTATGTTGGTGTTGTGCGAAACGCAACTAGGACTGCTCTAAGAGCTGAGTTTAATGTGGTTTTTAATTTGTTTAGTATATTTTTTGGGGCGTATCCATATGTGTGAAGTGCATAGTCAATTTTAGATATAAGTATGGCTTTTGTGATGTTTAATAGAGTGTTTGTGTTGCAGTTAAACTTGGGGCTGGCCAAGCATTTTATGATGTTAAGTTTGTTGGAGAGTGATGGTATGAGAGTGTCAATATGTGAGTTCCAGTTGTATTTCTTGTTTATGGTTAGTCCGAGTATTTTAAGTGATTCTACGTTTTTTATGTTTGAATTCTGTGTTGTCATTATGCAGTTGCATCTGTGTTTTCTACATATGTGTAAATGTTCGCATTTTGTTTGTGATAGTGATGCGTCTGAGTAGCTTCCCCAGTCTTCTATTTTCCTAAAGATGTGGTTTAGGTTGATGGTAATGTTTTTCTTGTTTTTTAGATTTACCAGCAAAAGGAAGTCGTCTGCATATGCGCTAAATTTTATCTGTTAATATCTTGTCAGGATGTTAGCTAGTTTATTGAAGGCTATTAGGAAGAGTACAACTGATATGGGGGATCCTTGTGGGATTCCGCTTTCTGACTGTTATCTTTCTGTTCTTGGTGAAGTTCATAATATAGTTTATAATTTTTTGGCCACATTTCCATTTAATTAGTTGGTCAATTATTGAATGTGTACCCACTCGATCGAAAGCTCTTGCAAAGTCAAGAGAGATGAGTGAGGTATGTTTCCTGGTATTAAGTGACTTCGTAATGATGTGATCTGCTTAGAGCAGATTATCCGATGTCGATTTACCTTTTTTGAAACCGAATTGATGTGGGTGTAGAAGTTTGTCGTTGTTAAGAAACCACCATAGTCTGTTTGCTATTACACAGGCCGACAAAATGTGACATGGGTCGGTGTCCAGGCCTGCCACCATTTTATTTCGATAAATGAGGCTTTTCTAAGCATAAGTTGCCACTACGCCTATAGTCCATCAGCTCTGGTATTTGCGGTATCTTTAATTTAAGAAAATCACAAATTTTCTTCGTCTTTTGGGATATATCTTCAAGAGTGGTCAACCAATTTTGGAAATCTTTTCGGAATGAAATAGTTACATATCTGTTTTATACGGTCGTTTTGGAAAATTCAATCTAACTGAACCACAAGAGAAGGTGGGCGCATTTAAAATTTTAAAGTCACAGCAAAGTTTAAAAATCTTCATTTGTGAACAGCGTTTAAAAATTAAATAAAAATATTTTCTTCTACAATGCATTTTTGATCCAAAGACACCTTATGTCATTAATTTTTAGGACACTCATCAGGTTTTTGTGTATTGTTTTGGAATTTTTAAAATTGTTTTTCTTACTTCCTTCACAGTGACAATTCACAAACAGTGCCAAAACCTGTCACAATTTTAAATCACATATTTCTAAACGATCTAAGTAGTTTTGCTTTGAATATAAGCACATGAGCGTAGCCTACTAATCTTTGGGGGCTGAAATGCCTGAAGTGTTATCCCCCTCCAGCTTTTAACTTACGCCCATGTATAAATATTTTTAAAGCAAGGGTCCCTTGTGCTCAAAAATAGTTATGCGTTACGTAAAATAGTGACAGGTTTGGGCACTGTTTGTGAATCGTCACTGTGAAGGAAGTAAGAAAAACAATTTTAAAAATTCCAAAACAATACACAAAAACCTGATGAGTGTCCTAAGGTGTCTTTGGATCAAAAATGCATTGTAGAAGAAAATATTTTTATTTAATTTTTAAACGCTGTTCACAAATAAAGATTTTTAAACTTTGCTGTGACTTTCAAATTTTAAATGCGCCCACCTTCTCTTGTGGTTCAGTTAGATTGAATTTTCCAAAACGACCGTATAAAACAGACATGTAACTATTTAATTCCGAAAAGATTTCCAAAATTGGTTGACCACTCTTGAAGATATATCCCAAAAGACGAAGAAAATTTGTGATTTTCTTAAATTAAAGATACCGCAAATACCAGAGCTGATGGACTATAGGCGTAGTGGCAACTTATGCTTAGAAAAGCCTCATTTATCGAAATAAAATGGTGGCAGGCCTGGACACCGACCCATGTCACATTTTGTCGGCCTGTGTTATTTTGTCCATTGTTTTACTCAGGCAGCAGTTAAGTGAGATGGGTCGGTGTGATGAGATGTCAGTTTTATCCTTTTGAGGTTTTAGAATTGGTATGATCAGGCTGGTTTTGTATGATTGAGGTATATAGTGTTTGAAGATGTGATTGAAGTGAGAAAGTATTCTACTTTTTATTGATGGTGAACTGTTTTTTATCATGGGGTATGAGATTCTATTGATTCCTGGTGTTGAGCCTTTATGTGATTGTAGAGCAATGGTTAATTCGATTTTGGTTATGGGTTTGTCGATTTCTATAGCAGATGTGGATGGCATGTGATTGAGGATTATTGTCTTGTTTTTATGGGAGGGGAATTTCGGCTGAAGTTTTCGTCTTTTGAAAGATGGGACCAATGATGTGCAAGAAGGTTGGCGATTTGGTTTTTGTCGTTGGTGGTTACATTGTTGTTGGTTGTTATGCAGTGTATTTGTTTTGCTGGGTTAAGACCGCAAAATCGGCGAATGTTGTTCCATATTTTTGTTGTTGGTGTGCTTGCTTGAATGGCTGATGTGAAGTTGGTTGTGGATACCCTTTTCCTAATTGTAATTTCCCTTTTCAGAAGCGCGTTTGCTTTTCTGTAAGCAATGATCGTTTCTTGGGTTGTGTTTCTTTTCAGTGCTTTCCATGTTTGTTTTTTCTCAATGTGTAAGTCTGCTAAGTTTTTGTACCACCAAGGAACTGTGCGTGAGTGTCGGTGTGGTAGTGTTTGTGGTATCGTATGGTGTGCGCTTTTAATGATTATTTTGTTAATTAATGCTGTTTCTTTGTTTATGTTGGTTGAAGGAGGGTATAGGTTATTGTTGTTATGTGTATGGGTTGTAAAGTTATCTCAGTTTGCTTCGTTTAATTAAAAAATTGGTGTCTTTTTGTTGATGATTGTGTCGGTTGGAAAAAAAGTGATGATGATTGGGAAGTGGTCGCTTCCGCAAAGGTCATCTATCAGATTCCAGGTTGTGAGTGGTGTGAGTGATGGAGAACAAAAGCTGAGGTCAATGTGTGTGAAGGTGTTGTGTGTAGTAAAGTGTGTTGGTGATTTATCATTTAGTAGTGAAAGTTGTGAGTGTTCAATGAATTTGGCTATTGTTTTTCCTCTTGAATTCGAGTGTGCAGATCCCCAGTTTTGGTGCCAGCTGTTAAAATCTCCTGTTATCACAACAGTTTCTTTGTTTAAGTTAATTACGTTGTTTAGGTTGTTGCGTGAAAAAGATTTGTTAGGTGAAATGTAAAGTTTTAAAGTTTTCTTTTGATTTTATCTCTGCTGCTATTGCTTCTACATCTTCACTGATATTACTTTGAGTGTGTTGGATTGATTTGTGGATTAGCAGGGCTACTCCTCCAAATCTGTTAGATGCAATGTTTGTTAGTATATTTTAGTTTACTGGTGTTGGTAGGCTCTGAAATTGTTGTATGTGTGTTTCTTGGAGTGAAATAATATGTGGAGAGTGTGTCTTGATGAGTATTAGTAGTTGGTTGTAGTTGTTCGAATATCCTTTAATATTCCATTGTAATATTTTTAAGGACATAGTTTAGGGCAGTTTTTGTGTTTGTTTTATAACGTTCGTACTGGAAAGGATTGTTCTTTGGTCTTTTGCTTTGAGGTTTTTAGATAGGGTGGATTTTTCTTTAGCTTGGCTTCTGAGAACGCGGTCGTTTGTTGATGTCGAGGGTCTTTCAGAGTCGAGAAAGATTGGGCATTTTCTGTCCTTGGATGAGTGGTTTCCTTTGAAATTGATGCATTTAGGTTGTTGCCTACAGTCGTTGTTGTCGTTGTTGTGGGTGGTCTCAGAGCAGTTTTTGCATGTAGGGTTGTCTTGCTTGCAGCCAACTTGGGGGTGGTTGAAGCGACGGCATTTCTTGCATTGCATAGGAAGAGGTATATATGGGCGTGTGAATACTATTTCGTATCCGACAAACACTTTTTCAGGGAGATTGGTAGAGTCAAATGTAAGCGTTTTATGTCCTGTTGGAACTCGATTTTGATCGTCCATTTGTACACTTCAGAAACTTTTTGGGACTTCAGTTCGTTTAGAATTTCTTCTTCTGTGATATTCCTAAGCAAATTACAATAAATAACTCCTTTGGTCTGATTAAGGTTTTTGTGTTCGTATGCTTCTACGTCTACTACACCAAGTTTTTTAATTTTTAGAAGTTTTTCGGCTTGTTGAATGTTTTTTATTTGAATTAGAATTGTACCTGCTCTTGTAATTTTACATTTTTCCACTTCACCTCCGCAGATGTAGTCGATTGATTTTTTTAGAATGAATGGGTTTGTGTTTTCCAGGGATGTATTGTCTTTACTTTTTATAACGATGAATTTATGTTCAGTTATTAAGTTTTTAGAAAAAAAGTCTGTTTTTATCTGGTGGTAACATTTTGGTTTTGTGGGGCGAACCCCCTGCTTGTGGTTGCTGTGATCACGTGACTGTTTGTTGTTGTATTTTTTTTTTATCTTTTTTGGGAGTCTCTTTTGTTTTCTTGTTTGTTTTTGCGAATTTTGCTGATAAGCACTGGTTGTTGGTGATATAGATCGCCGTAGCTGCACGTCTTTACTCAATGAGGTCTGGAGTGAAACTGACATCGATTATTTAGATTTTTGGGCTGTGAGCAAATTTATTAAAATATTTTGATTTTGCATAAGGTTTTGCATTGTTGTTTTTATTAAAGACATACATTCTATCATACCCTGTTTTAGAGTCAAAATCATGGTTTCGATGTTGTTTGGTATTTGTCCTATTGCTTGCTAGGGTGTTAATTATACTTTGCTTGGAGCATTGAGCTTTTGGGATCTTATTCAAAATTAATTTTGTATAGATTATAACATTCATTGCAATCGCATTGTTACTGAAGAAATATCTCTTTGTAGAAGGACTTCTAATGGTTTATGGTCACTTTTAACCATAAATTCTCGTCCATACACAAAGTGGAACCTTTCACAGGCAAAAACGATTGCCAAGTCATTTTTCAATTTGAAAAATTGGCGTGAGGCAAAACTAATTGGATGACCATTCTGCAAAATTACGCATCCAAGTCCATCTTTGGAGGCATCGGTTTGAACTACAACTGGCTTTAAACTATCGTATACTGCTAAAACTGGTTCACTTGATATTACCAAGTCATTAAGCTCGTTTCCATGTTCTTTTTTCCACTCAAATGGGGTATCTATTGTGATAACGAGATTTAATTAAAAGAAGTAATCCCGAAGACGTCCAGTTTGAGAGTGTCTTTATTGAGAAGTCAAACATTCTTAGCTGCTAGAATTGAGTGAGCAGCGGGCAAATTAAATGCAGCGTTAGCATATTCACGTACACACATATATGCCCTGAGACGGCTGGCTCGATGTGTTAGTGAGCGAGAGCCAGCCGGCACCGTGGCACTATGGGGCATTTGACCACTTTTCTTGGCCAAAATTAATAACTCGGTCAATTCAAAAGATATTGACTTGAAACTTCACCAGTCGAAATTTTTTGTCCCTACGCATATTATATATGAGAATCATCCGGATCGGACAACATTTAGGAGTAGATAAAGAAATAGAAAAAACGGTTTTATTAGTATAAGAAATCCAATAAAATGTCCTCATGAAAACGCTTTAAACCGAAATTAAAGCATACAATGAACAATAGATACAATGAATAGTTAAAATTAGTTCCATTCAAGATTTAATTCTCAGAATTGTTTTTCCATCAGAAAAATTTCTACAATTTTGGGATTTTCACCTTTGGCGTCGAATTCCAAAGACATGGGCAATGGTTTAAAATGGGGACTATTTTTTAGGAATGCCGTGATGTATTAAGAGTATGTCCTACCGAAAATAATAAAGGTTGGTCCAATTATATAGGCCACGTAATTCAAAATGTCGGTAAACATCGGTTTTTTGTATTCTTAGCTGTACCGCGGAACCTGTAGGTGATGGAAAATAATTTTGTATGGGACTTTTACTCAGAAGCACCCACATATCATGGAAAACTTGAAATGGTTCGTGGAAATTTCACAAAGTTTAATTTTGTGTTCCTGTGTTATAAATTGGGAAATTATTCGTTTTCCTCGTTTAAACAAACACTTGTGTTTGACGAATTTAAGCTTCACATATTTTCTGATGTCATTGTTATTGACAACGTCATAGACTCTGGGCTCAGGGTACTCCTGCTTCTGCAAGGGTTTCTTTTCTGATTTCTGATCCTGATTTTTTCGTGTTTCTGATCTGGTTGTTATTTTCATTACCTGTCTGTTTAATGATTTTAAATCGTTTATTGTAATTCTGGACAGAGCGTCTGCCACGTAATTATTTTTCCCCTTGAGGTATTCCGCAGTAAAATAAATAAATTCCGCAGTAAATCTAGCCTCATTCTTGTTAATTTTGAACTAGGATCTTTCATTGAAAATAGGTAAATTAATGGTCAATGATCTGTTTTTACTATAAAATGCCTCCCATAAACGTATGGTCTGAAATACTTTATGGCCCAGTGGATGGCCGCTAATTCTTGCTCAGTGGTTGACTTGTTGGACTCCCCTTTTGTAAATGATCGAGACGCATATGCAACTGGTAATTGCGCGCCCCCATTGAACATATATATTTAATGAAGTAAATAAATACAATAATATATCAAGTACTTCGCTTGCTACACTAAGGTTTCTAAGCTTTCCTGTTCTTGATGACAAATCTGGAATTAACTAAGCCAAATATCATTAGTTTACAAAATAATATTCTTGGAGTGCTCCACGGCATTGATTGCAAATTCTGTTAGTGTTAGAGCCCTAGATCACGAAAATATCACTAATTTTTTTTCGATGGCACAAAAACCTGTGCCATAGATTTTTTAAAGTTCAAAATGTTAAATTTCAGACTTTTTTGAATTTATCCCTATTTCCGGCTCATATCCACCCAATTTATGATGGAGTTTAAATGTTCGGATTTTTTGCCTTTTTTTGGTAGACAGACTCCAAATTTAAGATTTATAATAGGCGGCGACTGTAAACAAAAATAACACAGGAACACAAAACTGAACTTTGTGAAATTTCCACGAATTATTTCTAGTTTTCCATGATAATTGGGTGCTCCTGATAAAAGTCCCATACAAACTTATATCCCATCACCTACATGTTCCGCGGTATAGCTAAGAATACAAAAAACTGATGTTTGCCGACATTTTAAATTATGTGGTCTATATAATTGGACTAACCCTTGTTATTTTCGCTGAAATCTACTCTCAATACATCACGGCATTCCTAAAAAATAGTCCCCATTGTCAAACATTGCCCATCTCTTTGGAATTCGACGCCAAAGTTGAAAATCCCAAAATTTTCAAGTTTTCTCTGATGAAAAAAGAAATCTGAGAATTAAATCTTAAATGAAACTAATTTTAACTATTCCTTTAATATATTGTTCATTGTATGCTTTAATTTCGGTTTAAAGCGTTTGCATGATGACATTTTATTGGATTTATTAAACGAATAAAACCGCATTTTTAATTTTATTTTCTACTCCTAAATGCTGTCAAATCTTAAATAAGTCAACATGTCAATAAGTTAATAAGTCAACATGTATGTTTCTCTATGTATGTTCAGTAAACGTTTTTAATTTCTTAGTTCTAGAGGTTGCCATGACTTTCCTGCAGTTCCATTCAGCGCTTTTTTTTTCCAGTGAATCACTGCTAAAACTTGAGCACTAAGCGTTCAATCAGTAAGGAATTTGGATGAAAAATAGCGCTGATTTTAACATGGGCATGTCCTAGGGGCTCATCACTGACAAAAACTAGCGCTTTCTTAGCAACTGTTCATCACCATTTTTCAGCGCTTAATGCATCACCAAATTCGGTGCCTTTTTGGCGCTATTTTAGCGCCGAAATATCACCCAAAATCATCAGCAAAGAGAGAGAAAAATAAAAAATATGTTGAATTTCATCGCCCTTATCAAAAGGTTTATTTCTTTTCACTTCATTTTACTACATCATTTTTGGTAAACTATTTTCATAGTTTTACATTAAATTAATAGATTTTTACCAACTACGGTGACTTGTAGGGTCTTCGGTACGTTTGTCATGGCTTCCGGAGTCTTGGTGAACTCCGTTTTCGCGCATGGATATATTTCACACATCTCCGCATCCCCTCCGGAGGCTCTGCAGGCTTCACCTGACCAATGGGATCTGAATTTGGAAAAAATATATTTTTATAATATTATATAATATTAGAATATTAGACAAGAACGATAAAAACTTACTTAGAAGTGCAAGAATAACATCCTTCTGGGCTGTAGGACAAAATGATTTCATCTGAAATTATATTGTTTATGCACCTTGTACCATCAGCTTGACCTAAAAATAAAACATACATATTTTAAAAATGAGAAGCTATAATAATTTTGACAAGACAAAGTTATAATTCCCTTTAAAATTACTTACCTAAAAATGCATTCTTGATTAATAGCACTTTTGTTTGAGCTCGAAAACAACTTATCACAGTTAGAACGCAATTGAAAAACGCGGAACAAAGGCGCCTGCTTTTCAGAAGTAGAAAAAGAATACTGAGCGAGAAAAACAACATCTGCAATTTCAATCTCTCTTGTTGTTCTTTTCCCTTTGCCACGATCGCGCTCATGGTGGAACTATACAAGGTGATCTCGTCGCGAGAGCTGCCCTCTTTTGAGGACGTTATTTGTGTCAGTCTCTATCTAGCTATCTCATTCTATCGCCTAAAAGAGACAGAGAGGTAAACATATTTAACGTCCTCAGCAGAGCTGACGAGACCACCTTGTATAGTTCCACCATGATTGCGCTTGCATAATTTGAGAGAGAGAAATTTGGGAGAGCGTCGTCTCTGGCGCCGTTTAGGTCGGCTTCGTCGGTGACGGAGATTGAGAGAGAGGGGGTTGGTGAGAGAGTCGCTTCTGCCGAGGCTCTGCCGAATTGCATCTACATGTTTTTGTTGCGGCTTGATTTGACCTTCCGAAAGAATATGACCCATAAACTCAACTTGATGTTTTCTATACTAAACCTTGTCCGGGTTAAAACGTACTCCATTGGACTTTGTGTGATTTAATACCTTCATTAATTGTGCTTTTCAAAAGTGTCTCCCAATACTCGGATTTCACGTTTTTTTTGTTTGTGGTCAGAAAATTCTAAAAAAAAATTCAATAAACCTTTAAAAATTCAAGCTTTAAGAAAATAATGGCATATCGGAAATATGCAGTTTTTTAGGTCAAAAAAGGTTAAGGGATATGCCAAGCATATTTTGACCTATTTTGTTTAGGTCAAGGTCGAGTTTTATTTAGAGCTTAAAAATATCGATAAATGACAGTATCGATATTTTCGATAATTTATCATTATCGTATCGATAATATCGATGTTGTCAAGGAATGCAAAGACAAATTAAAAACAATTTTATAATTCTGTTAATACCACGTATTATTATTATATACATGCATAATACACTTGCATTATTATTAATATTATTATTAAAAAAAATCGCGGTTAATTTATTTAATTTTAATTTTTTGTTTTCATTATTAAAATACAATTTCAGACTAAAGGATCCTCCTCTTGAGAACGCGTGGCTTATTTATTTTTTATTAATTGAGTTGAGTTGCATCACATGTCTAGAAAGACACCAATTCTTAGTCAATGACAATCACGGCTTCTTAAGAATTTTTTTTTAAATATTTTATAAGGAAATTCTTATGTAAAATAATAGAACAAACCTTTGTTCCATCCCATTTTTTGGTACTAAAGAAGAACAAATTCCTCCTCTTCTGAAGAATTCCCGGTTGCTTTTTTTTTTATTTTATAAGGAAATTCTTATGTAAAATAATAGAACAAACCTTTGTTCCATCCCATTTTTTGGTACTAAAGAAGAACAAATTCCTCCTCTTCTGAAGAATTCCCGGTTGCTTTTTTTTTTATCCTTTGTCAAAATTGCTCAAACGGTCTTCGTTTTGTTTGTTGTTGGAATTAAAAGAACGAGAGTTCCTCCTTTCCCCAAGAAATCGCGGTTCTTTCATTTTCGATTGCTCAAACGATCTTCGAAAAGCGACCAATTCTTATCAAAGGCTATGAATTCGCGGTTTCTTGAGATTTTTTAATAGCGGACAGAAGGTCGGTAGCTGCAACCAAGATTTTGTTTTTGGTACTAAAAACCAAAGTTCCTCCTCTTCCCATGAACTCGCGGTTCTTTTATTTGCCATTTTTTGCCATAACCTATGCGCTTTTCGCCTACTTTTAAGTATTTCATAATATCTATGGGACCAAAGAAGAATAAAATACCAAGAACTCGCGGTTCTTATAGATAAACATCGATGTTTGAAAAATATCAGAAGTATCGATAGTGTCGATATTGACATCGATAATTTTCAAGCTCTCGTTTTATTTAAAATTCAATGATATGAATGGATGAACGAATGGTCAGAGTATAATTTTAGCTTGTTGTATTCCAGTATTTTCCCTTTTACATTAACTTTCCTTGAGAAATAGAAACAACTTCGAATTTAGTGTTCTAAAATTGCCTGAGCAATTTCTAAGTTCCTGCTTGCGCCAATAGTATTATTATTCTATAAATATAAACAACAAAATTGCATTTATAATATTTATAAATATATTTATATAATACAATATGTTAAGGCATAGAGAGAAGAAAGCAATAGAGACATGCTTGGAGTATTTGTACAGACTGATGGAACTGAGCAAGCCTATTAAGGTAGAGGAGGAGAGTTTGGTATGTTACTTTGTTGAAGCAGTCCCTGACAGCAAGTCAAACAAAGCTGGCTTGTATAGAGCCAAAACGGTAAAGGACTTAAAGGTTGAGATTGAAATCTATGAGAAAGATAGAGGCAAAATCAATTTACATAAAAAAATTTGTATCGAAATAAGTAATGTATACCTATTCACTACAAAATCAATTTACATAAACAAATTTTTATCGAAATTTGTATAAATTTAAATGAATGAAAAGAAAGTACTACTTGTCGCTTCTCTCAGCTGGCGCTACTTTGGTCGTTTGGTTACTTCGTAATATTGCGTGTAACTGCTATAAATTGCTTCGCCTTAGTAAATTTGATGTACGCCAAAATCAAACTACTCGTCTTATTGAAATTATTATCGTTGTCGCTTTACTTTTTGTGGGGGATGGTCGTCTCTTTCTCTCTAGTGTTCATCTGGTATTGCGAATTGACTTCATTCTCCGCAAATTTTCCGACGAGTGCGACTTCTCGTTGCACACACACGTGAAAATTTTGCAAGAATTTTCTAGAAAGCTTTGAGAAAATTGAAGGCAATTTTTTCACCTCAACTTTTCCATTTTTTTCCCGTCATTAAGGTTTATTATATGTTAGCGAATACAGTGTACAATAAATTTTCTGAACTTATTCCCGGACGAGCCCACATTAAATTTGTAGGATAATACAAATTTCATTTTATTTGGGAAAGTAACAGAATATTTTAATACACTTATTGTTTCTTGATATAACGTATGTATATCTTTTAAAACTCGACTTCTTTTCGGAACCACGCACGACCTCTTTGCTTTTTCGACTCGCTCAACTCTTTTTTAGAGCGATGCTTTTTATACTCGATGCATTTTAAATAAATACACGATATTCTTTTAATGTTGATGTCGCTGTTAATTTTACGCTGCAAGGGTGATACACTTATACTAAATTCACTAATCCTACATTTATTTTGGTAATATTACTTTCCGAAGATTAGCTTTTAATACGACCGTTTTTTGTTATAGAGAAGTTTTTAGCACTTTTGGGCAGGCGCTGATGGCGGCCCGCAACTCCGTTGCTGGCCGAACTTTGCAGACGCTTCGCCTCGTGACCGTGACCACTCAGCGATTGCATGGGCCGGATCGGATTTCGCCGGCTGGATTCCCGCTTACGCGTGCATCCGGTGCTGGCCCAAGATCGATGACCGCAGTCGGGTTAACTCCTCCCAGTTTTAAGTTAAGGCCGCCCTCGGTCTTTCCAAGTATGTCAGCCAGCAGCTTGCTCCGGTTCTTCTTGTCATTTCGGCGACGGTTAAGGAGGAAGAGGGCAAAGCATCCTAATAGAAGCGCAAAAAAAAATTTTTCAAAATATTTTTCCTTGTATTTTTTATGATTTTTTGAATGGAGACATCTCAGTAAAATTTTGTATGAAAATTTGCAGTTATTATTAATTTTGATTGGGGAACAACTTTGCATCAAAACATTTTTGTTTTAAGCCCCAGGAAAAAATTTGAAAATTTGACTTTTAAAAAAAATTGTCTAATTTGCTCACTTTTCCAAGGGGTGCTTAATGGGTTAAGAAAATTTTTGTGTCATTTAAACGGAATTGAATTGCTCTTTCCATAGTTGCCAAAATGTTTATATTATAAGTTCAAAATATGAGTACAGTTAACATTAACATTTGTGAAAATACTTTTGACCACCCCTGTATATTCTTGATCAGGGTCACTAGCCGAGTCGATCTAGCCATGTTTGTCTGTCCGTCTGTATGAACGATGAGATCTCAGAAACTACAAAAGCTAGAAGGTTGAGATTTTCCACACATATTCTTGGGCTTTCTATGCAGCGCAATTTGCAGCCCACAATCGCCCACTAACGATTTTAAAATGGGTCCTGCGCCCACATCTTTAAAGATTTCCGAGAAGTAAAAATGCAATTTCGATCGCGCCTTCAACATACAAAAGTTCTGATATCAACATTTGTGACGAAAAATGATTACACTTGTCATTAAATAGACTTTCTAATATTTTCTCATTCGGCCCGCATTTTTGCATTTTTACTACCTATCGAAATGTAGAAGACATTTTTCAAATCGGACCATTCATTAAAAAGTTATACGCAATCAAAAAAAAACTTTGTATATCCATCTCTCTCGCACTCCCTTTAGCGATTATTAGTCGGGACACCAGCCCGAGTACAGCGTTCGCACTCCCTTTTCAGATAGTCGGGACACCAACCCGACTATAGCGTTCTTTCTTGTTTTGATATAAATTTTTGTCATTGTGAGCGGACGAGCGATGGTAGCAAACCCTTTTATAAAACATCTGTAATAACTAGCTAGCCCTAAAAAGGATCTAAGATTAAATAATGTTTTTGGGGGCAAAAAGTTTTTTATGGCTTGTACTTTTTCCGGGGAAGTTTTGATCCCCCCTCGCGATACTATAAATCCAAGATATTCCACGCTTTCTTTAACAAATTTGGATTTTTCCTGGGACAAGCGCATACATGAGCGGTGCATAAACGACTTAGGTCTCATCAACATATTTGATGTTTTCCTCCTTTGATTCGGAAAAAATGATCGCGTCATCCATGTAGACGCAACAAATTTTCCCAATGGCGTCCCTTAAAACGTCATCAACAGCCATCTAAAAGATACTAGGGGCGTTTTTTAGCACAAAAGACAGTCTGCAAAACTCATACTTTCCATTGTTTACTGAAAAAGCTATTTTCTTTCTATCCGCCAGCTCTATCTGGTGGAATCCCGATTTTAAGTCCAACGTTGTGAAGTATTGGGCTTTTCCTAAATTTGACAGTATTATCGATATGTTAGGAATCGGATTCCTAAAGTCAATAACCAGCCTCTTTTTTTTTTGTGATCCCAGGTGGGCTTATTATAGGGCGATTTTGACGGTCGAAAATTGCCATCAGCAAGAAGTTACTGATGACGAAATCCGATACACCTTGAGAGTACTGGTACATTTTTGAAAATACTTTTGACTAGGGTTGTATACCGCTTTAGTATTCTATAATATTTTTTACTAAATTAATTTTAGCATTTACCTCCTTTAGGAAGTCTAGACCCACAATACCATCAAATTCCTTTTGGCAATTTAAGATAAAGAAGGTGTTTTTTTATTAAAAAGATGAATAAAGCATTTTTGTCTTACGAATGTTCCACCATGAATGGAGTTTACTGTAAAGGTGTTCTCAACCGGTATTATATATTTTAACTCCGTTAGGGGCTGAATATAATTTTTTGAGGCGCCGGTATCTATTAAGAATCTTAAAGTACGCCCTGCTATCGTACAAGTTATGTACGGAAGCAGGGACTTATCCCTAAAAAATTACAGTATTCCAGGTCTGAAGCTTCATCGTCTATAGCTGAGGCTTCTGTTCTTGCATAATTCTCATATTCAATATCTTTGCTTTGCTCGGTTAGGTTTAGTTTCTGAGTTCTCATCGAGACATCCTCATAAACCTTTTTGTTGTTCGCTTGCAACTTTGACCGGGAAGTAGGGTCTACTTCCATGGCCTCGGGCATTTGGTATTAGTTCTTTTGACCAAACGGCCTTTGTTTAGAACTACCGTTCTGTCCGTTGCCCGTTTACTGGCTGTGTTGAATTTAGCGAATTTAGCCAAGCTTGCGTCGTAGGCACACCTATCATTAGCCGCTTCCGCTTCTTAGGTTGGGCTGGGAATACTGCAAGTCTCAAGGCCCTTCTTAGCCCGGAGACAAAGGTGTGGAGAGCGTCGCTCCTAAATTTCAGGTTCAACACGGTAGCAGCGGAAGGCTCGTGTGACATTAGTGTTTTGTTTGTAAGAAGCGTCAGCTTCTTTTCTATTTCGTCATAATACCTATTTACAGAAAGTTCGCCTTGTCTCATGGTATCTAATTCATGCTGAATTACGCGTACCGGCGTTTTGTCGGCATATGTGAAGTCAAGACGATAAAGTCCCTGCTAAGGAATTTTGGCTTTCTCGAGGATAAATGTGAGAGCTAACTTTGACAGGGACTCGGAGTCCCTCTTAAGCGATTTCGGCTCGATTGAATGACAGCTGATTTCCCAAAGCCAACTAAGAAGAAGAAACGAAATCACAGCTGACTTTTCCCTTGAAATATACCCAAACAGCTAATGAAATAATCGAAGCACGCCATTTTTTGCGCTTCACAGCACAATTCTGTGCGCTAACAGCACTCTGTAATTGTTTCTCGTTCAGATAAATTAAAGCAGTCGAGAAAGCGGATTTGCTTTTACGAAGAGTTTATCTGGTCTTTAAGTTTTCCGAGCAGATAGCTATCAGGGACTTTGACAGGGACTCGAGAAACCGACCCTAAGAATAATCCCTAAACTGGAAAAATCATTTTTTTCTTGTATTTTTTTTTTAAGTTTGATTCACTGAAGAGATAATAAATAATCGCCCTACTCACATTTTGTCCAGTGGAAACACAATATATTTGTTCAGTCAGTTCGGTGGCGATTGTAACGGCGCCTGAAGCGACTAACGTAAGACACAGCCTCAAAGTATACTACGTTTAACATGACGAACCAAGCCTTGCCACCCAGTCTAAATCTAGGTTGCCGTAGGTCAAACAGCTGACTCTGGGTTGCACCGAAAAGCTGTATCAGCTGTTTGGTATTTCCGGAAAAAAACCGACGCGGCGTGGCTCGAATTTTAGCACGTTCTTCTGAAAAAAACAAGCAAGAAAAAAGCAATCAAGACGTATTTCATCCGATCAGAGAATCCTCCGGGGAAACGTGAGTCAAAGGAGAAGGCTTTCCTACATCCGCGCCTAACTAGATCGCGCTTCGCGCTTGAGTCGCGTTTTTTTAAACATACCCTAGGCCGCGTGTCGCGAAAATTGCGACAGTTTACCCACGTTTTGCTCGGCAGCACTTGCCGCGAGGAGCCTTTCAACCGATTCACGACGCCCTCCCAGAGAAGGAATTTTTTCTGCAGCTTGGACCAACCCGATCGCGCTCAGCGCTTGAGTCGCGTTTTCCAATCCAAGTCGCAGCCGCACTACAGCGAGGATTGCGGCGATTTCCCGTCATTTGGATCCACCAGACAACTGTCCCAGGGAGCACCCCACGGATAAAAATCGGAAAGTGGCTGTCCCGAGGCGCACCCTCGACAGAAGATCGCATTGGTGTGCACTCCTGACCAAAATCATAAGGCGGTTGCCCAAGGAGTACCACGATCGACGTCCGCCACGGCCATTGGTAGCCGCCCACAAGAATACCGAAAATCTGACGCCCAAATCAGTCGCCGCGGCAATATACATATGTATAAAGCACATATAGGTGTACATGTAAGTTATACGAACTCCAAGATTGGTTACATAATCTTTACGGTATTCCTAACCACGTGCAGGTTGAAAATTTTCCATCGCGTCTAACGGACGAAGAGGGAGAAGAAGGAGAACGATAACGGCTTTCGGAGCACTGGAACGAGGTGGAACTGGAACGTGGAACAGCAAAGCCGCTACGCGAAGAGCAAACGAGAACAAGAATACAAAAGGAGACAACTCAACACGGAGAGAATAACCTAACAAAAGAGGAATAAAAACAAGATAAACGAAGTTAAACAAACCCGAATCTAGTGAAACCCCATGGTTAAATAGAAATAATGTGAAAATTAAGGAAGTGCTGAAAAGAGAGAAATCAAAAATAGTTATAAATTTGTCAAAAGGTGAAACTCCTAAGAAAATACCGAAATCTCGGCTGTGCGCGATTTAAAACAAAGAAATGAAGTAAAGCCAAAATAAAATCAATTAAATCTAAAGTTTTGCGAATGCGAAATAACGAAGGAAGAGAAACATGAAGTTTGAGCCCAGGCCGACAGGTCAAAAGAAAGAAATTTAAAGTGAAGAGAAGAGAATTTGCACTGAAAGAATTATAATTTTTTTTGTTTTGTTCTTCCTACCCTTCCAGGGAAGTTTCTCTTTATAATTTTATATCTAATATCTAATTAACGAAAACGACGGAGTGAATTTAATGTAATTTTACAAGAGCGCTCAATAATCTGGTTTATTATTTCTGCCGACAAATTTATGGGTAATTGTCCCACTCCCTCCACAGCCAACCTACGCCAAGTGGTTGACCTCTTCGCCAAGGAGAATGCTGGGTAAGTCGTTATAAGAGATAATGTGACAGAAATTTACCATATTATTTGAGCTCAATTTCTCTATGGCCTTTGAACCCATAAGAGAAATCAAATGAAATAATATCTATGTTAAATAATGCAAGGGTATCACAAACCCAAGGCCAGCCGTTAATGCTTTCTTTTCTTTCGGGTTTCTTGCGCCCAGTCGAAACGTATCCTGAAGTTAATATTACATTTATTACACAGGCCGACAAAATGTGACATGGGTCGGTGTCCAGGCCTGCCACCATTTTATTTCGATAAATGAGGCTTTTCTAAGCATAGGTTGCCACTACGTCTATAGTCTATCAGCTCTGGTATTTGCGGTATCTTTAATTTATGAAAATCACAAATTTTCTTCGTCTTTTGGAATATATCTTCAAGAGTGGTCAACAAATTTTGGTAATCTTTTCAGAATTAAATAGTTACATGTCCCTTTTATACGGTCGTTTTGGAAAATTCAATCTAACTCAACCACAAGAGAAGGTGGGCGCATTTAAAATTTTAAAGTCACAGCAAAGTTTAAAAATCTTTATTTGTGAACAGCGTTTAAAAATTAAATAAAAATATTTTCTTCTACAATGCATTTTTGATCCAAAGACACCTTATGTCCCTAATTTTTAGGACACTCATCAGGCTTTTGTGTATTGTTTAGGAATTTTTAAAATTGTTTTTCTTCCTTCCTTCACAGTGACGATCTTCCTTCCTTCACAGTGACGATTCACAAACAGTGCCCAAACCTGTCACAATTTTAAATATCATAATTCTAAACGATCTTAGTAGTTTTGCTTTGAGTATAAGCACATGAGCGTAGCCTACTAATCTTTGGGGGCTGAAATGCTTGAAGTGTAATCCCCCTCCAGCTTTTAGCTTACGCCCATGTATAAATATTTTTAAGGCAAGGGTCACTTGTGCTCAAAAACAGTTATGAGTTACGTAAAATAGAGATTGAAATCTATGAGAAAGATAGAGGCAAAATCAATTTACATAAAACAAGAAAGGAAGCTACCTTCGGCCAGCCGAAGCTTATATACCCTTGTAGATAAAAGAATACTTACTCGGTGCAGTTCCAGGGATTCCAGATTCAGCGTTTCGATTTATTTCAATTTTGTTTTTAAGTAGTCAAGAATCAAAACGCCTACTTCCTACAAAGTTACAATGAATTTTCTTATATTTGTTTGGGAGCCTTAAGATATAGTGGTCCGATCCGGCTCGCTACGACATATGTACTACCTGCAATAGAAAGAAGACCTTCGGGAAAGTTTCATCGCGATAGCTTTAAAACTGAGAGACTAGTTCGCATAGAAACGGACAGACGGACAGACGGACAGACGGACAGACGGACATGGCTAGATAGACTCGGCTATTGGTGCTGATCAAGAATATATATACTTTATGTGGTCGGAAACGTCTCCTTCACTGCGTTGCAAACATCTGACTGAAATTATAATACCCTCTACAAGGGTATAAAAATTTGTATCGAAATGAGTAATGTATACCTATTCACTACAAAATCAATTTACATAAACAAATTTTTATCGAAATTTGTATAAATTTAAATGAATGAAAAGAAAGTACTACTTGTCGCTTCTCTCAGCTGGCGCTACTTTGGTCGTTTGGTTACTTCGTAATATTGCGTGTAACTGCTATAAATTGCTTCGCCTTAGTAAATTTGATGTACGCCAATATCAAACTACTCGTCTTATTGAAATTATTATCGTTGTCGCTTTACTTTTTGTGGGGGATGGTCGTCTCTTTCTCTCTAGTGTTCATCTGGTATTGCGAATTGACTTCATTCTCCGCAAATTTTCCGACGAGTGCGACTTCTCGTTGCACACACACGTGAAAATTTTGCAAGAATTTTCTAGAAAGCTTTGAGAAAATTGAAGGCAATTTTTTCACCTCAACTTTTCCATTTTTTTCCCGTCATTAAGGTTTATTATATGTTAGCGAATACAGTGTACAATAAATTTTCTGAACTTATTCCCGGACGAGCCCACATTAAATTTGTAGGATAATACAAATTTCATTTTATTTGGGAAAGTAACAGAATATTTTAATACACTTATTGTTTCTTGATATAACGTATGTATATCTTTTAAAACTCGACTTCTTTTCGGAACCACGCACGACCTCTTTGCTTTTTCGACTCGCTCAACTCTTTTTTAGAGCGATGCTTTTTATACTCGATGCATTTTAAATAAATACACGATATTCTTTTAATGTTGATGTCGCTGTTAATTTTACGCTGCAAGGGTGATACACTTATACTAAATTCACTAATCCTACATTTATTTTGGTAATATTACTTTCCGAAGATTAGCTTTTAATACGACCGTTTTTTGTTATAGAGAAGTTTTTAGCACTTTTGGGCAGGCGCTGATGGCGGCCCGCAACTCCGTTGCTGGCCGAACTTTGCAGACGCTTCGCCTCGTGACCGTGACCACTCAGCGATTGCATGGGCCGGATCGGATTTCGCCGGCTGGATTCCCGCTTACGCGTGCATCCGGTGCTGGCCCAAGATCGATGACCGCAGTCGGGTTAACTCCTCCCAGTTTTAAGTTAAGGCCGCCCTCGGTCTTTCCAAGTATGTCAGCCAGCAGCTTGCTCCGGTTCTTCTTGTCATTTCGGCGACGGTTAAGGAGGAAGAGGGCAAAGCATCCTAATAGAAGCGCAAAAAAAAATTTTTCAAAATATTTTTCCTTGTATTTTTTATGATTTTTTGAATGGAGACATCTCAGTAAAATTTTGTATGAAAATTTGCAGTTATTATTAATTTTGATTGGGGAACAACTTTGCATCAAAACATTTTTGTTTTAAGCCCCAGGAAAAAATTTGAAAATTTGACTTTTAAAAAAAATTGTCTAATTTGCTCACTTTTCCAAGGGGTGCTTAATGGGTTAAGAAAATTTTTGTGTCATTTAAACGGAATTGAATTGCTCTTTCCATAGTTGCCAAAATGTTTATATTATAAGTTCAAAATATGAGTACAGTTAACATTAACATTTGTGAAAATACTTTTGACCACCCCTGTATATTCTTGATCAGGGTCACTAGCCGAGTCGATCTAGCCATGTTTGTCTGTCCGTCTGTATGAACGATGAGATCTCAGAAACTACAAAAGCTAGAAGGTTGAGATTTTCCACACATATTCTTGGGCTTTCTATGCAGCGCAATATGCAGCCCACAATCGCCCACTAACGATTTTAAAATGGGTCCTGCGCCCACATCTTTAAAGATTTCCGAGAAGTAAAAATGCAATTTCGATCGCGCCTTCAACATACAAAAGTTCTGATATCAACATTTGTGACGAAAAATGATTACACTTGTCATTAAATAGACTTTCTAATATTTTCTCATTCGGCCCGCATTTTTGCATTTTTACTACCTATCGAAATGTAGAAGACATTTTTCAAATCGGACCATTCATTAAAAAGTTATACGCAATCAAAAAAAAACTTTGTATATCCATCTCTCTCGCACTCCCTTTAGCGATTATTAGTCGGGACACCAGCCCGAGTACAGCGTTCGCACTCCCTTTTCAGATAGTCGGGACACCAACCCGACTATAGCGTTCTTTCTTGTTTTGATATAAATTTTTGTCATTGTGAGCGGACGAGCGATGGTAGCAAACCCTTTTATAAAACATCTGTAATAACTAGCTAGCCCTAAAAAGGATCTAAGATTAAATAATGTTTTTGGGGGCAAAAAGTTTTTTATGGCTTGTACTTTTTCCGGGGAAGTTTTGATCCCCCCTCGCGATACTATAAATCCAAGATATTCCACGCTTTCTTTAACAAATTTGGATTTTTCCTGGGACAAGCGCATACATGAGCGGTGCATAAACGACTTAGGTCTCATCAACATATTTGATGTTTTCCTCCTTTGATTCGGAAAAAATGATCGCGTCATCCATGTAGACGCAACAAATTTTCCCAATGGCGTCCCTTAAAACGTCATCAACAGCCATCTAAAAGATACTAGGGGCGTTTTTTAGCACAAAAGACAGTCTGCAAAACTCATACTTTCCATTGTTTACTGAAAAAGCTATTTTCTTTCTATCCGCCAGCTCTATCTGGTGGAATCCCGATTTTAAGTCCAACGTTGTGAAGTATTGGGCTTTTCCTAAATTTGACAGTATTATCGATATGTTAGGAATCGGATTCCTAAAGTCAATAACCAGCCTCTTTTTTTTTGTGATCCCAGGTGGGCTTATTATAGGGCGATTTTGACGGTCGAAAATTGCCATCAGCAAGAAGTTACTGATGACGAAATCCGATACACCTTGAGAGTAGGGGTACATTTTTGAAAATACTTTTGACTAGGGTTGTATACCGCTTTAGTATTCTATAATATTTTTTACTAAATTAATTTTAGCATTTACCTCCTTTAGGAAGTCTAGACCCACAATACCATCAAATTCCTTTTGGCAATTTAAGATAAAGAAGGTGTTTTTTTATTAAAAAGATGAATAAAGCATTTTTGTCTTACGAATGTTCCACCATGAATGGAGTTTACTGTAAAGGTGTTCTCAACCGGTATTATATATTTTAACTCCGTTAGGGGCTGAATATAATTTTTTGAGGCGCCGGTATCTATTAAGAATCTTAAAGTACGCCCTGCTATCGTACAAGTTATGTACGGAAGCAGGGACTTATCCCTAAAAAATTACAGTATTCCAGGTCTGAAGCTTCATCGTCTATAGCTGAGGCTTCTGTTCTTGCATAATTCTCATATTCAATATCTTTGCTTTGCTCGGTTAGGTTTAGTTTCTGAGTTCTCATCGAGACATCCTCATAAACCTTTTTGTTGTTCGCTTGCAACTTTGACCGGGAAGTAGGGTCTACTTCCATGGCCTCGGGCATTTGGTATTAGTTCTTTTGACCAAACGGCCTTTGTTTAGAACTACCGTTCTGTCCGTTGCCCGTTTACTGGCTGTGTTGAATTTAGCGAATTTAGCCAAGCTTGCGTCGTAGGCACACCTATCATTAGCCGCTTCCGCTTCTTAGGTTGGGCTGGGAATACTGCAAGTCTCAAGGCCCTTCTTAGCCCGGAGACAAAGGTGTGGAGAGCGTCGCTCCTAAATTTCAGGTTCAACACGGTAGCAGCGGAAGGCTCGTGTGACATTAGTGTTTTGTTTGTAAGAAGCGTCAGCTTCTTTTCTATTTCGTCATAATACCTATTTACAGAAAGTTCGCCTTGTCTCATGGTATCTAATTCATGCTGAATTACGCGTACCGGCGTTTTGTCGGCATATGTGAAGTCAAGACGATAAAGTCCCTGCTAAGGAATTTTGGCTTTCTCGAGGATAAATGTGAGAGCTAACTTTGACAAGGACTCGGAGTCCCTCTTAAGCGATTTCGGCTCGATAGAATGACAGCTGATTTCCCAAAGCCAACTAAGAAGAAGAAACGAAATCACAGCTGACTTTTCCCTTGAAATATACCCAAACAGCTAATGAAATAATCGAAGCACGCCATTTTTTGCGCTTCACAGCACAATTCTGTGCGCTAACAGCACTCTGTAATTGTTTCTCGTTCAGATAAATTAAAGCAGTCGAGAAAGCGGATTTGCTTTTACGAAGAGTTTATCTGGTCTTTAAGTTTTCCGAGCAGATAGCTATCAGGGACTTTGACAGGGACTCGAGAAACCGACCCTAAGAATAATCCGTAAACTGGAAAAATCATTTTTTTCTTGTATTTTTTTTTTAAGTTTGATTCACTGAAGAGATAATAAATAGTCGCCCTACTCACATTTTGTCCAGTGGAAACACAATATATTTGTTCAGTCAGTTCGGTGGCGATTGTAACGGCGCCTGAAGCGACTAACGTAAGACACAGCCTCAAAGTATACTACGTTTAACATGACGAACCAAGCCTTGCCACCCAGTCTAAATCTAGGTTGCCGTAGGTCAAACAGCTGACTCTGGGTTGCACCGAAAAGCTGTATCAGCTGTTTGGTATTTCCGGAAAAAAACCGACGCGGCGTGGCTCGAATTTTAGCACGTTCTTCTGAAAAAAACAAGCAAGAAAAAAGCAATCAAGACGTATTTCATCCGATCAGAGAATCCTCCGGGGAAACGTGAGTCAAAGGAGAAGGCTTTCCTACATCCGCGCCTAGCTAGATCGCGCTTCGCGCTTGAGTCGCGTTTTTTTAAACATACCCTAGGCCGCGTGTCGCGAAAATTGCGACAGTTTACCCACGTTTTGCTCGGCAGCACTTGCCGCGAGGAGCCTTTCAACCGATTCACGACGCCCTCCCAGAGAAGGATTTTTTCTGCAGCTTGGACCAACCCGATCGCGCTCAGCGCTTGAGTCGCGTTTTCCAATCCAAGTCGCAGCCGCACTACAGCGAGGATTGCGGCGATTTCCCGTCATTTGGATCCACCAGACAACTGTCCCAGGGAGCACCCCACGGATAAAAATCGGAAAGTGGCTGTCCCGAGGCGCACCCTCGACAGAAGATCGCATTGGTGTGCACTCCTGACCAAAATCATAAGGCGGTTGCCCAAGGAGTACCACGATCGACGTCCGCCACGGCCATTGGTAGCCGCCCACAAGAATACCGAAAATCTGACGCCCAAATCAGTCGCCGCGGCAATATACATATGTATAAAGCACATATAGGTGTACATGTAAGTTATACGAACTCCAAGATTGGTTACATAATCTTTACGGTATTCCTAACCACGTGCAGGTTGAAAATTTTCCATCGCGTCTAACGGACGAAGAGGGAGAAGAAGGAGAACGATAACGGCTTTCGGAGCACTGGAACGAGGTGGAACTGGAACGTGGAACAGCAAAGCCGCTACGCGAAGAGCAAACGAGAACAAGAATACAAAAGGAGACAACTCAACACGGAGAGAATAACCTAACAAAAGAGGAATAAAAACAAGATAAACGAAGTTAAACAAACCCGAATCTAGTGAAACCCCATGGTTAAATAGAAATAATGTGAAAATTAAGGAAGTGCTGAAAAGAGAGAAATCAAAAATAGTTATAAATTTGTCAAAAGGTGAAACTCCTAAGAAAATACCGAAATCTCGGCTGTGCGCGATTTAAAACAAAGAAATGAAGTAAAGCCAAAATAAAATCAATTAAATCTAAAGTTTTGCGAATGCGAAATAACGAAGGAAGAGAAACATGAAGTTTGAGCCCAGGCCGACAGGTCAAAAGAAAGAAATTTAAAGTGAAGAGAAGAGAATTTGCACTGAAAGAATTATAATTTTTTTTGTTTTGTTCTTCCTACCCTTCCAGGGAAGTTTCTCTTTATAATTTTATATCTAATATCTAATTAACGAAAACGACGGAGTGAATTTAATGTAATTTTACAAGAGCGCTCAATAATCTGGTTTATTATTTCTGCCGACAAATTTATGGGTAATTGTCCCACTCCCTCCACAGCCAACCTACGCCAAGTGGTTGACCTCTTCGCCAAGGAGAATGCTGGGTAAGTCGTTATAAGAGATAATGTGACAGAAATTTACCATATTATTTGAGCTCAATTCCTCTATGGCCTTTGAACCCATAAGAGAAATCAAATGAAATAATATCTATGTTAAATAATGCAAGGGTATCACAAACCCAAGGCCAGCCGTTAATGCTTTCTTTTCTTTCGGGTTTCTTGCGCCCAGTCGAAACGTATCCTGAAGTTAATATTACATTTATTACACAGGCCGACAAAATGTGACATGGGTCGGTGTCCAGGCCTGCCACCATTTTATTTCGATAAATGAGGCTTTTCTAAGCATAGGTTGCCACTACGTCTATAGTCTATCAGCTCTGGTATTTGCGGTATCTTTAATTTATGAAAATCACAAATTTTCTTCGTCTTTTGGAATATATCTTCAAGAGTGGTCAACAAATTTTGGTAATCTTTTCGGAATTAAATAGTTACATGTCCCTTTTATACGGTCGTTTTGGAAAATTCAATCTAACTCAACCACAAGAGAAGGTGGGCGCATTTAAAATTTTAAAGTCACAGCAAAGTTTAAAAATCTTTATTTGTGAACAGCGTTTAAAAATTAAATAAAAATATTTTCTTCTACAATGCATTTTTGATCCAAAGACACCTTATGTCCCTAATTTTTAGGACACTCATCAGGCTTTTGTGTATTGTTTAGGAATTTTTAAAATTGTTTTTCTTCCTTCCTTCACAGTGACGATCTTCCTTCCTTCACAGTGACGATTCACAAACAGTGCCCAAACCTGTCACAATTTTAAATATCATAATTCTAAACGATCTTAGTAGTTTTGCTTTGAGTATAAGCACATGAGCGTAGCCTACTAATCTTTGGGGGCTGAAATGCTTGAAGTGTAATCCCCCTCCAGCTTTTAGCTTACGCCCATGTATAAATATTTTTAAGGCAAGGGTCACTTGTGCTCAAAAACAGTTATGAGTTACGTAAAATAGTGACAGGTTTGGGCACTGTTTTGTGAATCGTCACTGTGAAGGAAGTAGGAATAACAATTTTAAAAATTCCTAAACAATACACAAAAGCCTGATGAGTGTCCTAAAAATTAGGGACATAAGGTGTCTTTGGATCAAAAATGCATTGTAGAAGAAAATATTTTTATTTAATTTTTAAACGCTGTTCACAAATAAAGATTTTTAAACTTTGCTGTGACTTTAAAATTTTAAATGCGCCCACCTTCTCTTGTGGTTGAGTTAGATTGCATTTTCCAAAACGACCGTATAAAAGGGACATGTAACTATTTAATTCCGAAAAGATTACCAAAATTTGTTGACCACTCTTGAAGATATATTCCAAAAGACGAAGAAAATTTGTGATTTTCATAAATTAAAGATACCGCAAATACCAGAGCTGATAGACTATAGGCGTAGTGGCAACTTATGCTTAGAAAAGCCTCATTTATCGAAATAAAATGGTGGCAGGCCTGGACACCGACCCATGTCACATTTTGTCGGCCTGTGTTATTAATTGTACTTTCTTAATTTTTCCTAAAGAATAAGTGTGGCTATTCATCGCCGAATAAATTGGTTAAGAAATTTTGTAATTAAAACAAAGCCATTGAAGGTCCTTTAGATACACATGCCAAGCCAAAGTAAAGAATCACCACTGTATTTAGCTTCCGCACATCCGTAATCTTAGCGTTAATAACCATGTATACGAATCTTACTAGCGGATCAAATATACCAAACATGAACGCTTAAATTTTGAACAGCTAACTCCACAAATGATTCCTCGGGCGTAGATGGACAAAGGGGTCACCAGAGCCATGCTCTAGGAGGTGATCAAGGCAGGGTGGGCATTCCACGACCATAACAACATCTGTGGCCTCGTTCCAACCTAATTTCTTTCGCGAACTCGGACATCCTCTAGAATTTTTTTGTTTTTTTCCCAAAATTTGTTTATCGATATACCGGTTGGCAATCTCGCCTTGCTTTCGTCGTAAGCACGCTCAATTCTGGACTTTTAAATAATAATGTGTAGCTAGTGTACGATCCGTCTACGCAAGACCTCCACCCCCAAAGCCGACGAGAGATAGCCGGAATCTATAGCGTGCCCCGCAAGGGCGGATCGGTAACTTCAACCCAACACAACTAGTCGTTACACGCTACAGATATAATTCATTATTATTAAAAGATAAAGTGGCGCCCAACGTGGGGCCTCTGCTATGCAAACTATTCGCAGAGACTCACCGATAAATAAGTTCGAATCTTTCCTATATACTTTCACTTTCAAAATGTTCTATTTAAAAAAATTTTTTTTTGTTTGGGTTTTTTTTAGTTTTTTTTATTTAACACTTAATTGTATGGGAATACAGAGACTGAAGACGCAAGTTTTGTCCTGGCCACAATTAGCTGTCTACGTTAAAATTTTTTCTTGTTGCATTCAGTAGAGAGCCAGGGATTTCAGTTCGAGGACACTGCAGAAGACTTCAAACTTAGGTTTGACTCCTGACCCGTTCTGAGTCCATGCTTCTCCCATTAAAGTTCCCCAGTAGACTCATGATATTGGAATTTAGCTGTACCTTCCTGTGGAGAGGGGCGTTAACCACGAGAGTCCGATTTAAGAACTTAGAATAAAATTACTTTATAGAGGTTAAACTCCGTTTCTAAATGAATCAGGAAAACGTCAGTAACCGTTTCCGAATGTTACTGAGTCCGACTTAAGTTAGAATGGGGGAGTGACCACCACCCTTCATAACCCATCTGTTAGAGGAAAAGAACAAGAGAGAGAAATTCAGGTTTTGAGAAAAGTTAATCTATCCTACGGCCGGGGACATCAAAAATGGAGTAAGTTTTTTGTTTGGTTTAGAAAAATATCACAGACGAGATCGAGATAAACAATTATAAATAATAAAGAAATAAATAAGAAAGTAACTAAAGTCGCACAATGGGTATAGACCGATCACCAGACCGAGGCTCTCAGGAAGCGGAGAAGCCAGTCTGCGCGTTATGCAAATCCGAAGTCAAAACCGCCAATGAGAGGTTTGAAACTACATGTCACCACGAGTTCCACAAAAGGTGTATAAATATACATTTTAAGAAGAGCGAAAATTGTCCGGTATGTCAAGTTGCATGTAGGCCGGTGCAGGAAACCTCGGGCTTACTAACGCGATCGCAATCCAAAACTCGTACAGGGGAGGGTAATAACGAAAGGAATCCCAGCGGAGATACCCCTGGCACGTCGAGAGGCACAGAAACTGCTAACTACAGGAATAGCGACACCAACGCACTGGCGAGTGCTGTTACACTGGTCGCCATGGAACGTAGGCTGCTCTCGGTGTTGTCCGAGAAAATGACCGAGTTAGTACAGACAGCCGTTGTCAAGAGCCTTAGTAGTATGAACCCTGAAACTATAGCTAGTGCAGCTGTCCTTGGAGAGGATAGAGGGGATACCAATACGCCAGTAGATACAGTCAACCGTAGGTCTAACACGAGGGGAAGCCTATTCCAAGGAGCTAATTCAAACAATCCAACGTCGGGTTACGATCGCGCAGATCGAAGTATTACTCCGGAGCTGGGAATACGTCCCGAGAAGATAGTGCACATCTTAAACGGCTGGAAGATCGAATATTCAGGGTCAGGTGTGTCAGTGGATGATTTCATCTACCGGGTCGAAGCACTTACGCACCAAACTCTCGAAGGAAATTTCGCGGTGCTGTGTCGCAACGTCAGTGTGCTGTTCGAGGGTAAAGCCAACGAGTTTTACTGGCGCTATCACAAGTCGGTAGTCGATGTTCGTTGGGATAATTTGTGTTCGGCCATGCGTCTGCAATTCCGTCAAAACCGAGACGATGTAGACATAGAAGAACTAATTCGAAATAGGAAACAAAAACCAAACGAAACTTTCGACGGATTCTACGATAGTGTAAATGTGTGGATCGACCAATTACAATCTCCTTGGTCACCGCGCAAAATTGTCTGAGTACTCAAGAACAATTTGAGACCGGAGATACGACACGAGATCTTGAACGTAGAGGTGTCGTCGGTACAGGAATTAAGGGAGATCTGTCGCCGACGAGAAGCCTTTTTGGATGATGTCAAACGGTCTCACAGCTACGTCAAGGCTACACCCTACCGAAGGGAAATCGCCGAATTATTGGAGGAACCTTACTCAGAAAATGGATCTGATCTAGAAGTCGGTTTAGATGTCGAAGCACTTGCTCTGGTGTGTTGGAACTGCCACAAGGAAGGACACCGATACCAGGATTGCGTAGCTGACAAACGGGTGTTCTGCTACGGCTGTGGAGCCCCCAATACGTACAAGCCTAGTTGTAGCAAGTGCACAAAAAACGTAAAGTCCGGCATTCCGAAGTCGCCATTCAAACCGAGGATTCCGAATGCCGCCCGTCACCAGTCCACGATGACCGATTAGGTAGGGTTGAAAAACAGCCCAAAAACAATCCCGGACGTACCAAAAAGCAATGTTAGTCGACTACTTCATTGTAAAATAAAAGATTTACCTGCCCTTTCACCTCAAACGTTTTTACCCCAACCGTCAGTGCTCGCACAAAGCCACCGAAATTCCCGGAGGATCAAAAAGTTCTGGGAAAATGTACGACAATGTAGGATGGGGCTGAAGCACATCTGTTCAGTTCCTAGGGGTGGTAGAGATCTTCGCCCATTTTTACCAATTTCAATGCTGAACCGTACTGTATATGGACTGCTCGACTCCGGGGCTTCAATAAGCTGCGTTGGAGGGAATCTGGCCACCGAAATTATAGAGAAGAAAATGTCGTACAAAGCGCTGAACACCGAGGCTTCAACAGCAGATGGAAACCCTCAACAAATACTTGGAAAATTTAAAGTCAACATAGAATACGGCAACATCAGGAAATCCTTGATTCTGTACATAGTACCTTCGTTAAAACAAGACCTTTATTTGGGAATAGATTTCTGTAGACTTTACGACCTCCTCCCAGAGCAACTGCAAGTAGCCGCGATAGAGTCAAGCGAGCTTAGCGAGGACGGTAACCAGGGTAATGACGATGAACACGACCTGTCGGAAAAAGAGAAAGTGAAGCTGAGGAACGTAATCAACTGTTTCCCGTCATTTACTCTGGAAGGTCTGGGAAAAACCAACCTTATAAAGCATGCCATCGACGTTGGGAATGCTAAACCCGTTAAACAAAGACATTTTCCCGTGTCACCAGCCGTCGAAAAAAATATGTATGTAGAAATCGACCGGATGTTACAATTGGGAGTAATTGAGGAATCGGAAAGCGCCTGGACATCTCCGATAGTAATGGTCACCAAACCTGGGAAGGTGAGACTATGCTTGGACTGTCGCAAGGTAAATAGCTTCACCGTAAAGGACGCATATCCCCTACCTCAAATCAGCGGAATATTGAGCCGGTTGCCGAAAGCTGAATACATTTCTAGCCTCGACCTGAAGGACGCTTATTGGCAAGTGCCGTTAGAGGTCGAGTCGCGTGATAAAACGGCGTTTACTGTTCCAGGGAGGCCCCTATATCAATTCACGGTTATGCCATTCGGGCTATGTAATGCTACCAGCACAATGTCTCGCCTCATGGACAAAGTCGTTCCAGCGTGTCTTAAAGATAGAGTATTCGTCTACTTGGATGACCTCTTAGTGGTCTCGTCGAGTTTTGAGAGTCACTTGGAAGTGTTGATGGAGATTGCTCTGTGCCTTAAGCGAGCGGGATTGACTATTAACATTGACAAGAGTCACTTCTGCATGCGAAGAGTGCGTTATTTGGGACATATCATTGGCGATGGCGGTATACGAACGGATCCTGATAAGGTTAAAGCAATCACTGACTTCCCCATCCCGAGAACACTGCGTGGGTTAAGGAGTTTCATGGGTCTATGTGGTTGGTACAGGAAGTTTGTGCCAAATTTTGCTTCACTGTCGTCTCCGCTGACAGATCTAATGACGACTAAACGCAAGTTCAGCTTGACTCCCGAGGCAATAAAAGCATTCGAGGAGTTGAAAGCATGCCTCAGCAAGACACCCGTATTGTGCAATCCGGATTTTACAAAGCCATTCGCGATCCATTGCGACGCAAGCAAAACAGGTGTCGGAGCCGTGTTAGTTCAAGAGTCGGAGGAAGGTGATAAGCGACCGGTTGCATTTATTTCAAAAAAACTGAACAAAGCACAACGAAATTACACGGTCACAGAGCAAGAATGTCTAGCCGCAATAGTAGCGCTCAAGCATTTCAGAGCTTATGTAGAAGGCCATCCGTTTAAGATAGTTACCGATCACGCGTCGCTCCAATGGCTGATGGCGAACCGTGATTTAAGCTCCCGATTAGGGCGGTGGGCAATAGCCTTACAGCGATTTGAGTTCACTATTGAACACCGCAAAGGCTCCCTACACGTCGTACCGGACTCCTTGTCGCGCGTAAATGAAGACGAGGTCGCCGCAGTGGATTTCCGAGAAGGCTTGTTGGTAGATTTAAGCTCAGAACATTTCAAATCAGCCGAGTACAAGGAGTTTGCCGCTAAGGTGTCTGCTAATGAACCGAGCTTCCCCGATCTCAGGGTGGAGGATGGTTTCGTGTACAGGACAGCGGAGCATCTATCTGGAGAACAGGTTCACGACGAATTACGCATGGAAGCTTTGGATTCCTAGGAAGTTAGTTCCGGAAATCCTTTTTCAAGCGCACAACAGCCCCTTAGCTTCACACGGGGGAATACATAAGACTATCGAGCGAATCAAACGGTATTATTTTTGGCCCCGACTAGTACCAGAAGTAAAAGCGTATATCAATGCATGCGAAACGTGTAAAACTACCAAACCACCGAATCAGGTGTTAAGACCACCGTTGGGCAGGGCACCGGAATCCTTGCGATTCTTTCAGCGTATCTATATCGACTTCTTAGGTCCCTACCCACGATCCAAAAGCGGAAACGTCGGAATATTTATTGTTCTCGATCATTTCTCTAAATTCGTATTTTTAAAACCAGTCAAGAAGATCAACGCTGACGTAGTAATCAAGTACCTTGAAGGCGAACTGTTCATGACCTTTGGCGTACCCGAAACGGTCGTGTCAGACAACGGATCGCAATTTCGGTCAGAAGTCTTCCAGAAGCTGATGCGACAATACGGAATTTCACACACACTGACCGCAGTTCATTCGCCGCAAGCCAACGCTTCCGAGCGAGTAAACCGTTCTGTTACTTCCGGTATCCGATCGTATGTTTGCCCTAACCAAAAGAACTGGGATGAGAGTCTGCATAAAATTTGTTGTGCGTTGCGTTCTTCGGTGCACAGTAGTATTGGAACCACACCCTATTACTTAGCTTTCGGACAGCACATGATAACAGACGGACCTACGTATTCCTTGCTAAGAAAGTTGAACCTGCTGGACGACCGCTCCTTAATGTATAACAGACAAGATTCGTTCGAGATAATTCGAGAGGAAGCGACCAAAGGAAAAGGTTCGTAAAATCAATGAAAATCGATATAACCTACGCTCTCGAGAAGTTTCTTTCGCCGAAGGACAGGAAGTGTTTCGGCGCAACTTTAAACAAAGCTGTTTTCAGACCGGATATAATGCCAAGATAGGTCCTTCATTCGTCAAAGCCCGCGTAAGAAAGAAGATGGGAAGATCATACTATGAACTTAAAGATCCACAAGGTCGACGAATTGGCCTTTATCATGCGAAGGATATTCGTCAGTAACGTCTCTACAGGCGGTATCAGCCTAGGGTATCTGTACGGAAGTACCCTAGTCTGATTGTAGGAGGGGGGTTTTGTAACGGCGCCTGTAGCGACTAACGTAAGACACAGCCTCAAAGTATACTACGTTTAACATGACGAACCAAGCCTTGCCACCCAGTCTAAATCTAGGTTGCCGTAGGTCAAACAGCTGACTCTGGGTTGCACCGAAAAGCTGTCTCAGCTGTTTGGTATTTCCGGAAAAAAAACCGACGCGGCGTGGCTCGAATTTTAGCACGTTCTTCTGAAAAAAACCATCGAGCGATCAAGACGTATTTCATCCGATCAGAGAATCCTCCGGGGAAACGTGAGTCAAAGGAGAAGGCTTTCCTACATCCGCGCCTAACTAGATCGCGCTCCGCGCTTGAGTCGCGTTTTTTTTAAACATACCCTAGGCCGCGTGTCGCGAAAATTGCGACAGTTTACCCACGTTTTGCTCGGCAGCACTTGCCGCGAGGAGCCTTTCAACCGATTCACGACGCCCTCCCAGAGAAGGATTTTTTCTGCAGCTTGGACCAACCCGATCGCGCTCAGCGCTTGAGTCGCGTTTTCCAATCCAAGTCGCAGCCGCACTTCAGCGAGGATTGCGGCGATTTCTCGTCATTTGGATCCACCAGACAACTGTCCCAGGGAGCACCCCACGGATAAAAATCGGAAAGTGGCTGTCCCGAGGAGCACCCTCGACAGAAGATCGCATTGGTGTGCACTCCTGACCAAAATCATAAGGCGGTTGCCCAAGGAGTACCACGATCGACGTCCGCCACGGCCATTGGTAGCCGCCCACAAGAATACCGAAAATCTGACGCCCAAATCAGTCGCCGCGGCAATATACATATGTATAAAGCACATATAGGTGTACATGTAAGTTATACGAACTCCAAGATTGGTTACATAACCTTTACGGTATTCCTAACCACGTGCAGGTTGAAAATTTTCCATCGCGTCTAACGGACGAAGAGGGAGAAGAAGGAGAACGATAACGGCTTTCGGAGGACTGGAACGAGGTGGAACTGGAACGTGGAACAGCAAAGCCGCTACGCGAAGAGCAAACGAGAACGAGAATACAAAAGGAGACAACTCAACACGGAGAGAATAACCTAACTAAAGAGGAATAAAAACAAGATAAACGAAGTTAAACAAACCCGAATCTAGTGAAACCCCATGGTTAAATAGAAATAATGTGAAAATTAAGGAAATTTAACGAAGTGCTGAAAAGAGAGAAATCAAAAATAGTTATAAATTTGTCAAAAGGTGAAACTCCTAAGAAAATACCGAAATCTCGGCTGTGCGCGATTTAAAACAAAGAAATGAAGTAAAGCCAAAATAAAATCAATTCAATCTAAAGTTTTGAGAATGCGAAATAACGAAGGAAGAGAAACATGAAGTTTGAGCCCAGGCCGACAGGTCAAAAGAAAGAAATTTAAAGTGAAGAGAAGAGAATTTGCACTGAAAGAATTATAATTTTTTTTGATTTGTTCTTCCTACCCTTCCAGGGAAGTTTCTCTTTATAACTTTATATCTAATATCTAATTAACGAAAACGACGGAGTGAATTTAATGTAATTTTACAAGAGCGCTCAATAATCTGGTTTATTATTTCTGCCGACAAATCTATGGGTAATTGTCCCACTCCCTCCACAGCCAACCTACGCCAAGTGGTCGACCTCTTCGCCAAGGAGAATGCTGGGTAAGTCGTTATAAGAGATAATGTGACAAAAATTTACCATATTATTTGAGCTCAATTCCTCTATGGCCTTTGAACCCATAAGAGAAATCAAATGAAATAATATCTATGTTAAATAATGCAAGGGTATCACAAACCCAAGGCCAGCCGTTAATGCTTTCTTTTCTTTCGGGTTTCTTGCGCCCAGTCGAACCCAGTAGGGGTATCCTGAAGTAAATATTACATTTATTATTAATTGTACTTTCTTAATTTTTCCTAAAGAATAAGTGTGGCTATTCATCGCCGAATAAATTGGTTAAGAAATTTTGTAATTAAAACAAAGCCATTGAAGGTCTTTTAGATACACATGCCAAGCCAAAGTAAAGAATCACCACTGTATTTAGCTTCCGCACATCCGTAATCTTAGCGTTAATAACCATGTATACGAATCTTACTAGCGGATCAAATATACCAAGCATGAACGCTTAAATTTTGAACAGCTAACTCCACAAATGATTCCTCGGGCGTAGATGGACAAAGGGGTCACCAGAGCCATGCTCTAGGAGGTGATCAAGGCAGGGTGGGCATTCCACGACCATAACAACATCTGTGGCTTCGTTCCAACCTAATTTCTTTCGCAAACTCGGTCATCCTCTAGAATTTTTTTGTTTTTTTTTCCCAAAATTTGTTTATCGATATACCGGTTGGCAATCTCGCCTTGCTTTCGTCGTAAGCACGCTCAATTCTGGACTTTTAAATAATAATGTGTAGCTAGTGTACGATCCGTCTACGCAAGACCTCCACCCCCAACGCCGACGAGAGATAGCCGGAATCTATAGCGTGCCCCGCAAGGGCGGATCGGTAACTTCAACCCAACACAACTAGTCGTTACACGCTACACGATTTACTTTTGTAAAAGAATGTAACATGAATGTAATTAGTACCTAAGATCTCATGAAGTCGAACTTGCCCTCTCGTATTAAAAAGAGCTTTCGCTCCCTCGCACTCGCGAGAACCACTATTGTAACTTTGAAACTCATATAATGGCTCTGGAAGAGCTTGAATAAATGTTATTGGATCGCTATCAATTTGGAAACGAAAGTGTCTACAAATTCTATTTTTTTCTGTCCGAATTATTAGTTAATAAATTGCCGTATTGGCATTCGTGATTTGCACGAACATTTTGGCGCCCCCCGTGTGGACATTTTGTGCCATAAAATTGGACACTTCGAGGAGTTTATATCTTTGGACACTTTCGTCGGACCCATTTCGTTGAAGCCAGGTCGTTGGAGTCATTTTGGAAAATTTGTTTGGAGCATTAAATTACATTTGGATTAAAAGCCCTCATCGCAAAAATTGGTTTGAGAGTGAGAATGCCTTATTACAAAAATAGTTGGCATCAAACAAATAAGATAAAACCCTAATAAAATATATTTTATAAAGGCAAATGCGCATTGCATAAGGCCACATATATATTACCGCTAAATCGAAAGTACCAGTAAAAAGGGTCACAAGAAAAGAAGTACCGTATCATTGGTAATCGTCTTCTCTTTGTGCCATTTTCGTTTTGCTGTGGCTGCATACATAAGTGCATACAGTTATTTAAGCCCGCAGCTAAGCGGCAGCTTATATACATCAAAAGTTGAGTGATTTGCATTGTAGCTTTTCACTCATTGTTTGCACTGCGCTCGGCTATTTGGAAGTCACTCTTATATTCGAGCCACATTGAGCCCTTTTAGGTTATTTGGTTTGGAGTGACAGTGGTACATTGTGAATATGTAATAACAGCTTTGCACAATAATTAAAAAAAATTATTTTTGGATATCACTGCGCTTATTTAATTGGAGATCACTAATACGGAGTTCGATTGGTTTGAGTAATTTGGTTCAAAGTTACAGAGGAACATTTCAACAATTATAGCTTTGCTAAATAATTAAAATTTTGTTTGTAATTTTCTTAAAATGCCTAAACGTCGTGGAGCTTCTGATAGCAATACTTCTATTGTAGAAGCTGATTCAAAAAATATTCTGAGAAAATTGGATTCAGTTAAGAAGGATATAAATCGTATAGCTAAAGCCGTGGAAAATAAAAATATTTCGTTTAACTCTGAACAGTTGGATTGTCGTTTGAGTATTTTAGATACGTATATAGATCGCGCATTTTCGTTACAACTGCAAATTGAGGATGTCGATCCGGACTTGGCATCGCGATCTGAACTTGAAGATTTATGCGTGCTAACCAGAGCATTGTTATTGTCAGTAAAAACTCCAGCCCCGTCAAGCAATATAAACGAATCAGTGTTTAATACAACTCTATAAGTTAATATAACGTGTTAATATAAACGTGTTTAATTTATAAACAAACCAGAAAATTAACTTAAGCCAGCAAACAATAACAAAGCGTCTGCTTTGTCACAGCAAGTATTGTGTTGTTGTTTTTATTCTCCCGCTCTCCTGCTGTACGCCTCTCGGAGCTGCCGGTCCGTTACCACTCTAACGGCACTTTTCCCGCTCTCCGCTTTGTGCGTGACGCCTAAATTCACCGATCAGTGCAAGCCCTCCTGCTAACTTACGCTCTTAAATCCGAACGTTGTAGCTTGCTGCTCTTGATTCCGCTGCTCTCCACGCGTTGCCTTAATCTTTCGCCGCTCTTACTTTGCTCTGCATAGTGACCTGAGTGCATTCAAAAATGAGTCTATCCTGCTCAGCCAAAAAATGCGAGTTCAACGGCGTTATTGCTGGCGAAACTTATTTGTTGTGCTGGCTATGCGAGAATACTGCGCATTGCAAGTGCGCCGGTGTCGGCGTACATGGTCGTATTGGGGATCTTATTTCCAAAAGAATTGGATTTCTTTGGACCTGCTCCGCGTGAAACTCCAACAAAGCTTTCTTCTCCTCCAGCTGGCCAATTAATGAACCACCTTACTCCTACTATTCCACCTTCATCCATGAGGGATCCTGGCTCCTCCAATAGCTCACTAATGTACGCTTCATTAGTTTCTGCCAACGCCAGTGAAAACGATAAAAACTACGTATCCTCGAATAACCTTGTGCCTCCACTGCCGGGTCCTTTATTGTTGTGCCCTACCATTGAATCAGCCATGTCTCCTACTAGATTGGCAATTCCTGCTCCAGTGTTTAATTTTGTAACTCCTAAGTCTATCTGTGCAGACCTGGCCCCTGGCCACAATCCGCCAACGTGGGACCGTCGGTATCGTCCGTTATAACGGCACCGCCAGTATCCTCTGGTCAAGTAACGTCGGTTGTACGTAATGTACATAATGGTCCTGGTTCCTCCAAAAGAAATCGCAGGCCCCTCCTGGCTGCGGTTAATAATGGTCATCCAGCAGGCGCAAACCGTAGACGCCTCGAAGCTGTAGCGCCACAAGCAATCATGCCAAAGAAGGCCATTTTTGTGTCTCGTCTAAGGCCTGATACTACTAAGCCATGAGCTCCAAGCAATGATCTCCAAGCCTCTCCTGAAAACTTTGTTGTAACAAAATTTAATTTTGCTTACAAAAGAAAAGTTCTTCATTTAAAATAATTCTGCATGATACACATTTTTCCCGTGCTTTAAATCCTGCACTATGGCCAGTTAATACGATTGTTTACGAGTTTGATCGGAAAGAACCAGCTATAAATACAAATCCGTCAGTTCCAAAAAACTAGATTTTGTATTACATTATCAAAATGTCCGTGGCCTTCTCAGTAAGCTGTCCAGATTGCATACTGACAGTGCTGCTTTTGATCCCAGCGTTATTGCTTTTACTAAGACTTGGCTTAATCCCACGGTTTCTGATAATGAAATACTTACCAATAATTTTTTCCTCTATAGACGTGACCGTCCCTCTAAACGAGGGACCCAATGTTGGTGATATTGAACTCATGACAGTCAAAATATGTCTTCCTAACTGCAACATATTTGTAACCTGCTCCTATATTCCTCCATGCTCTGAGGCTTCGATCTATATGCGACACCTCTCCGCTATCCAGAATATCTCATCATATGCCTCTGACTCAGACCATCTTATAATATTGGGTGACTTTAATATTCCGTAGGGGAGAGTGGGGGAATTTCGTCACAGGGGCAATTTCGTCACCTGCAATATCTCGGAATCCATAAGTCGTAAAAATATATAATTTTTTTGTTTTAGTCCTTCAAGACGGCCAGACACAACCAATGCATTTGTTTTGTACAGAAGGCCAAAATAATTAAGCTATAATATTAAATGTGTTTTAACAGTTCAAAAGCTACATTTAGTTCTCGACGAAATTTTTTCTGTATGCCACAATTCAAAAGGAATAAGATACACGATTTTTTATATAATACACAGTGCTATAATGTGCATTTCTGCGTCAGTGATTTTTAACTTCGCGCCTAATTTCGCAAGAAAAATAATTATTTCTAAAAAAGTACGGTCTGGGGAAATTTCGCCACCCTACGCTAAGGGTAAATTCGCACCTATTTTAAATACATATTTTTATATTTGACGAGCTGGCTAACGAACAGACTACCAGCAGCAGCAACAAATATAGGACGTCAACAAAAATGGTACGCTTGATCAGTGTAGCATATTTTCAGGCGTTAAACTCCCTACATTTTTCAGGTGACGAAATTTCCCCAGTTGTGTGGTGATTTTACCCCCCTGTGTGGTGAGATTGCCCCAGTATATTGGTTTTACATTTTATTTTTTTATAAATCACCAAGCTAATTAAAAAAATAGGGGAATGTCACATTTTAAAGCTTGGTGCTAACCGCATTCAACAATAAAAATAGAAATATGATAACGTGTCTCAAGATGGACAAAAAATAGCTTTGAAAAAATGCTGACGAAATTCCCCCACTCTCCCCTACCTATCCTGGTCTCCTTGTGTCGATCCAATTGCCCTCGTTCCTGGTGATCAAAACGATTTTGTCGACGGTCTTATTGACTTATCTCTTGGTCAAGTTAACTCAATTTCCAATGCGAATGGAAGATTTTTAGATCTTATTTTTGTGACCACTCCTGAGGACTCTCATCATCCTACACTCCAACTATCCATTAGTGGCATTTTTCGGGTACCCAATTCCTTTGAGGCCCCATTGCTGACTCGTCGTTTTCGGCATGTAAATTATTTGCAAATGTCGAGATCCCTATCTTCAAAGGACTGGTCTTGTCTTGATAGTCTTCATCTTGATGAGGCCATTTCAACTTTTTATAATGTCCTTTATTCCATATTTGATGAATTAGTCCCTTCCACAGTTGTTAATAACTCTAACAGCCCTCCGTGGACTTCCAAACACTTGGCTCACTTAAAAAATATAAAAACTAAACTTTTTAAGAAGTACGCCAAAACAGGACTTCAGTCTGATTTTTCCAAATACAGCGTTGCTAAATCCAATTACTTCCTGCATAATTCTGAATCTTATAACAGCTACCTCCTACGCTGTAAAAACGAATTTCGCAGCAATCCTAAACTATTTTATTCCTTCGTCAACTCAAAGCGCAAAGCTAACAAATTTCCTCCATCACTACAGCTAAATAATGTATCTGCATCGAATGATCAAGATATTGGCAGCCTGTTTTGCGGACTTTTTCCAATCCACCTATTCCACAAATAATACCTGGATCAATTGTAGCTACCCCTACCAGCTACCCCACACTGACGCCATTTTCAACCCTCTAATTGATGGAGAAGAAGTTCTACGTAACCTATCCACGACTAAATTATCATTCTCTGCGGGTCCCGATATGGTTCCAAGCTGTGTCCTCAAACATTGCGCCATACCACTTGCAGTTCCATTAACTATGATTTTTCATAAGTCGATTGCTACTGGCACATTTCCATCTATTTGGAAAGAATCCTTTCTTATTCCGCTACATAAAAAAGGTAGTAAATCTGATATCACCAACTATCGCGGCATAGCCAAACTTAGTGCTATTCCTAAGCTCTTTGAAAAACTTATTTGCGATCAACTGCAGCACCAGTGTCGCTCCTTAATATCCTCTAAGCAGCATGGTTTTACAAAGTGCCGGTCTACAACAACTAACCTGCTTGAGTTTACGACCTTCATTAGTCAAGGCTTTAAATCCACAATGCAAACTGATGTTATCTTTACTGACTTTAGTAAAGCCTTTGATTCGGTCAACCACGAGCTACTGCTCCACAAGCTCCTCCTCCTCGGATTTCCTCCAACTCTACTGACATGGCTTCGTTCTTATTTAACAAATCGCACCCAAAAGGTTCAGTACAATAGCATTTATTCAAAAGCTGTTTCCGTATATTCGGGTGTACCACAAGGCAGTCCCCTCGGTCCTTTACTATTTGGCTTATTTATCAACGATCTTCCTCAAGTAATTGAGTTCTCCAAAGTACTTATGTTTGCGGATGATGTCAAGTTGTGTATGCATCTGACCTCACCTAGTCCCCTCGGTCCTTTACTATTTGGCTTATTTATCAACGATCTTCCTCAAGTAATTGAGTTCTCCAAAGTACTTATGTTTGCGGATGATGTCAAGTTGTGTATGCATCTGACCTCACCTAGTTCCTACATGCAGCTCCAGCTCGACTTAAATAACCTTCAATCCTGGTGCCTAGTCAACAAGCTACTGCTTAATCCTGATAAATGTAAATCCATGTCATTTTATCGATCCAATCCATATATTTGTACATACTCAATGGATCACTCTGCACTTGAACGCATTGATACTGTTCTTGATCTTGGTGTCCTATTTGACCACAAGATTTGTTTTAATCGCCACGTCAGTACCATCTCCAATAAAGCTAAATCCTTATTAGCTTTCATAAAACGCTGGAATTTGATGACCCTTTCACCACTAAGCTCCTTTACGTCTCTCTAATTCGTCCTACACTTGAGTACTGCTCCAGTGTTTGGTCTCCACAATATGAGCACTATCAAAATATGATAGAATCCGTCCAAAAGCAATTTCTCCTTTTTGCACTACGAGGCTTAAACTGGGAGGAGGGACGCCGTTTGCCTTCTTATAGAGACAGGTTGCGCCTCTTGGATCTACCTACCTTAAAGGATCGTCGGACCTGTTATGGTGTGATATTACTTCACAAACTCATCACTGGCGCCGTCGACTCAGTTGATCTGTTAGCCACCCTTAATTGGAACGTTCCTTGCAGAGCTACTCGCAGATTCCGCCCATTAGCACTTCCTGTTTGCAGGTATAACTACTCCCGTTTCGACCCCTTCCGAATCCTATGTGATAACTATAATTAACTTTATCACCTCATATCCTATGAGTGCTCTGCCAAGGCTAATTCGCTAAAAGTCATTGCGTTCCTTTCTACATCGACTTAATTAGTTCTCCTACTGTACAATTTAAATTATTGTTTTTTTAAATTTATGATGTTTTTATTTTTATGCTGTGTATATAATTTTAAGTCTTTTGAGCAGTACATTGCTTTAAATAAACAAATAAACAAATAAACAAATAAACAAATAAACAAATAAACAAATAAACAAATAAACAAATAAACAAATAAACAAATAAACAAATAAACAAATAAACAAATAAACAAATAAACAAATAAACAAATAAACAAATAAACAAATAAACAAATAAACAAATAAACAAATAAACAAATAAACAAATAAACAAATAAACAAATAAACAAATAAACAAATAAACAAATAAACAAATAAACAAATAAACAAATAAACAAATAAACAAATAAACAAATAAACAAATAAACAAATAAACAAATAAACAAATAAACAAATAAACAAATAAACAAATAAACAAATAAACAAATAAACAAATAAACAAATAAACAAATAAACAAATAAACAAATAAACAAATAAACAAATAAACAAATAAACAAATAAACAAATAAACAAATAAACAAATAAACAAATAAACAAATAAACAAATAAACAAATAAACAAATAAACAAATAAACAAATAAACAAATAAACAAATAAACAAATAAACAAATAAACAAATAAACAAATAAACAAATAAACAAATAAACAAATAAACAAATAAACAAATAAACAAATAAACAAATAAACAAATAAACAAATAAACAAATAAACAAATAAACAAATAAACAAATAAACAAATAAACAAATAAACAAATAAACAAATAAACAAATAAACAAATAAACAAATAAACAAATAAACAAATAAACAAATAAACAAATAAACAAATAAACAAATAAACAAATAAACAAATAAACAAATAAACAAATAAACAAATAAACAAATAAACAAATAAACAAATAAACAAATAAACAAATAAACAAATAAACAAAGAAACAAATAAACAAATAAACAAATAAACAAATAAACAAATAAACAAATAAACAAATAAAAAAATAAAGAAATAAACAAATAAACTAATAAACAAATAAACAAATAAACAAATAAACAAATAAACAAATAAACAAATAAACAAATACAGTATCGGCAATATATGAGTCCTTGTGTCCGTTGGCGACGAAAAGGTTATTGCAAACGCACAATTAATTCACATTGTCATGTCAAAGGTTGACGAAAAGACTCGCTCTAGGTGGGAAGAGAATTTAGATTATCAAAAAATCCCGTTATGGTCTGAGTGTGTTATTGCCAGTGTTGGGACATACCTATTTACTTTTACCTAGGTACGTACCTAGGTACAATTTAGTGGTACCTTTTACCTTACCTAGGTATAAAAATAATTGAGTACCTTTTAACTTACCTAGGTATAAAAATAATTGAGTACCTTTTACCTTACCTAGCTACAGATTTTTATATACCTTTGGAATTATGAAGGTACTTACATAGGTATTAAACATTGCTCTGATTTAAAATAGCCAAATCTGACTGCGACACTGTAGTATCGTTTCATTGTATCGTTTCGTTTCGAAATTGTAATAGTCGGAACGCAGCATTAAAAGTCATTGGAATTCAGCCGTTCTATTGTTTGTTTCGTGAAGTTAAAACTAATCGCAGTTTTATTTTATATAATTTTGTGCACGTATGTATGTTCCCATCACTACATCAATTTATTTATGAAACCAAAGTGTATTTGGCGCGCAAAAATGCCGTATGTACGTAAACAAACAAACATATGCATAATATATAGTCAATGTTTCTACATACGGAATTTTTGCGCGCCAAATATGTACATGAGGGTTTCATAAATACATTAATGAAGTGATACGTGCATACAATTATTCATGACGCGTGTTTTAAAAATATATGCACAAAATTATAACATTTAAATTTAAATGAAATGAAAAGATATTGTTTGATTAAGACGACTAAAAACTGAAAACTAGTCTTATTTTAAGTTTAAATGATTACATTGAACAAAACAAAAAAATTATAAAAAAAAAAAAAAAAACACTATATTTACCTTTTACCTTTACCTAGGTACTGGGAAATTGAAGTACCTTTACCTTACCTAGGTATTTATTTTTGCCCAATACCTTTTACCTTATCTAGGTAAAAAAAAACACAGTACCTTTCCCAACACTGGTTATTGCCCTTAATAAGCGTTTTCAGCATTTGTCGGCTGAAGAGACTACAAGCAGAAACAAGCAATTTGGCAAAACTTCACTGGCAGTATCACAAACAATTAGAACCCCTGAAACAGCCAAATGTCTAATGACCATTTTATCACGACATGTCCATCATTCTCAGCTGCTTCTGTCATGGCTCGTTTTAAATTTGCCAAAGGGGTCCCACTTTGCATAAATTGTTTGGGAAAGGGGCATAATATATCCGCCTACAAAGCAGCTCACTGCAGGGTATGCTCAAAACCCCACCATACATTGTTACATCGCTATACTGCTGACGCGAACATACAAAAAAATGTAGATCCAGCGGCAAGCCATATAGGAATGCAAGCAGCTCAACACTCAAACCTGTTGTCGTCGAATCATGCAAGCACCCTCGATGCACAGCAAGTTGTTTTGGCGACAGCAATTGTAGATATTAAAGGTGGCTCTTGTCAGGAATGCCATATAGGAATGCAAGCAGCTCAACACTCAAACCTGTTGTCGTCGAATCATGCAAGCACCCTCGATGCACAGCAAGTTGTTTTGGCGACAGCAATTGTAGATATTAAAGGTGGCTCTTGTCAGATTCAGCCAGCCAGGGTACTTTTGGATTCAGGTTCCCAGGTCAATTTTATAACGGACGAGTTGGCAAGAAGTTTGCAGCTAAAACGGATTCGAAAAGAAATTAACTTGTTGGGAATTGAAAAATCAAGCTTATCTGCGCACCAAGTTGTGCAAACAACAATTAGTTCTCGCATTCAAAAGTATGAAATGGTTGCTGACTTCGTCGTTCTAAAATCTATTTCCTCTTATCACCCAGAAAAAGGCGTTTCAATTAATCTCCTAATATTCCTCCAAATATACAGCTTGCTGATCCAGCTTTTTATAAGCCACAAAAAGTAGATCTGCTGCTCGGAACAGACGCGTTTTTTGATCTTATAAAAGATGGCAAGAAAATACACTGACTTTGCAAAACACTGTTTTTGGTTGGGTGGTGTCAGGGCGGTGTAAATCAAAACAATCCCAAGGGACTGAAGCGTGTTCTTTGGTGAGCATAGTTGAGGAGTCTGGTCCACTTGAAAAATTAGTTAAACGATTCTTGGAGTTGGAACAAGTTCCAAATGTTTCGGGCGACAAACTATATACCCCAGAAGAAATGCTTTGTGAGAAAATCTTTCGAGAAACAATTGTTCGTTTACCCTTAGGTCGATTGCAAGTATCCTTACCGTTTAAATCTAGCCCAACGTGTCTCGGATCATCGTTTGAGATGGCGAGAAGGCGTTTTTTATCGTTAGAGAGACGATTAACTAAAAATCCGAACACGCAGTTAATGTTTAATCAATTCATGGAAGAGTATTTGGCTCTCGGACATATGACTGCAATCGAGGGTTCAATTCCGAAAGATTCGCATTGTTTTATACCCTACCAATGTGTAGAATCACATCCACTAAGCTTAGAGTGGTATTTGATGCATCTTGCAAGACTACTTCTCAAGTATCGCTTAATGACCTTCTTATGGTAGGACCAACAATACAACCATGCTTGTATTCCACTCTCCTCAGGTTTTGTTGTCGCAAATACGCACTTGTTGCAGACATAACTAAAATATACCGTCAAGTGGAGGTTGACGAGGCGCAACAAATTTTTCAATTAATTGTATGGAGAAGAGATGCTGCCAGCCCCTTAAAAACTTATCGCCTAAATACGGTCACTTATGGAACAGCAAGTGCTCCATTTCTTGCAGTAAGATGCTTAAAGTATCTTAGCGAGACCTATTTGCAATCTCATCCTCAAGGTGCAAGATGTCTTGGCACGGACTTCTACGTCGATGATCTGCTCACCGGAGCGGACACAGAGCAGGGAATGGCTGTTCTTCGTCGCGAGCTAATTGAGATCCTGGAACCAGCGGGCTTTGTTTTGACAAAATGGGCTTCGAATTGCAAAACAGGTACAAGCGACAAATCGAGTGCTGAAATTTTTCAAGGAGATCGTCAGGATCTCAAGACTCTGGGATTGACATGGAATCCACAGACTGACGTTTTCAAGTATGGCGTTAGGAAAGTTTCCACAGATCAGGTGGTTACAAAAAGATCGATCTTGTCCCTTATAGCCACACTTTTTGATCCTTTGCGATTGTTATGCCCAATAATAACTAGATCGAAAATATTTCTGCAAGAGGCTTGGCTTTTGAGTGTGAACTGGGATGACCCTGTGCCCCAAGACTTTGAAAAGAAGTGGAACCTGGTAAAAAATGACTATGCATTCTTGGACAAATTGGTTATTCAAAGATTCGTTGGAACATGCAAACAAGCATCGTGTCAAATTCATGGGTTTGCTGATGCTTCTACTCGGGCCTGTGGGTGCTGCCTTTGCGTTAGAGTGGTTAAGCCAAGTGGGGTGTCGGTGCAGTTGCTAACAGCAAAATCTAGGGTTGCACCTTTAAAAACAAAGACGGTGCCCAGACTAGAGCTATGTGCAGCGCATTTGTTGGCAAAGCTTTGGGAAGAAGTTCGCACCATCATCACCTTTCCAGTCGATAGTGTTGTCCTGTGGTCCGATTCTGAAGTAGTTCTTCACTGGATACAAACTCATCTATCTCAGCTGGCTACATTTGTCTCTAATCGAATTGCTGATATACAAAACAATGTGTCATCAGCTGTTTTGAGGCATGTGTCAACCAAGGAAAATCCTGCGGATTTAGTCTCGCGAGGATGCTCTGTTGATGAGCTAAATACCTCATTTTGGTTCAATGGTCCTAGTTTTTTTCAGAAGGAAGCCGAGTGCTGGCCAATAAATTCTCATTTTCAGCTATCAGAAATAGACGCAGCACTAGAAACCAAAAAGGTACACGTTGCTCTCATCGCGGCCGATGTTGAAGTAAGCCCGATGTTAAATATTGTAGAAAGGTCATCGTCGTATCTGAAAGTAGTTCGCATTGTGGCTTATATATATCGATTTATCAACCGTAGAAAAAATATGTCTTGGAATTCAATTTGTCCTTCAGCGGACGAGCTTGGTGCAGCGTTTCTTAAAGTAGTTGAAGCTATTCAAAAGACGGCATTTGCTTAAGAAATTGTAAAACTAGAAAAATCCGCTAACATCCGTGCTGGAATTCAAAAATTAAATCCTTTTCTATCAGTTGAACAGTCTGGAACGTCGTTATACTCTTTGTTGCGAGTAGGTGGTCGTCTTCTACATGCCCCCATTGCTCACAACGCTAAATTTCCCTTGTTAATGCCTAAAAATTGCAAATTTGTGACCCTATACTTGAGACACTTACATAGAACCAACTGTCACGCTGGTCCACGGTCGTTGGTTGGGCTTCTCAGACAAGTGATTTGGCTTATTAACGCACGTCGCGAGTGCAGTACCGTGGTCCTGTTGTCAAACTTTATTGCGACAACGCCACGAATTTTGTGGGAGCTGCTCGAATCCTGAAGGAGCTTTTGGAACCTGTCGACACCAACGACCAGAGCATCATATCGTATGCTGCGGCCCACCGATTCACCATCGAATTCATCTCTCCCAGAGCGCCACATATAGGCGGCCTTTGGGTGGCTATAGTCTGAACCAAATCGGATCTATATAAACGCTCCATTCACCGCCTTCCACCTATTCCTATTAGTTGAAGCATTTGTATGTTAATGCTGTCAACGCGGCCGATGTTCAGTCAGTTCGGTGGCGATTTACTTTTGTAAAAGAATGTAACATGAATGTAATTAGTACCTAAGATCTCATGAAGTCGAACTTGCCCTCTCGTATTAAAAAGAGCTTTCGCTACCTCGCACTCGCGAGAACCACTATTGTAACTTTGAAACTCATATAATGGCTCTAGAAGAGCTTGAATAAATGTGATTGGATCGCTATCAATTTGGAAACGAAAGTGTCTACAAGTTCTATTCTTGTAAATTCCGTATTGGTCTTCGTGATTTGCACGAACAATATTTTTTTAAATAAGAAAAAACTTGTATTGTTCTACTACGGGGGCGAAATGATGTGATGAATTCAGTTGTTGAATATTCGCAGCTTCTTTTTGAAATTTCGATGTATTTGCAGTTTTTATTTTATTTCACTCAAAAGAAAATTTCTGCCTTAAAGAATTTGGTTCAGCTGGTTGCGAAATAATAAAAATTATAATTGTTTTCACTTTTCTTCTTCTTATTTCTTGCGCTTGAACAATTTCCAGAAAAAAATGTTTTGCACTTTAATTTTATCCACTTTAACTGGAAATTTATTTGTTGTTGTTTTTTTTCTAAAAAAAACTTTAATTCGTTTTTATTTCTTTGCACAGTAAAAAAAATTATTGAGTTAATTTTCTTTAAGACGATTGCGTTTCTTTTTTTAAACGACTTTAAACGGTTTTTCTCCTTGAATTCGTTTTATAAATTTGGAGTCGCTGAACTTTCCACGGTTGAGCGCCAAAATAACAAAAGTAATTTCATTTTATTTTAATTGATTTATTGATAACCCGTTTGGGCAGCTTGAGCTCTGTTTAGATACTAAAAGTACAATTCAAAGACTGCAGCTCGCCACTCCACTCAGCGCTTGCATGGGCCGGATCGGATTTCGCCGGCTGAATTCCCGCTTATCGATGACCGTAGTCGGGTTACCTTACAAAGTAATCCTTTTTGACTTACTGTTTTTAATTTTCGGGCACTCAAAAAACTTTTCAATTTGGTACTCAGAACAAAGTAACGCGTGGCAGCTCCCGGCCGGTAATTTTGTGTTGAAAAACGAAGTTCGTATAAGGTAGAAGGATGATGGTAGTTTGTGGTAGATTTGGACTCCCAAATCATTAAAAAGAAGTCCTAAAATTTTTTTATTAAAAAAGTGTTAACCATGTTTTTAATAACAAATTATGGTGCGTGTGTGTTTTTATTTTATTTTTTTTTTTTGGTACAATGTCACTCTTTGAAAATGACGATTTTTTATGAAGTTTTTTAAATTTACAACTAATGTCACTTTACCTAATAAATAAATTAAATGTATCCTACAATCCAAAAAAGAAATAGTCATCACTGTGCCCCTATTTAGGTGTCAATGTGACACTATTGAGTTTCAAAAAGTTTTTGATCCGAAGATCATCAAGTTAACCCTATTCTGGTGTCACTTTAATACTTTCGAAAATATTAATTTGACCCTTTTTTGTGTTAAAAAGCCACTAGCTTGTGTCATTTTCTTAGTATTAAATAAAATTTGACATTTGCTTTAATGCTCCTGTAACCATTCTGCCATGAAAAAATAATATGGGCATGGCTCAGGGGCCAAGGTACTAGGTTCTGGTATTATTTTGTGCTCGGGGGAACGAGGTTCAAATCGCAACATCATTATTTTTTTTCGATATAGCCATGTTCGTCTGTCCGCCTGTCTGTCTGTCCGTATGAACGCTGAGATCTCGGAAACTACAGAAGCGAGAAGGTTGAGATTTCCCACACATATTCTTGGGCTTCCTACGCAGCGCAAGTTTATTTCAGCCGGGCGCCACGCCCCCTCTAACGCCCACAATTACCCACTAACGAATTAAAAATGTGTCTGGCGCCCACACCTTTAAAGATTTCCGAGAAGTATAAATGCAATTTTGTTGTGTATACTCATATCTATCGAAATGTAGAAGAAGAAGAATTTTTCAAATCAGACTATTCATTAAAAAGTTATGCACAAAACAATATGTTATATATCCATCATTCTTGCACTCCCTTTAGCTGAGTTACGGGTATTAGATAGTCGGGACACCAACCCAACTATAACATACTCTCTTGTTGGTCTTAAAATTATTAAGGAAACGTTAAATATGCATTTTAAAACTTTTTACTAAATCTGACTTATTCGTTTTCGAACCGGGGTCCTCTCTCATCAGGGGCAGGCGCCTCACCAACTGGGCCATTTTACCACTTTATACGCATGTGTACTCTTAACAATTATAAAACGAAGTCGATACTCGAGTAAAACATCATCCTATCTCCGTCGCGATAGGCTAAGTTCGAAATTCGAAAATCAAAAAAAATAATTATTGGCATCGATGTGACCCTAGTATTATCAAAATGACACTATTTAGGGCCAGTTTCTCGAGCTATCAAAGTCCCTGATAGCTATCTGTTCGAAAAACTTAAAGACCAGATAAACTGTTCGTAAAAGCAAATCCGCTTTATCGACTGCTTTAATTTATCTGAACGAGAAACAATTACAAAGCGCAAAAAATGGTGTGCTTCGATTATTTCATCAGCTGTTTGGGTATAATTCAAAGGAAAAGTCAGCTGTGATTTGGGGTTTGGGAAATCAGCTGTCATTCTATGGAGCCGAAAACCCCAAGTTTCCGAAAGTCATAGGAGCCATAGATTGCACGCATTTAAGAATTCAATCTCCCGGAGGCGATTTCGAAAACACCAGTTCTACAAGAATTGTCTCCTGTTCATCGGTATAATTTTTACCATGAAACTTTTTTCTGCCGACATTGTTTTCTATTAATTAGGAATCAGCTGTTAGTATAACTGTTTTATGGTATTTTTAACTAATTTTTGACAATAAGTTAACTCATCTGGTATAGGGTTGCCACCTAGTCACAAATTAGTGCGCCTTTAAATGACGGACAAGAATGGATAAATTTATCCTTCCATTAGCTAAATTCTACTTTGCCGGACGGACGAGAAAACGGCTCTGAGTATATTGTGCAATACAGGTGTAGGGCTCCGCGCGTAACAAGCATTGCTTAGTGTCGTAAGGGCCACTTGTCTGTACTGACCATAGTGCATCAACGTCCAAGAATAACTAACGGGACATTTGTGGACCTTGGTTCCCACAAAGCCGTGTGCAAAAAGGAAAAAAAGGGACCTTACCGGCCTATCACGGACATTCTCGCAACACAAATTTGGTGGGAAGAACGCATAACTTCTCTGAGCTAAACGCAGCGTTTACACAGCGAGCAAATAGTTGGAAAATAGTTCGTTACAAACGAATCATTACACAGGCCGACAAAATGTGACATGGGTCGGTGTCCAGGCCTGCCACCATTTTATTTCGATAAATGAAGCTTTTCTAAGCATAAGTTGCCACTACGCCTATAGTCCATCAGCTCTGGTATTTGCGGTATCTTTAATTTAATAAAATCACAAATTTTCTTCGTCTTTTGGGATATATCTTCAAGAGTGGTCAACCAATTTTGGTAATCTTTTCCGAAAAGATTAAAAGATATATGCCAAAAGACGAAGAAAATTTGTGATTTTCTTAAATTAAAGATACCGCAAATACCAGAGCTGATGGACTATAGGCGTAGTGGCAACTTATGCTTAGAAAAGCCTCATTTATCGAAATAAAATGGTGGCAGGCCTGGATACCGACCCATGTCACATTTTGTCGGCCTGTGTTATGATTTTAGACATAAATCTTTCCACGCCTTTGATCGTTGGCACCCGAATTATAAACACTTCACACGCCTTTATCGACGACGGCAGACATGAAGCAAGAGCAAAATCTCAGGGGTTTTTATTTTATTTTTCTCGTGAAGATTTTTTAAATTTTTTATAAAGCGCCCCGTTAAAAAGGTATAATCTAATAATACAGGAAAGGAGATGTCGTGAACCCATTTTTAGACGAGGAGACCAAATTATTCTCTCAGCTGCTCAAGATTAAGAGTAACTTAATACCGTAAGAAAAATAATACTAATACAGGAACACAACATTAAAATTCCTTTTAAAGTTTTTCCAAGATATTTGAGAAATTTAAACGTCACAAACAAACTTATGTTCCATCATCTACAGGTTCGGCGATGCTTGATGCTTTACAACATTTTGTGGCCAGTATGATTAAACTAAATATTTTTGCTGAAAAACACTGGTTACACCACGGCGTTGCCAAAAAATAGTTCCCGGCTTAAACCATCAACGTTTTTACCATTTTTTCTGATAGAAAGGCGCCCCTAAAAAATACATTTTAATTGGAAACCATTAAACCAAAAGCTTAATATCGAACTTTTCATTAAAAAGTTATAAGTAATACAACTTTTGGTTGATAGGTGTCATTTTCCGCTTGCATATCTCCATCACCCTCGCTCTCAGTTTATTTAGCTTACTAACGGGTACCTGCTATTCGAAGCTCTCGACTATAGCGTTTTGTCTTGTTTTAGTGCTTTAATTAGACACCAACTAACAAAAAGTCAATTTTTAGTCACTATTTTCAATGTCCGTGTACTTGATAGTTTGATTTTTTTTTAATTGTCTTTTCAGGCCATATCACACCTTACCTCAAGCCAGCCGTTCTTAGTTAGAATGGCTTTAAAGACACTGCTTCTTAGCACAAAGTCGGAACCAATAGTTCGAACCACTGCCAAGGAATTTATGTTCGGCTATCCATCTGCCTTGGCCACTCTGGGCAATACTTTTTTACCGAATTGGATATCTTTTGAGAAGGTGGGGCTCATTGATCGAATGTACGACTTCTCTTCGGATTTCGAGACTTTCTACACAGGCGTGCCAAATCCAGCGCATTCAGGACTATATGCAACCTACCGCGGAGAGACAAATCTACCTCAATGGGAGGGAGACCACTGCAGCAACATAGAGTACGCATCAGATGGCACAAAATTCAAAAGCTTTATTCAGTCGAATGAGACAGTTAAGTTCTTCAGGAAGAGCATGTGCAGACCTATAAATTTGGTAAGCGCCAATGAAAATTTCGACCATGTTTAATTCAAACTAAGTGATTTGCTTTTAGTACCGGGTGGGCGAAGAAAAAACCTATGGCAGCCTAAAGGGATACAGTTATGTCTTCGAGGCTAACGCGTTCGATAATGGTGTAACCAATAAGGCTAACAAATGTTTCTGTAGAAAAGGTGAGTATCAGGCGTGCTCAGATGTTAATTTCAGGGACCGAAAATAATGATTATGTTTTGATTTTTATACCCTTGCAGACGGTATTATAATTTTGGTCAGAAGTTTGTAACGCAGTGAAGGAGACGTTTCCGTTTGCAAGCTCAGTTTAAAAGCTAGCGATTTAAAACTTTTACAGTCGTCCTAAAACATGTGCACGCAGATCAAGTTATATCCAAGTCTATATCCTATAGCTCCCATAGGAACAATCGGATATAGCTTTCAAAAAATGAAGATATTTCGCTCAGTGTAAAAGCTTTTAAAAACATGAATCTTTCTAAATCTTATTCTTTTACGCATACCTTGATCAGGGTAAAAGCGCGTGCCGATCGGACGTCTATATCTTATAGCTCCCATAGGAACAACAGGATGAAATCGGTCAAAACTGGACATTTTTCAGGATATTTCGCGCAGAATATAAGCTATTCCCATGAAACTTTTCAAATCGTATTATTTTATGCATACCTTGGTTAGGGTAAAAGCGCGTGCCGATCGGACGTCTATATCATATAGCTCCCATAGGAACAATAGGGTGAAAAATGTTAAATTTTTATTTTTTTCAATTATAGAATATTTTGTTGTTTATTAATTCATGTTGCTATTCTAGTCAAGTTTTCATTCGTAAAATCTGCAAGGGTATTAAAACTTTTAAAATTTTTGATTTGTAGGCACTTTTTGTGGCCTAATAAAAACTAAACTCTTTGTAGCCAAGAACCACAATTTGGTGAAAATCATTAACTTCCACAGGGTCTAATCACTAAGTTGGGCGCCCTCTACTTTTTGAGTAACAATGCATTTTACTATGGTACATTTTTGTATTTTATTCTATCTGTATAAGCCTGATATTTTTAATGTATTGTATGTGTACGATTCCAATTTCAACAAGGAAAGTATGAGGGTTCTATGGATGGAAAAAAATGACAAATATAACCTTAGTAAAACGCATTGTAACTAAAGAACAGGTCGCCCAACTTGGTGATTGGAAACTGTTGAAGTTAAAGGGTTAAAGTAAAATTTCCGCTAAATTGTGACTCTGAGCTACAAAGGGTTTTCTTGATATTAAGCCGCAAAAAGTGACTAAGCATCGAACATTTGGAACTTGGACCACGGTTTTCTCAAAACTGTGACGTGATGGAAAGTTTCCAAGAATCTTGATATTGCTCAGAAATTATCATTAATTTTGAGTTGGATAAATATTACTTGTATGAGGAAAAAATATCGCTCCCAAATGATCATTATTTGGGAGCTAAATTATTTCGCTTAAAAATATCACTCATAGTGCGAATGCAGCAGTTCTAAGCTGAACTTTACAAAGATTTAAATGTTTGCACATATGATTTGGCCAAAAAAAAATTCACATTTTTGATTTGCCTGAAACTTTTTTTACACGTACTATTCGGAAAATAAGTAAACACGTGTATCAGGGTTTGACCGAAAAAAAATTTATTTTTTTAGTTAGATTTGTTTTAAGTTTTTCCGATTGACTTCATGTCTTTTGCATTAATTCCTCTTTCAAAATCAAATTTCTAAAAAAAACAGTTTTTAATTTTTTAAAATAAAAACAAATTAAGATTTAAAAAAAAAATTTTAACCATTGCCCCCACAAAAAGAAATAATTTTTTTTTTATTTTAATACTTGCGCCATATTGTTAGTTACAATCGGTTTTTGTAAAAAATTGGAGCCACTTTTAGTTTTTAAAATATCGATTTTGTTTTTATCACCTCTATTACCTCTACCCTTGTAGAGGGTATTATAATTTCACTCAGATGTTTGCAACGCAGTGAAGGAGACGTTTCCGACCACATAAAGTATATATATTCTTGATCAGCACCAATAGCCGAGTCTATCTAGCCATGTCCGTCTGTCCGTCTGTCTGTCCGTCTGTCCGTTTCTATGCGTTTCTATCCGTTTTAAAGCTATCGCGATGAAACTTTCCCGAATGTCTTCTTTCTATTGCAGGTATTACATATGTCGGAGAGAGCCGGATCGGACCACTATATCTTAAGGCTTCCATAGGAATATTCAAACAAATATAAGAAAATTCATTGTAACTTTGTAGGAAGTAGGCGTTTTGATTCTTGACTCCTGTAAAACAAAATTTAAATAAATAGAAACGCTGAATCTGGAATCCCTGGAACTGCACCGAGTGAGCATTCTTTTATCTACAAGGGTATATACAGTAGACTGGGTCGATTTGTATGGGCAAAAAAAAGTGATAAATCGTAGGGGGGGAACGCAATCTAGGAAGAATTCTAAGCAATATTGCAAAAGAAACTATATCTTTTGCATTTGCAAAAGAAAAAAACCAGTATTTAATGAAAAATATCACAGTAGCCCTGAAATTTCTAAACTAGAATGGACCCGAAAAACGTAAAAAATCGATTGGGCGGAAAACAATCTCTGGGCATTTCTAAGCCATATTGCCCAAGAAACTATATGCCATAAACCACGTTTGGCCCTCCGCATTTGCAAGAGAAAAATACTGGTATTTCGTTTTACTTTTGAGTAAAATATCATAAGTTTTAATTTATGTTTTTCTTGCAAAATTACAAAAAGAATATATGTTTAAAGCGCATATTGTACATAATAAAAAAAAAAAATGAAAAATTTGAATTACCCGCTAGGCTACATATTGCAGCCCTGAACAGCGGTTTGCCGCGGCTGCGTTGGTTTATTTTCATTTCTAAGTTGGCAAGATTTTTAAAAGCGAACCAAAATGCCGTCTGCTTTAGACGCAGAGGAGATCCTTACAAACGGTTTTACATGGACTATCATGGAGATTTAACTCATTGGCCAGGTCTTTTCACAAGAATGCGGCCGCCCTGAGTAAATCCTTTGGCAATGTGGATATTATCGCGAATGAATCGGAAGAATATGGTGTCTTGAGCTGGTAACCTAGGTTTACCCCTGAAAATTAGCAAAGTTTATTAGTTTAAATTAATAATAAACAAAAATCTTGTACTTTTTTACATGTGTGTCTTCTTCTTCTTCACAGCCAGCGTTTTACCTGGCAAAAATAGGAAATTTTTTCGCGACAGTGATGCCAACTTTTTGCAAAAGCGGCCTGTTTTTATTAATTTCTCAATAACTACAACTTCGTTTACCATAAAATTTTTACCAGAAATAAGTTTCATTTTTAACTACAATACTAAGTACCTTTGAATAAATAATTCGTTAACAAAACATTTCGATAACTAACTCCGAAATTTGGACAAATTTGGTATTTTAAAGTGCTAGCTAATTGGTAACACTGCCAGGTAGACGGTTTGCCGACGGATGTTTTTAGCTAATTTTTTCGAGAGGTTTTATAAAAAGCATATTTTTAAATATAAACCGAAGTAGGTATACAAATCGTAGTATGCAGGTAGTTCATAAAATTCATTAGAGTTGTCTTAAATAAAGTTATATTTTTGGGAAACATTTGTAAGTTGGGTAATGTTATCAAAACGTCCGGCAAAATACGGGGGATTTAGAAACCGTCAAAAATTACGTCTATGATACCGAGATTTGCTATTCGGGAGAAATTCGGTTGGAATGGTTTTCTGTGACACCCCCGATAAGCTTCGGCTGGCCGAAGGTAGTTTCCTTTCTTGTTTTTATTATTTTTTTAATCTATTAAAAACTTACAATTATTTATTTAACCGTCCATTAATTAAACAATAATGTTAAAATTTTGTTTTGTATTATTTTTTTGTATTATGTAATTTATTTATATATATTTGCACTTCCATATTGTCGTTCGGGACATTTGCACACCTTTCCTTTTCACTCTTCCCAAGCTCTATTTTGTGTAAAAATCTTGATTTTGTACCACTTTTAGTTCTTAAGATATCGTTAAAAAACTGCCGTGTTCGCTCGGGACAAAAATAGTAGTGATTTTCGGGGAAGTTCATTTAACACTTGAATTTAGCGAATTCTGATGGTATATTTGAATGCTATTTTTTTTAGAATGTTGTCCAAATATGTCGCTGTGAAATGGTTTTGGTTTTACTCAAAAATGGTTTGCCGTTTTTGTTTTATGCAGTTTCAATCACATTCGCTCGGGACATGTCGCTCGGGACATTTTTTCTTTGCGTTTTGTAAAGCGTATTTCTTTACCTCTATCCCTCAATTAATGGTTGTTTTGCTTTTAACTTAATAGTTTAACATTTAAATGAAGCATTTAGTACAGAAAAATGTCACATATTAGCATTCCTATAGGATAAATTCACAACTGAAGACGGGTCCAAAAAATAACAAAAAAATAGCCAAAAACTAAACATAATCAAACTATACTCCAAATTAGTAGTTAAGCTCAGTATCCAACTAATTAGAATCTAATATCTGGGCAAAATCATGTGGAAATATGTTTTATTCAAGTTTCAAGGTTTTTTGGTGGACCTTTGGTCTGGACCTGGTTTGGACCTTTTGGTGGAAGTGCCCATATACAGATAAAAAAAGAAAGGAAGTTAACTTCGGCCAGCCGAAGTTTATATACCGTTGCAGGTATGCTTACTTAAAATGTTGTTTTTACAATGTCAAAAATCAAAACGCCTATTTTCTACAAAGTTACAATGCTTTTTCTATTGTTTTTTTGAATATTCCTATGGGAGCCATAAGATATAGTGGTCCGATACGGCTCGTTCTGTCATTTGTACTACCTGCAATAGAAAGAAGACTTTTGGGAAAGTTTAATCACGATAGCTTTAAAACTGAGAAACTAGTTCGCATAGAAACGGACAGACGGACAGCTGATCAATAATATATATACTTTTTGTGGTCGAAAACGTCTCCTTCACTGCGTTGAAAACTGAAATTATAATACCCTCTGCAAGGGTATATAAATGTATCCTATTTTCTATCAACAATAGACTTTTATATCATTTATGTGTTACTGAAACGGCTTTACAAGAGAGTATTAACTATTCTACCCAAAACTAAGTCGGTATGTAGGCTAGGCGTTAATGTGTTGGTCATGGTTGCCACTTCAAAAATTTTTTATGAGCCAAGAAAAGATTAAAAATGAGGCAATTTTTATAAAAAAGAGCCAACTTTTTACCATACACCTAATTACCATACCAGCGGAACAACTTAGTTTCGATATGGCACTTTTGGGTATCAGACATTAATCAATTTTAAAATTGCAAAAAAAATGTTTAATTAAAAAAATGTATTCGTTTTTTCCAACTTTAAAATATTTTATATCGCTATTAGCAAAAAAGAGCCAAATTCAATAAAAATGGGCCAAAGAGCCATCGCGAAAAAAAGAGCCAACCATGGTGTTGGTGAACACGAGTTTGAACCCCACATTTTTTCCCCTTTTATTTAAAATGATATTTTTTTGTATTACTATTAGGCGCGGTATGATGACAATACTTAAAATGTATCTGTTAGTTAAACCACGGAACATACCGATAAACATACTCGTAATAAGTCAAACAAAAACACCTCTTAACGAGGTAAAATACTAGTGACGATCGCACCTTCAACATACAAAAGTTCTGATATCAACATTTGTGACGAAAAATTATTACATTCGTCATTACAAACACTTTCTAAAATTTTCTGATTCGGCCCGCCTTAGCAACCTATTCCGGCCTTTTTCGTCTTCACTCCTCACAGGCTTTTTTATTGCAGCGTGCCGAATGAGAAAATTTTAGAAAGTGTATGTAATGACGAATGCAATAATTTTTCGTCATAAATGTTGATATCAGAACTTTTGTATGTTGAAGGTGCGATCGTCACTAGTATTTTACCTCGTTAAGAGGTGTTTTTGTTTGATATCAGAAGTTTTTTTTTGTTTACTTTTGCTTTCACAGGAGCTAATATATACATTTCAATTTAAATTGGTTGAAAATTTAGAATAGTTTTTCCAAATAAGAAAACCGAAAAAATACTTTGGTGGCGATAAACTTTAATTTTAGGCAAAGCGAAAAACGAGATGAGAAATACGTGTGGTCGATCTAAATCAATTTCAACGAATGCCCGACTATATTTTAACAAAGTTCTTAGAGCCTAGCTTAACGACAGTTGACGAAGACGGGGCGAATTCGCAGAGAGCGAGAGAGACCTTTATTGTGCACCCGCCTTCGTCCTAAACTAACTTACACTAAACTTCAAACTTCAAGTACAAATTCAAATCTCGCAACACCGGCCCCGTTGAACGCTTCAGGCTTCAACAAATGGGAAGCGGCGCCAATTTATGGATGGCTCGCCGAAAAACGCCTCCTGCGCCCGTCCTAACGTCGACGACCCTGACCATGCCGTCCTCCCCTGCGTGCCTGGCGATGATTCTCCCCAGGAGCCATTGTTGGGGCGGAAGGTTGTCCTCGGCCACGACGACGAGATCTCCCTCGCTGATGTTCGGCTGCTTCTGGTGCCACTTGCCCCGAATTTGTAGGCCCAGGACATATTCCCGGGACCATCGCCGCCAGAACATTTGCCTGACTGACGAGACAAGCCGCCATCGCCGTAAGCAGCTGAGACCCTCCTGGTCCGGGGTCCGGAGTGCTGGTGTGGCGAGCAGCGGCCCGCCTGTCAGCAGGTGCCCGGGAGTTAGCGCCTCTCCGTCGCTTGGGTCCTGGCTGATCGCTCCGAGCGGGCGGGAGTTCATCACCGCCTCGATTCCCACGAGCACTGTCGCCAGCTCTTCTGCGCTTAGGAGCGCGCTGCCCACCGCCCGTAGGAGTAGGTTCTTGGCAGTTTTGACACCTGCCTCCCATAGTCCGCCCATGTGCGGAGCCCGAGGCGGTGTGAACGCAAACTCGCATCCGCTTCTTGATGCGAATTCGCGTATCGCGTCGGCTTCCTCCTCGATCCGCTCTCGAAGGGCCTGGAAGTGGCGACTGGCTCCGACGAAGTTCGTCCCGTTGTCGCAATGGACGACTTGGGGACATCCTCGGCGCCCAACGAACCTTTGAAAAGCCAATAAAAAGGAATCTGTGGTTAAATCTGAAACAACTTCTAGATGAACCGCCTTGGACGCGAAACAAACAAAGAGCGCAATGTAGGACTTATACGGAGGCCTACCACGAATTTTCAGTGTTGTATAGACAGGGCCACAAAAATCAACGCCACATATAGCAAATGGGCGGAGAGCACGGAGACGATCTGCGGGTAAATTTCCCATAATTTGCGTCATCAGTCGAGGCTTGCACTTGAAGCAGCGGATACACGATCGAACTGTCTGACTGCAGACCTCCTGAGCGTTTACGATCCAAATTCGCTGTCGAAGGAGACTCACAAGTGCTCGTGGACCAACATGAAAATTAGAATGGTGCAGATGCCGGACATAGCTCTGCACAAATTGGGAGCGTTTCGTCAACAACAATGGAAACTTGGCATCGTATGATATAGGAGCGTTAGCTAGTCGCCCCCCAACTCGCAACAACGAAAAGTGACACCAAGTCCCCTTTTCTTCATGAATGAATGGATTCAATCGCTGAAGACTTGGGCCAACTCTGGAGCCTTTACGGACTTTTTCCCTTTCTTCGTGATACTCGTGTTTTTGTAATACCTCGACAATTTTTAAAAAGGCTTCATTATATTCAGTGGGTGACAAAGTTTTTTCAAATACTTTACTTTTGTCTTTGCATTTTCTAATGAAGCGGAACATATAAACGAATACCCTAAGCAGTTTAAGGTGTGACGAAAATCCCTCGATGACATCTATCAAGTCCGACTTTTGTACAGCAGCGGTCAGCCCGACCACAGTCTTCCTCGATTCTTGCAGTAGGACTTGTTCATCTAGGTCAAAGTGTGCATTTTGGGGCCAGTTTTCTTCTTCTTCCGTTAGATACGCTGGTCCAGTAAACCATATCGACTGTATGATTTCGTCGACGTCGCAACCTCTTGATACGATATCTGCTGGGTTCTGTTTCGTGGGGACATGCCGCCATGTAGCTTCACCTGACCACTCTTGAATCTCCGCAACTCTATTCGATACAAATGTGGACAACGAAGACGGATGAGACCGGATCCAATGAAGCGTAACTTCAGAGTCCGACCAATAAACAATTTGTTCGATAGGTACCTTTAATAGGGGCTTGATTCTGTGACAGAGATCTGCGAGAAGGTGAGCGGCACATAACTCAAGTCTTGGAAGAGTCTTAGTCTTGAGCGGCGCTACTTTTGACTTTGACGTCAACAAGGATACTTTATAACCTTCTGCAGTTTTGCTACGAATGTAGACGCAAGCTCCGTAAGCTCTTAAGGATGCGTCGGCAAAGGCATGTAATTGGACCGGTGACATCGGATCGGTATGCACAAACCGAGGAATTGATATTTCTTCTAAATTAGACAGTGTATTTTTTATCATATTCCATTCTGTTTCCAAATGCATTGGAATCGACTCATCCCAATCTAACTTATTGAGCCAGAGTTCCTGCAACAGGATCTTTCCTCTAATTACTATTGGACTTAATAAGCCGAGGGGGTCAAACAGCTTCGATGTCACCGATAGTATGTTCCGTTTTGTCGCTCGGAGACCCATGACAGCATTGTCAATTTGGAACCTAAAGGCATCTTCGTTGGGCAACCACGATATTCCTAACGCCTTTGTAGACTCTGAGTCCGAGATGGGTATGGATTTAGCTGTGCTCTCAGATGCGGTGACGTCAGGTGAGTTTGAAAACCACTTTGTCAATTCAAAACCTGCAGTTTGAAGAACCTGAGACACTTCAGACTTAATAGTCTTTAACTCCTCTACGCATGCAGCACCAGTTAACATGTCATCGACATAAAAGTCGGATCCAATAACTTCAGCAGCTCTAGGAAAAGAAAGTTTGGCAGACTCGCTTAACCTTTTTAAACACCGAATTGCCAGAAATGGGGCTGGTCCAGTCCCATATGTTACGGTGTTGAGCTTATATAATCTCAAGGACTCAGAGGGGTCTCTTCTCCACACTATAAGTTGAAACTGCCTATCCGCTTCATTTACCATCACTTGGCGATACATTTTCTTTACATCGGCGGTCAAGGCGAACCTATGCAGCCGGAAGCGAAGTAGCGTTGAGTACAACTCATCTTGGATTGTCGGCCCAACCATCAAAATATCATTTAGAGAGATCTGAGTTGACGATTTACAAGAGGCATCGAAAACGACACGTAACTTGGTTGACGTACTTTGGGGTCTCAGAACGCATTGGTGTGGGATAACATAATGTGGAGCAGAAGGAATTTTATCTGTAGGAGACATATGACCTAAGGAAAGGTACTCTTCCATAAATTCTAAATACATTTTCTTCATGTCAGGGTCTCGAGACAGATAAAATTCCTTCTGCTCCACATTATGTTATCCCACACCAATGCGTTCTGAGACCCCAAAGTACGTCAACCAAGTTACGTGTCGTTTTCGATGCCTCTTGTAAATCGTCAACTCAGATCTCTCTAAATGATATTTTGATGGTTGGGCCGACAATCCAAGATGAGTTGTACTCAACGCTACTTCGCTTCCGGCTGCATAGGTTCGCCTTGACCGCCGATGTAAAGAAAATGTATCGCCAAGTGATGGTAAATGAAGCGGATAGGCAGTTTCAACTTATAGTGTGGAGAAGAGACCCCTCTGAGTCCTTGAGATTATATAAGCTCAACACCGTAACATATGGGACTGGACCAGCCCCATTTCTGGCAATTCGGTGTTTAAAAAGGTTAAGCGAGTCTGCCAAACTTTCTTTTCCTAGAGCTGCTGAAGTTATTGGATCCGACTTTTATGTCGATGACATGTTAACTGGTGCTGCATGCGTAGAGGAGTTAAAGACTATTAAGTCTGAAGTGTCTCAGGTTCTTCAAACTGCAGGTTTTGAATTGACAAAGTGGTTTTCAAACTCACCTGACGTCACCGCATCTGAGAGCACAGCTAAATCCATACCCATCTCGGACTCAGAGTCTACAAAGGCGTTAGGAATATCGTGGTTGCCCAACGAAGATGCCTTTAAGTTCCAAATTGACAATGCTGTCATGGGTCTCCGAGCGACAAAACGGAACATACTATCGGTGACATCGAAGCTGTTTGACCCCCTCGGCTTATTAAGTCCAATAGTAATTAGAGGAAAGATCCTGTTGCAGGAACTCTGGCTCAATAAGTTAGATTGGGATGAGTCGATTCCAATGCATTTGGAAACAGAATGGAATATGATAAAAAATACACTGTCTAATTTAGAAGAAATATCAATTCCTCGGTTTGTGCATACCGATCCGATGTCACCGGTCCAATTACATGCCTTTGCCGACGCATCCTTAAGAGCTTACGGAGCTTGCGTCTACATTCGTAGCAAAACTGCAGAAGGTTATAAAGTATCCTTGTTGACGTCAAAGTCAAAAGTAGCGCCGCTCAAGACTAAGACTCTTCCAAGACTTGAGTTATGTGCCGCTCACCTTCTCGCAGATCTCTGTCACAGAATCAAGCCCCTATTAAAGGTACCTATCGAACAAATTGTTTATTGGTCGGACTCTGAAGTTACGCTTCATTGGATCCGGTCTCATCCGTCTTCGTTGTCCACATTTGTATCGAATAGAGTTGCGGAGATTCAAGAGTGGTCAGGTGAAGCTACATGGCGGCATGTCCCCACGAAACAGAACCCAGCAGATATCGTATCAAGAGGTTGCGACGTCGACGAAATCATACAGTCGATATGGTTTACTGGACCAGCGTATCTAACGGAAGAAGAAGAAAACTGGCCCCAAAATGCACACTTTGACCTAGATGAACAAGTCCTACTGCAAGAATCGAGGAAGACTGTGGTCGGGCTGACCGCTGCTGTACAAAAGTCGGACTTGATAGATGTCATCGAGGGATTTTCGTCACACCTTAAACTGCTTAGGGTATTCGTTTATATGTTCCGCTTCATTAGAAAATGCAAAGACAAAAGTAAAGTATTTGAAAAAACTTTGTCACCCACTGAATATAATGAAGCCTTTTTAAAAATTGTCGAGGTATTACAAAAACACGAGTATCACGAAGAAAGGGAAAAAGTCCGTAAAGGCTCCAGAGTTGGCCCAAGTCTTCAGCGATTGAATCCATTCATTCATGAAGAAAAGGGGACTTGGTGTCACTTTTCGTTGTTGCGAGTTGGGGGGCGACTAGCTAACGCTCCTATATCATACGATGCCAAGTTTCCATTGTTGTTGACGAAACGCTCCCAATTTGTGCAGAGCTATGTCCGGCATCTGCACCATTCTAATTTTCATGTTGGTCCACGAGCACTTGTGAGTCTCCTTCGACAGCGAATTTGGATCGTAAACGCTCAGGAGGTCTGCAGTCAGACAGTTCGATCGTGTATCCGCTGCTTCAAGTGCAAGCCTCGACTGATGACGCAAATTATGGGAAATTTACCCGCAGATCGTCTCCGTGCTCTCCGCCCATTTGCTATATGTGGCGTTGATTTTTGTGGCCCTGTCTATACAACACTGAAAATTCGTGGTAGGCCTCCGTATAAGTCCTACATTGCGCTCTTTGTTTGTTTCGCGTCCAAGGCGGTTCATCTAGAAGTTGTTTCAGATTTAACCACAGATTCCTTTTTATTGGCTTTTCAAAGGTTCGTTGGGCGCCGAGGATGTCCCCAAGTCGTCCATTGCGACAACGGGACGAACTTCGTCGGAGCCAGTCGCCACTTCCAGGCCCTTCGAGAGCGGATCGAGGAGGAAGCCGACGCGATACGCGAATTCGCATCAAGAAGCGGATGCGAGTTTGCGTTCACACCGCCTCGGGCTCCGCACATGGGCGGACTATGGGAGGCAGGTGTCAAAACTGCCAAGAACCTACTCCTACGGGCGGTGGGCAGCGCGCTCCTAAGCGCAGAAGAGCTGGCGACAGTGCTCGTGGGAATCGAGGCGGTGATGAACTCCCGCCCGCTCGGAGCGATCAGCCAGGACCCAAGCGACGGAGAGGCGCTAACTCCCGGGCACCTGCTGACAGGCGGGCCGCTGCTCGCCACACCAGCACTCCGGACCCCGGACCAGGAGGGTCTCAGCTGCTTACGGCGATGGCGGCTTGTCTCGTCAGTCAGGCAAATGTTCTGGCGGCGATGGTCCCGGGAATATGTCCTGGGCCTACAAATTCGGGGCAAGTGGCACCAGAAGCAGCCGAACATCAGCGAGGGAGATCTCGTCGTCGTGGCCGAGGACAACCTTCCGCCCCAACAATGGCTCCTGGGGAGAATCATCGCCAGGCACGCAGGGGAGGACGGCATGGTCAGGGTCGTCGACGTTAGGACGGGCGCAGGAGGCGTTTTTCGGCGAGCCATCCATAAATTGGCGCCGCTTCCCATTTGTTGAAGCCTGAAGCGTTCAACGGGGCCGGTGTTGCGAGATTTGAATTTGTACTTGAAGTTTGAAGTTTAGTGTAAGTTAGTTTAGGACGAAGGCGGGTGCACAATAAAGGTCTCTCTCGCTCTCTGCGAATTCGCCCCGTCTTCGTCAACTGTCGTTAAGCTAGGCTCTAAGAACTTTGTTAAAATATAGTCGGGCATTCGTTGAAATTGATTTAGATCGACCACACGTATTTCTCATCTCGTTTTTCGCTTTGCCTAAAATTAAAGTTTATCGCCACCAAAGTATTTTTTCGGTTTTCTTATTTGGAAAAACTATTCTAAATTTTCATGCTTTCGTCGATTCTTCAGCAGATAAATGCTGATATCTGCGATTTAACATTTTTTCAAAATCGGACCAAAGAGGTAATCTTTCATAATCTAACTGTTCTTCCCATTTTTGTTTGGTCACTGGGTCGACTCTGTTCAAGACGAGATAGATCAACATTGCATTTGAAATCTTGGTATCGTCTCCTATCGATAACAAAGAACCGTATATCGATGACACGGTATCGATAAGATTCCTTAGAGACGACGCAGACTGTTGCGATATTTTCGGAAGACTAAACAATGTTGAAATATTATTCATAAAAATTAAACATTCGTTATCATACACTTTTTTCAAGCTGACCAAAGCTTTCTCATAATTGCTCTCTGTAACTTGGTAGGCCTTGATAGTCCCCAAAGCTTCACCAGAAAGGCAAGAGATTAAGTGATTAAATTTTTCAATAACGGGAATGTTATCGTCTTGATGAACTAGAGTTTCAAAAAGGCTCATGAAATTTTTAAACTCCGAGTATTTGCCGCTGAATTTCGGCAATGCCAAATTCGGAAGTCGAGCTCGAGTTGGGACTACAGAAGCTGACCCAAGAGTTTTGGTATCGCTAGCTGTCTTCAAGGCCGAGATAAGCGACAATACTTTTGCCTTGGTTGTTATGGAAAGCTCTTCCAACTCTTCTCCAAACTCATCGCCATCATCTAAATCTTCTATCTTTTCTTGTAATTGATTTGCCTTGTTAATTACATCATTTAAATTTTCTAGCCTACATTTTAATTCGTCTTCCAGAATCGGAATCTGGCCGGCTTCTAGCCGATTATTTAATCGGCGGATGCTATTTACTGGCTTTTTGAGCTTGTTTTTAAGGTCAGCAAGAAGTTCAATATTTTTTGGCTTATCTGGACTCATTTTTATATTAATTTAAATATATATAGGCCACGAAAAAATTATATATAAATAATTATGTAGAATAAATTATATCCAGCAACAATTTATTAAATTGAATAAATTTAATTTAAAAGTATAAGTGATGAAAATAAATTTCGAAACAAACAACGAGAGTTAATAATTTTTGTCTATAATTATTAAATTTGTTCGAAAAATGTTGTTACCAAATGTTGTATTATTCACAACAAAGCGACGAAAATATTTAATTAAATCAAACCACGTAGTATCAAATTAATAGTGGTGACGGCAAATCAGTATACCCGACCGAATGCAGGGTAGCGCGTCACTTAACGGTCAGCTAATCGTCAGCGCGCCAAACCAAATCCTACAACAATAACAACTTTGCTAGCGGCGGACAAGCGAAAGCGAAAACGAAAAAATTCACCGCTGCAGCTGCTTGTATATGAGGGCCTATGTATTGGTTATGTATAGCGGCTGGGATGAATTTTCCCAACTATTAATTTTTCGAGTTTTAACACAATGTAGTGGGGGGGGGCGACAGTGATTGCAATAATTTTCGTAAGAAAACACAAATTAAATGTTGCATCCAAGGGCGGTTCAAATGGGTTATGTAATGTGTATGTGTATATAATAAATATAATATAAATTTTATTTATTTTTTCTGTATATGTGTAAGTTTGCAATTTTTCCTTTTTATTTAATTTAATTAAATAATGCATGCACAACTAGCTCTACTATATCGATACGTCTGTGCCAAGAATTGAAAGCGAGGTGCAATTTTTCAGCACAAGACAAGAAACAAATAAATTGTTTTGTTAACAACTCTAGCTTTCAATTTTTTGCACAAATACCTCGGGTTCTGCGTTGGGGTCTTTTAATCCAGCTTCCACTTTCCTTTTACACATCGAGCAATCACAGGGCATCCCTTGGCAGCGGCAGTACTGGCGGATTAACAGGGTATTTCGCGACCGGCACGATGAATTGAGCAAAGCTGCTATGTATGTATTTAACTTTTTACTCGCCGCGGGCAACGATTTTGTGGGTTTTGTTATTAATTTTAAATGCAAATCAAGTTTGCTATCACTTGTTGTGTTTTCACTTTGTGTCACTGTCACTTGTTGCCTTTAATTATTAATAGTTTAAAGTCCACCCGGGGGCGCCATGAAAATTTAGAATAGTTTTTCCAAATAAGAAAACCGAAAAAATACTTTGGTGGCGATAAACTTTAATTTTAGGCAAAGCGAAAAACGAGATGAGAAATACGTGTGGTCGATCTAAATCAATTTCAACGAATGCCCGACTATATTTTAACAAAGTTCTTAGAGCCTAGCTTAACGACAGTTGACGAAGACGGGGCGAATTCGCAGAGAGCGAGAGAGACCTTTATTGTGCACCCGCCTTCGTCCTAAACTAACTTACACTAAACTTCAAACTTCAAGTACAAATTCAAATCTCGCAACATTGGTCAATCATAATTTTAAAACTATTGTATTTAAACGAATTAAGTTAAAAAGGCGATGAAGTATATCAAAATACCTTTTAAACGAGGTATAGCACATGTCTGTACCTTTAGTAGTGAAGAACTTACAAACTAACGAAATTTAGCTAATTTTAGCTTTTTTCCCGCTAAAGTAGAGGGTTTTTCCAAAAGTCGTAGAACAAAAGATTCCTATATGGAACTGTTAAATGCAAATTAACTGATTTCATGACCCTAAAATACAGTTTGGATACCCACGCACAAAATGCAACACTCAGGAAGCGTTAGTTGTTCTGAGCTGGCAATAGTGGCTATTGTCGTTTCTTAATAACTTTTATACGTGATTTTTTACAGTAACATGAAATATACCAAAATTTAAGGAACCTCAAGGGCTATACAGTTTAAAGTTGTAAGAAAAATCGTTGGAGCCGTTTTTGAGAAAATTAAAAAAAAGCTAAAAAAAAAGTTTAAAAAAATTTTCTTTTGTTCATATCTTATTAACTATTACATTTACACAAATTGCAAATAGAAGGCGTTTATAGCCTTTTAAAAATACCCTTTAAACGAGATGCAGCACAAGTCTGTAGCTTTAGTATAGAAGTAACGGCTTTCCGAATTTTAGCCATTTATAGCTGTTTTCCCGCTAAACTAGCGGGTTTTTCCAAAAGTGGTAGAACAAAAGATTTTTATATCGATGTGATGAACGTCATATCAAATTTTCAGAACTTAAAAAACATGTTTTGGACAAACTGACAAGCGGACAGTACGCATTCAGTACAGAAAAATGTCACATATTAGCATTCCTAAAGGATAAATTCACAACTGAAGACGGGTCCAAAAAATAACAAAAAAATAGCCAAAAACTGATTTTTGCGTATATTGGTGGGGTTTTTCATAAAAATAATCAAACTATACTCCAAATTTGTAGTTAAGCGCAGTATCCAACTAATTAGAATCTAATATCGGGGCAAAATCATGTGGAAATATGTTTTATTCAAGTTTCAAGGTTTTTTGGTGGACCTTTGGTCTGGACCTGGTTTGGACCTTTTGGTGGAAGTGCCCATATACAGATAAAAAAAGAAAGGAAGTTAACTTCGGCCAGCCGAAGTTTATATACCCTTGCAGGTATGCTTACTTAAAATATTGTTTTTACAATGTCAAAAATCAAAACGCCTATTTTCTACAAAGTTACAATGCTTTTTGTATTGTTTTTTTGAATATTCCTATGGGAGCCATAAGATATAGTGGTCCGATACGGCTCGTTCTGACATTTGTACTACCTGCAATAGAAAGAAGACTTTTGGGAAAGTTTAATCACGATAGCTTTAAAATTGAGAAACTAGCTTGCATAGAAACGGACAGACGGACAGCTGATCAATAATATATATACGTTATGTGGTCGAAAACGTCTCCTTCACTGCGTTGAAAACTTTTGACTGAAATTATAATACCCTCTGCAAGGGTATTTAAATGTATCCTATTTTCTATCAACAATAGACTTTTATATCATTTATGTGTTACTGAAACGGCTTTACAAGAGAGTATTAACTTTTGTACCCAAAACTAAGTCGGTATGTAGGCTAGGCGTTAATGTGTTGGTCATGGTTGCCACTTCAAAAATTTTTTATGAGCCAAGAAAAGATTAAAAATGAGGCAATTTTTATAAAAAAGAGCCAACTTTTTACCATACACCTAATTACCATACCAGCGGAACAACTTAGTTTCGATATGGCACTTTTGGGTTTCAGACATTAATCAATTTTAAAATTGCAAAAAAATGTTTAATTAAAAAAATGTATTCGTTTTTTCCAACTTTAAAATATTTTATATCGCTATTAGCAAAAAAGAGCCAAATTCAATAAAAATGGGCCAAAGAGCCATCGCGAAAAAAAGAGCCAACCATGGTGTTGGTGAACACGAGTTTGAACCCCACATTTTTTCCCCTTTTATTTAAAATGATATTTTTTTGTATTACTATTAGGCGCGGTATGATGACAATACTTAAAATGTATCTGTTAGTTAAACCACGGAACATACCGATAAACATACTCGTAATAAGTCAAACAAAAACACCTCTTAACGAGGTAAAATACTAGTGACGATCGCACCTTCAACATACAAAAGTTCTGATATCAACATTTGTGACGAAAAATTATTACATTCGTCATTACATACACTTTCTAAAATTTTCTGATTCGGCCCGCCTTAGCAACCTATTCCGGCCTTTTTCGTCTTCACTCCTCACAGGCTTTTTTATTGCAGCGTGCCGAATGAGAAAATTTTAGAAAGTGTATGTAATGACGAATGCAATAATTTTTCGTCATAAATGTTGATATCAGAACTTTTGTATGTTGAAGGTGCGATCGTCACTAGTATTTTACCTCGTTAAGAGGTGTTTTTGTTTGATATCAGAAGTTTTTTTTTGTTTACTTTTGCTTTCACAGGAGCTAATATATACATTTCAATTTAAATTGGTCAATCATAATTTTAAAACTATTGTATTTAAACGAATTAAGTTAAAAAGGCGATTAAGTATATCAAAATACCTTTTAAACGAGGTATAGCACATGTCTGTACCTTTAGTAGTGAAGAACTTACAAACTAACGAAATTTAGCTAATTTTAGCTTTTTTCCCGCTAAAGTAGAGGGTTTTTCCAAAAGTCGTAGAACAAAAGATTCCTATATGGAACTGTTAAATGCAAATTAACTGATTTCATGACCCTAAAATACAGTTTGGATACCCACGCACAAAATGCAACACTCAGGAAGCGTTAGTTGTTCTGAGCTGGCAATAGTGGCTATTGTCGTTTCTTAATAACTTTTATACGTGATTTTTTACAGTAACATGAAATATACCAAAATTTAAGGAACCTCAAGGGCTATACAGTTTAAAGTTGTAAGAAAAATCGTTGGAGCCGTTTTTGAGAAAATTAAAAAAAAGCTAAAAAAAAAGTTTAAAAAAATTTTCTTTTGTTCATATCTTATTAACTATTACATTTACACAAATTGCAAATAGAAGGCGTTTATAGCCTTTTAAAAATACCCTTTAAACGTGATGCAGCACAAGTCTGTAGCTTTAGTATAGAAGTAACGGCTTTCCGAATTTTAGCCATTTATAGCTGTTTTCCCGCTAAACTAGCGGGTTTTTCCAAAAGTGGTAGAACAAAAGATTTTTATATCGATGTGATGAACGTCATATCAAATTTTCAGAACTTAAAAAACATGTTTTGGACAAACTGACAAGCGGACAGTACGCATTCAGTACAGAAAAATGTCACATATTAGCATTCCTAAAGGATAAATTCACAACTGAAGACGGGTCCAAAAAATAACAAAAAAATAGCCAAAAACTGATTTTTGCGTATATTGGTGGGGTTTTTCATAAAAATAATCAAACTATACTCCAAATTTGTAGTTAAGCGCAGTATCCAACTAATTAGAATCTAATATCGGGGCAAAATCATGTGGAAATATGTTTTATTCAAGTTTCAAGGTTTTTTGGTGGACCTTTGGTCTGGACCTGGTTTGGACCTTTTGGTGGAAGTGCCCATATACAGATAAAAAAAGAAAGGAAGTTAACTTCGGCCAGCCGAAGTTTATATACCCTTGCAGGTATGCTTACTTAAAATATTGTTTTTACAATGTCAAAAATCAAAACGCCTATTTTCTACAAAGTTACAATGCTTTTTGTATTGTTTTTTTGAATATTCCTATGGGAGCCATAAGATATAGTGGTCCGATACGGCTCGTTCTGACATTTGTACTACCTGCAATAGAAAGAAGACTTTTGGGAAAGTTTAATCACGATAGCTTTAAAATTGAGAAACTAGCTTGCATAGAAACGGACAGACGGACAGCTGATCAATAATATATATACGTTATGTGGTCGAAAACGTCTCCTTCACTGCGTTGAAAACTTTTGACTGAAATTATAATACCCTCTGCAAGGGTATTTAAATGTATCCTATTTTCTATCAACAATAGACTTTTATATCATTTATGTGTTACTGAAACGGCTTTACAAGAGAGTATTAACTGTTGTACCCAAAACTAAGTCGGTATGTAGGCTAGGCGTTAATGTGTTGGTCATGGTTGCCACTTCAAAAATGAGAAAATTTTAGAAAGTGTATGTAATGACGAATGCAATAATTTTTCGTCATAAATGTTGATATCAGAACTTTTGTATGTTGAAGGTGCGATCGTCACTAGTATTTTACCTCGTTAAGAGGTGTTTTTGTTTGATATCAGAAGTTTTTTTTTGTTTACTTTTGCTTTCACAGGAGCTAATATATACATTTCAATTTAAATTGGTCAATCATAATTTTAAAACTATTGTATTTAAACGAATTAAGTTAAAAAGGCGATGAAGTATATCAAAATACCTTTTAAACGAGGTATAGCACATGTCTGTACCTTTAGTAGTGTAGAACTTACAAACTAACGAAATTTAGCTATTTTTAGCTTTTTTCCCGCTAAAGTAGAGGGTTTTTCCAAAAGTCGTAGAACAAAAGATTCCTATATGGAACTGTTAAATGCAAATTAACTGATTTCATGACCCTAAAATACAGTTTGGATACCCACGCACAAAATGCAACACTCTGGAAGCGTTAGTTGTTCTGAGCTGGCAATAGTGGCTATTGTCGTTTCTTAATAACTTTTATACGTGATTTTTTACAGTAACATGAAATATACCAAAATTTAAGGAACCTCAAGGGCTATACAGTTTAAAGTTGTAAGAAAAATCGTTGGAGCCGTTTTTGAGAAAATTAAAAAAAAGCTAAAAAAAAAGTTTAAAAAAATTTTCTTTTGTTCATATCTTATTAACTATTACATTTACACAAATTGCATATAGAAGGCGTTTATAGCCTTTAAAAATACCTTTCAAACGAGATGCAGCACAAGTCTGTAGCTTTAGTATAGAAGTAACGGCTTTCCGAATTTTAGCCATTTATAGCTCTTTTCCCGCTAAACTAGCGGGTTTTTCCAAAAGTGGTAGAACAAAAGATTTTTATATCGATGTGATGAACGTCATATCAAATTTTCAGAACTTAAAAAACATGTTTTGGACAAACTGACAAGCGGACAGTACGCATTCAGTACAGAAAAATGTCACATATTAGCATTCCTAAAGGATAAATTCACAACTGAAGACGGGTCCAAAAAATAACAAAAAAATAGCCAAAAACTGATTTTTGCGTATATTGGTGGGGTTTTTCATAAAAATAATCAAACTATACTCCAAATTTGTAGTTAAGCGCAGTATCCAACTAATTAGAATCTAATATCGGGGCAAAATCATGTGGAAATATGTTTTATTCAAGTTTCAAGGTTTTTTGGTGGACCTTTGGTCTGGACCTGGTTTGGACCTTTTGGTGGAAGTGCCCATATACAGATAAAAAAAGAAAGGAAGTTAACTTCGGCCAGCCGAAGTTTATATACCGTTGCAGGTATGCTTACTTAAAATGTTGTTTTTACAATGTCAAAAATCAAAACGCCTATTTTCTACAAAGTTACAATGCTTTTTGTATTGTTTTTTTGAATATTCCTATGGGAGCCATAAGATATAGTGGTCCGATACGGCTCCTTCTGTCATTTGTACTACCTGCAATAGAAAGAAGACTTTTGGGAAAGTTTAATCACGATAGCTTTAAAACTGAGAAACTAGTTCGCATAGAAACGGACAGACGGACAGCTGATCAATAATATATATACTTTATGTGGTCGAAAACGTCTCCTTCACTGCGTTGAAAACTTTTGACTGAAATTATAATACCCTCTGCAAGGGTATATAAATGAATCCTATTTTCTATCAACAATAGACTTTTATATCGATATGGCACTTTTGGGTTTCAGACATTAATCAATTTTAAAATTGCAATGTATTCGTTTTTTCCAACTTTAAAATATTTTATATCGCTATTAGCAAAAAAGAGCCAAATTCAATAAAAATGGGCCAAAGAGCCAACGCGAAAAAAAGAGCCAACCATGGTGTTGGTAAACACGAGTTTGAACCCCACATTTTTTCCCCTTTTATTTAAAATGATATTTTTTTGTATTACCATTAGGCGCGGTATGATGACAATACTTAAAATGTATCTGTTAGTTAAACCACGGAACATACCGATAAACATACTCGTAATAAGTCAAACAAAAACAGCTCTTAACGAGGTAAAATACTAGTGACGATCGCACCTTCAACATACAAAAGTTCTGATATCAACATTTGTGACGAAAAATTATTACATTCGTCATTACATACACTTTCGATGTGATGACAAGCGGACAAACTGACAAACAGAATTAAATTTTCATTTTGGGAAGAAGAAGAAAATCTTATTTTGGCTATAACTTTTGAACTGAGCGTCGGATTTTATCATATGACCCCTCATTCGACCCCTCATATCTTCAATAGGAACACAACTAAAGCATTGCGAGGGGGCATTTATCCCCACCGGCCCCAACAGCTCCAAATTTCGAAATTGGCACTTTTTCACTTTTACCGCTCTCTCGCCCAATCCAATTAATTTTCTTAAAGTCTTGGTATGCAATCCTTTAAGGTTTTGCAATACCTTTCGATTGGTGTATTACTCATTACGATCGGACTATCACAGCAGATTTTTAATTTAGCGGCTATATAATAGTAGTCGCCTTCGCACACTCTCCTGGTGCGCTTCGACACTACATGGACTGCCGTCCATAGTTATAAGTACATAATTATTTAACGGTGAATAATATACATAACATGTATTAAATATCTACACCCAGAAAAAAATATAATCTTAAAACCCAAAAAATGAACTTCAACTAAGGTAATATGGACTTATTTTGGACCTAAGGAATCTTAGACTTGTTTTAAGTCCATTGTTGGACATAACACACTGACTTGTTTTAAGGTTATGATGGCTTTAAAAAAGTCCATATTTCACCAAAATTTTAGCATTTAGATATCCATCTAAACATACAAAAGCAGGTAGCCACTCGAAAATTTAATAGAGGCGTAGCCCAGAGGAAACTATGCCATGAAACTATGAAAAAAAAAATTATTCAAATCGGTCAACTATAACATATAGCTGCCATATAAACGCTTATTACAAAGGGGAATGTCTCGGTTATATTTCAATATTGGTTCATATAAACTGTGATTAAGGCATTATTTATCATTTTAGCTCTATGCTTACCTTTTTTTTTTAATTGGTCAATGATATCTTATAGATGTCATAGAATCAATCAAGGAAATATAGCATATTTTCAAAAAAAAACTGGTAGAAACCGGTATTTATTTCATATCTGTATTTTTAGTAAAATAACACAATTTAAAATTTTAAACCCAAATTTGTTTATTAATTTATCATTATCTTCATCAATATCTTCACATAAGTATAATATCTTCATGATGTTAGGGCGCGCGGATAACCAGGGCTGACGATATTTCAAATTAAGCATTTTAACATTTCTTGCTAACTTAAACTGCGGTTTTCTCAGAAGAGGCACAAAAGGGCAGGCTAATTTTTTCAGAAAATGTAGTTAAATATCTAAACTTTTTTTAAAAAAAAAAAGAATTAAACGGGGATCTAGGGTGTAACACTACTTTACGTCCAAAAATATTTATTTATTGTTTTTTTAATATTTTAAGAATTGGTTGCTCTTAAAATTTCAATCCGTACATATACAACTTAGGCCCTTGGGCGCTTTCAGAAAAATTTCAAAGATGTGTAAAAATACCTTTTTTTCTTAGTGGCTAAAATTATGTTTCGAAAAATCCACTTTATAAATCTGTAGTGGGAGAACCATTCATCACAGATCACTCTTTCCTTTTGATTTTTATAGAGAATTCAATTGTTTTTAAAGTTGCATTGCAACATTTTGGAAAATCTTAAAAAAAAAAAAAACATTTTGGCTTTCAGAAAAATTTCAAAGATGTGTAAAAATACCTTTTTTTCTTAGTGGCTAAAATTATGTTTCGAAAAATCCACTTTATAAATCTGTAGTGGGAGAACCATTCATCACAGATCACTCTTTCCTTTTGATTTGTATAGAGAATTCAATTGTTTTTAAAGTTGCATTGCAACATTTTGGAAAATCTTAAAAAAAAAAAAAACATTTTGGCAGGCTTTTTGTTCTAGGCGCCCCACAGTGAGACGTATATAAGCATATCTGCAGACAGGCAGACAGACAGACAGACAGACAGACAGACAGACAGACAGACAGACAGACAGACAGACAGACAGACAGACAGACAGACAGCGAGAGAGACAGACAGACAGACAGACAGACAGACAGACAGACAGACAGACAGACAGACAGACAGACAGACAGACAGACAGACAGACAGACAGACAGACAGACAGACAGACAGACAGACAGACAGACAGACAGACAGACAGACAGACAGACAGACAGACAGACAGACAGACAGACAGACAGACAGACAGACAGACAGACAGACAGACAGACAGACAGACAGACAGACAGACAGACAGACAGACAGACAGACAGACAGACAGACAGACAGACAGACAGACAGACAGACAGACAGACAGACAGACAGACAGACAGACAGACAGACAGACAGACAGACAGACAGACAGACAGACAGACAGACAGACAGACAGACAGACAGACAGACAGACAGACAGACAGACAGACAGACAGACAGACAGACAGACAGACAGACAGACAGACAGACAGACAGACAGACAGACAGACAGACAGACAGACAGACAGACAGACAGACAGACAGACAGACAGACAGACAGACAGACAGACAGACAGACAGACAGACAGACAGACAGACAGACAGACAGACAGACAGACAGACAGACAGACAGACAGACAGACAGACAGACAGACAGACAGACAGACAGACAGACAGACAGACAGACAGACAGACAGACAGACAGACAGACAGACAGACAGACAGACAGACAGACAGACAGACAGACAGACAGACAGACAGACAGACAGACAGACAGACAGACAGACAGACAGACAGACAGACAGACAGACAGACAGACAGACAGACAGACAGACAGACAGACAGACAGACAGACAGACAGACAGACAGACAGACAGACAGACAGACAGACAGACAGACAGACAGACAGACAGACAGACAGACAGACAGACAGACAGACAGACAGACAGACAGACAGACAGACAGACAGACAGACAGACAGACAGACAGACAGACAGACAGACAGACAGACAGACAGACAGACAGACAGACAGACAGACAGACAGACAGACAGACAGACAGACAGACAGACAGACAGACAGACAGACAGACAGACAGACAGACAGACAGACAGACAGACAGACAGACAGACAGACAGACAGACAGACAGACAGACAGACAGACAGACAGACAGACAGACAGACAGACAGACAGACAGACAGACAGACAGACAGACAGACAGACAGACAGACAGACAGACAGACAGACAGACAGACAGACAGACAGACAGACAGACAGACAGACAGACAGACAGACAGACAGACAGACAGACAGACAGACAGACAGACAGACAGACAGACAGACAGACAGACAGACAGACAGACAGACAGACAGACAGACAGACAGACAGACAGACAGACAGACAGACAGACAGACAGACAGACAGACAGACAGACAGACAGACAGACAGACAGACAGACAGACAGACAGACAGACAGACAGACAGACAGACAGACAGACAGACAGACAGACAGACAGACAGACAGACAGACAGACAGACAGACAGACAGACAGACAGACAGACAGACAGACAGACAGACAGACAGACAGACAGACAGACAGACAGACAGACAGACAGACAGACAGACAGACAGACAGACAGACAGACAGACAGACAGACAGACAGACAGACAGACAGACAGACAGACAGACAGACAGACAGACAGACAGACAGACAGACAGACAGACAGACAGACAGACAGACAGACAGACAGACAGACAGACAGACAGACAGACAGACAGACAGACAGACAGACAGACAGACAGACAGACAGACAGACAGACAGACAGACAGACCGCCAGACAGCCAGACAGACAGACAGACAGACAGACAGACAGACAGACAGACAGACACCGACCCATGTCACATTAAAAATAAAACTCACTTGGACGCCACGGGTTTTCTAAACCGATTCCTAGCGTTCTTTTTACATAGTCCTATGAAACGAATGCAGATGTACCATCTTTGACAAAAATAAACTTGAACTTAGCATCTGCATCCCGTTAAATGGTATTTCAATTTTAGTCAGTAAAGGAGAGACTTCCAGCCTTTGTTTTTTTTTTTATGTATTAAAACATGGATTTCTCTTCGCTCTGAGCGCGCTCGAGTTACAGTACCGGTACCATCGACTACGCCACCGCCTAAACCTTCCGTGTTACCCTCTTTCAAGTGGACAGCGACCGGCAGCTAGCCGTTCGTTGTCCCACATAGAATTGACATAAGAAATGCAACATCAGCACAAGGCAGGATGTTGCTAAACGACACCCACTCAGCAGAGCTTCAGAAAACACTTTATTAGCAATTACTTACCCACACATACATAATTGTAAAACACATAAAATTCTTTGGCGGAGGTTTGATTTGAATCTCAAGCCACAATAAAAATTATTCCGTTTGGAACAACCAAAGCAAACACATCAACTGTTTATTAAAATATTGGACAACTAAGAGGATCACTAACTATTACATACTATAACTGGCGCAGCCAGAAGGAGAAAAAGGACACACCATACCCGGAGAACTGAGAAGGACCGAAATGATGAAAACAATTATTTTTATAATTTATATACAACAGTAGGGGAGAGGTCTGTAGGTTGAGACACCTTTTGTTTTTATTCTCCCATTTGGACATTCGATTTTGAAACTTCACGTGTTAGGTACCGATCGAAAGCTTAGTCTTTTAGCTGTAAAATAAAGCAAAAAAAAATTTTTTTTCCCCTTGGGAAAACTAAAAAATAATTTTTTTTGAAAAGTGCCAAAAAATGACAATTTGAAAAAGAGGTCTGTAGGTTGAGACACTTTTTAAAGTCAATAATACTCACACAAAAAGTACTCCAAACTATAAGGAACTATTTATTTATGTTAATTTAATCAATTTTAGCTCGTCCCAAATCATTTCCCATCCATTTTTTAAGAACTTAGACCAAATAACAATCAAAATCAAAAGGCTCTTTGAACATTCACTTTTCCCCTAATATCAATGAAATGTACTAGGCAGAAAGCGACCTCTGTTGGCCTCAGGCCTTATTGTATAAAAAACGGGTGTCTCAACTTACACGCTCAAAGTGTCTCAACTTACACAAAATGGGATGTTTCGGGAAAAAATTAATAACTTTTGTTCTGACTGTTTTAAATGAAATTTTGAAAAAAGTAGACAACAAATTTTTTGGTGCAAAATGGTACTCGACTCTCAGAGCTTAAATCTGGCTAGACCCTGGCTAATAATGTTTTCCCCAAAAGTTTTGTCACTAAAAAGGACTACAAAAAAAAAATAAAAAAAATTTTTTTAGTGGAAAAGTTTTGAGAAAATTGAGTGTCTCAACTTACAGATTGTCTCAACCTACAGACCTCTCCCCTAAGTAATAGAAAAAGAAAGGGTGCACATATATAATAATGATAAAATTGAAAGGCATAAAATGAAACAACAACAAACAACAAGAATAAATTAAACTAAATAATTTGTTGACTGTGGATTTTGCGCAACGCAGCCTGGCGACCTGCGACGTCATCGAACCATATAGTTCGACGGATTGAGTTGCAAGTAGGACGTTCGAAGGTTCTATGTTGGACGCCAACATCGAACATGCAGCTTGGGTAAAGAAAACCAGGTCGCTGGTTGGATACTCTGCCTGTCATTAAATGAAAAAAAAAAAATAATAATATAAATATCTATTGCAAGTGAGTGTCCACTCGTGGCTGGAATAAATGCATCGCGCAGGAACTCCAGTTAGCTTCAGCACGGTGCAAAAAGAGAAAGAGAAATTTAAACCTTTTGTATGTTATTAAGTGTCATTTATTTAACATCCACTAATTTTTATAGCCGATACTATCGGCTAATATATCGGAGGCAAAGCGATTGCTGTAACACTATTAAAAAAAGGCGTTTTGCGGTATTAACTGTACCTCCGCTACAAATGATCGGATTACCATTTTGTTTTTACATTTCGCTTAAGAATTAAAAAACCCGCCCCCTATGATGCACTTTTTTTAATTTTTTATTTTTAATAATTTATTTTGATATCCCAAAGTCAAAAATGCGTTTTTCACCTAAAAAATTTGAATTTCGGATTAAAAATAAAATGTTTAAAGTTGAAAAATAAAAAAATAGGGGGAGGGTTTTTTTTATTCAGAAAAATATGCGGCAAATTTGAAAACGATCGGTTGAGCCGTTTAGAAATGCCGATAAACACGGACTTTCAAAAATTCAAAAATTAAAAACGCGTTTAAGTATGCACTTACGTACCTAAAGTCTTAGAGGTTAGGGTACTAGTTTTAGCATAACTTCTAAAGTTTTTGTCCGATTGACTTAAAACTTTTTTGTATACTCTTAAGATGTAAATCTACAAGAAAAAAATTAAAAAAGAAAATCGAAATCTTTTTTCCGCAAGACCCTACCCTTCCCTTAAAGACACATCAGAAAAAAGCTAAGAAAATACATAATACAATACATACATATCAATATACACATATACTATATAATAAGCATAAGCTGAAAAAAATAATAATTAAAAGAGTAAACAAAAGATAATTGTAAATGTCAAAAATAAGCAAAGTCAAAGAGTCACTTAGGCCTCTGACTAGAAGTAAAGTTATAAAAAAGGCTACCAGTTTGCCAACGATAGTTGAACAGTTAAATTTTGAGCCATCAACTTCCAGAGCAGTGCAGAACAGGGAAGCTGATACAATGACGCTCAGGACAATTTAGGAATGCAACAGGCATGATCCGGTCGATGCATGTTTTTATGGGGGAAAAAGAAAGGATAAACGAAAGCGGAAGAGATCCTTTTAATGATTAGAGGAATGGATCAAACATCTATGGGACTGATGATCCTTAGGCAAATAAGGAATCAAATCCAAGGAAAGGCCGATGACATTTTGGTAAAATCAAATTGTGGATTAAATTGGGATGAAATTGGCCAATACGGCGCTCGAGAATAACTAAGCCACTAAATACAAACAAATTGTCCGAAGTAACAATATAAGTATTCGTTGTTTATTGGCGAATGTATGTACAAAGTTTGATAAGTTCAATTCAATTATTGCAAAGACGACAGGCCAAATGCTTGCCGTTTGCATGCGAAACGAAAAGGCGAGAGGTAGAAAACGAACTGAACTACGATCGGACGCAGCCGATGACTCGCTACAGCAGCCGAAAACAACAACAAGGGACAGCTGTTATGCGGCGCTCTTCGTCTCAGCTGTGTTGAGCGGTCTAGCTAAGCGCTTAGCTGGACAAATTTTGATAGCCCAATTTGCAGACAAGAGGTCAGAACCTGATTTAAACCAGTTGGAAAATAAAAAAGTAACAGTAGAATTGTTTTACTCAGGCTCAGATGACACATTCAATTTTTAGCGTCAATTTATTGTGACAATTTTTCCTTTGTGTGAGTTTAAAGAAGTGCAAGCGGCTCAGGATTAATATGATATCGCGCCTTTATTATTGGTGTTCGTGGTAGAGCAGCCAAAAATATTTGATTCTTTCTCGCGCTCGTTTAAAGCCCCATTAAAGAAAAATTGCTACAATACATTGACGTTAAAAATTGAATGTGTCATCTGAGCCTCAGAGGTATCTGATGTACATAGGGCATTGTGTAATGTTATAGACAGGACAGATACGAACCCCATCGCAATTCAGGCGAAGAAACTATAAAGCTTTTTATGTCCCTAACAACATCCGTTCGCTTCGCGAGTGCATAGTTATTGTTTTGTGTTTAAATTAACTAAATTAATTTGCACTGCAGTCTCTGTGCAGTGTTTGTTGTTATTGTTTTATTTTATTGTATTCTCCTTTTTTACCAATCGTAGCTTTTTCTTTTTGCACTGTGGTTCGGAATATAGCGATAATGGCTGTCTGTTGTTCAAAGAAATGTAAGTCGTTGATTTTGGCTGGACAACAGAGCATTACGTGCCATTCGTGCGACAGTATTTTTCATGCTAAATGTCTTGGCTATTCGGGCCTGGTTCGCGATGCAATCGACATAAGAAGTGGCTTGCGCTACTATTGTGAAGAATGTATCGCGTATGGAACCCAGGCAATCCCTATAAGACGGCTCGCAAAAAGCACTGTGTCGGAATTAATTCGTAACAGCCGTAGAAATACGGAGCTGCTTGTGGCGCTTGAGTCGCAGCTCACTAGCCGTATGCTATCTGAGCCCGATTCTTCTAAGCGTAAAAAGATCGCGGTCGGTAGACAACCCACGGTGAAACTCTCTCTGGCGATCCGGGGTCTGCAGAACAGCAGTCGATCTCAGCTGCCGCACAAATGGTACTGAGGTCGAAAGCTAAAAGAAAAATTCGGTATGCGAATGTAAAGATCGTGAGATTTTGCCTCATGAGACACCCGAAAAATCTGTTCAAAAAAATACAGAAATGATTCCAACCCCGCATGTTGACTTAACGTCTGGAGTACCGACTGGAACTATTAGTGCAGCCATAAATGCTGTAGTACCAAAGCCTGTCACATTAGTGGTACCTAAAATAGTCACCTGTGTACCGCAGCGGAAACAAATTTTTGTTTCTCGGCTGAATCCTGACCTTTCATCCGTGGACATTACGGCCTATATCCGTAACAAAGTTCAGATTGATGATCTAAAGGTTGAACGATTTAATTTTCCATATGCCAGGGAAGTATCATCATTTAAGATCGGTGTTCCCTGTGCTCATTTTGCAACGATGCGATCACCCAATTTTTGGCCAGCAGGCATTTTTGTTAAAGAATACGAAGCTAGATAAAAGAAAATTCGTTCAAAGGAAGTTGGAAATCCCTTTAAAGAGCCATCCACATCTTCATCTTTATCTGTCTCAAAGAACTATATTCTTTCCTTCTGCTTTCCTATCAGAATACAAGAGGTTTACAAACTAAGTTGACCAAATTGTATACTGATAGTTTTTCCTTGTCTTTTCATGTTATTATGTTCACAGAAACTTGGTTAAAACCGGAAATTCTTAGTTCCAAAGTCTTTCCAAGTAAGTTAACAACGTACAGGCTTGATCGTCCCTACCGACGTGGAGGTGGAGTTTTAATTGCAGTTGACTCAGAATTAACATCTGAAGAAATAACGTCCGACGAATTAATGGACATTGAATTTCTGTGTATGAAACAATCCCTTCCGGGTATTTCTATATACATAACATGTTCTTATATTCCGCCGTCATCTGAATTCCCAATATATGCAAATCATCTGACCGCTGTCCAGTTTATTTCAAGTAAACTATCAAATAGGGATCAGTTAATAGTCTTAGGTGACTTTAATATACCTAGAGTGACATGGTCCACCGTCGAAACCTCGAATATATTGTTACCATCAATGGTTTGCTTGATATTTCATTGTCTCAAGTAAACCAGGTTCAAAATTCGTTAGGACGATTACTGGATCTATGCTTTGTTTCAAGTCCAGATTATGTCTGCATAGTTAAAACCTCTGCAATTACTTTACCAGAAGACCCGTATCACCCAACGCTGGAGCTGACTGTAGACACGGGTACAAAATTAATTACAATAGTCAGCTAAACGCATCCCCTGCTTTCGTACAGCAAACTTTGCACTTATCAATAGCCGTATCGCTTGCTCGGATTGGTCTAATCTGTACTTATGTACTAATATGACTGAAGCTGTTGATATATTTTATAATGTATTAAACGCAGTTTTCGATACATGCGTTCCTACGTATTATCCTAAAATTTCTAGCCAACCTCCGTGGTTTGGTAAAGAGTTGACACGAGTTAAAAATGTGAAGTCTAGACTGTACAAAAAGTTTAGAGCTTCCGGATCACAAGCTGCCTTTTCACGATACTTAAGTGCTCGGTCGGATTTTACCGTGCTTAACGCTCAGTGTTTAGCTCGTTGTAAGACGCAGTTTACACTGGATCCAAAACAGTTTTATAATTTTGTTAACACTAAGCGTAAATCTTCAAGTTACCCATCAACCCTTAAATTTGAAAATTCTGCCGCAAACACAGATCAGGCCATAGCCGATCTTTTTGCACAGTTTTTCCAAACCACCTATTCAACAACAAGTCTGTCAGACCAGTCTTACCCATATGACATGCCTAAATCAAACTATATTTTTTGTCCAGTTATAAGTGAAAGCTCACTTCTTTTAAATTTGCAAAGGGTCAAACCAGTCTACTCTCCGGGTCCTGACGGAGTCCCTGGATGTGTGCTCAAGCATTGCGCTGAGACTTTGTGTAGACCATTGCACAAACTTTTTACTTTGTCTTTCGAAACGTCAGATTTCCCGCATAGATGGAAAGAATCGTTTGTTATCCTTCATAAAAAGGGGAGCAAATTGAACGCATGTTATTACAGAGGTATTTCAAAGCTATCAGCTATTCCGAAGCTCTTCGAGAACATTATTACTCCCCATTTGCAACACAGTTGTAGGTCTCTTATTTCCTCTTGTCAGCACGGATTTATAAAACGTAGGTCAACAACAACCAACCTTTTGGAGTTTACTTCATTTGTGTTAAATGGTTTTAGAAAAAATAGTCAGACTGATGTGGCTTACACTGATTTCAGTAAGGCGTTTGATTCTGTAAACCATCCGAGTTTAGTTCGGAAATGGGACCTTTTGGGGTTTCCTGATTATCTTTTTAGGTGGATCTTAAGTTATTTGAATGGCAGGACTCAAAGGGTCATTTTTCAAAACTCTTTATTATCAATAATCCGAGTTACGTCCGGTGTACCACAAGGAAGTCATCTTTCATCTATTTTTTGGCATAAACTCTAGTTTTAGAGATACAATTTAGAAATTTTTTATGTATACTATTAAGATAAAGCTGTAATTTCGGTTTTTGTTGCTTTTTGAATCGAACCATTGCTTTCATCCACCGCCCACGCCGCATTTTAAAATTAATTGGCAGCGATTTTAAAAAATTTGTATTTGTATTGGTAAGACGGTAAAATAATTTCGGTTTACGTTAATTTTTTAAATTTGTCAAAAAAAAAAATTGCTGATATGTACAAGAAAAGTGAAATATTATCTAAGAGCAGATGCCAATTTTAGCTTTAACGGGGGTCCAGCTTCTTTATATTTGAGCCCTTTGCAGCCAGGATTTTCACTTGACTTGTCCCTTTCCATAAATTCAATTTTTAAGATTAATGAAAGCCACTTAGATTGTTTTTTTATTTAAAAAAACATTTTTTTACGTTTATAAGTTGCTGGATTTAAGTCCTTTTTTTGAAAAAACTTGCAAAAAGTTGCAAAATTTATAAGTTTTGCGATTTTAAGGATACATTCGGTAATAACTTTGCGTTTTTACCCTTTTGCAACTTTGTGCCATTTATAAGTTGTACACCACGGAACACAAACAAACTTGTTAGTTATACCCGTTACTCGTAGAGTAAAAGAGTATATTAGATCCGCGCAAAAGTATGTAACAGCTAGAAGGAAGCGTTTCCGACCCCATAAAGTATATATATTCTTGATGAGGGGCACTAGCCGAGTCGATTTAGCCATGTCCGTCTGTCCGTCTGTCCGTCTGTATGAACGCTGAGATCTCAGAAACTACAAAAGCTAGAAGGTTGAGATTTCCCACACATATTCTTTGCCTTCCTACGCAGCGCCACGCCCCCTCTAACGCCCACAATCGCCCACTAACGATTTTAAAATGGGTCCTGCGCCCACATCTTTAAAGATTTCCTTGAAGTATAAATGCAATTTTGTTGTGTATATTTATACCTATCGAAATGTAGAAGACATTTTTCAAATCAGACCATTCATTAAAAAGTTATACGCAATCAAAATTTATATATCAATCTCCCTCGCACTCCCTTTAGCTGAGTTACGATTATTAGTTGGGACACCAACCCAAGTACAGTTGATAAGTACAGCGTTCGCACTCCCTTAATCTGAGTGACGGGTATTAGATAGTCGAGACATCAACCCGACTATAGCGCTCTCTCTCGTTTTAAGCTAAAAAGATACACCTTTAAAACAGTTCACAGTTGGACAACAAGCCATAATAATCAAAACATCTAATCTAAGATACATTTATAAATACCTTTGCTACGATTAGACATGATCAGAAATAATAAACCATTTTGTTGCTCCACAAAATAAGCACTGAAAGTTTGCAAAGATTTTTCACTAATTTACGCACACAACAAAGTCAATCGAACAGCTGACTTCGTTCGTTTATCAACACTAAAGTGTTGTTAGTAAAAAATCTTAGATAACTGTTCTTGGCTAAATAAGGTATGTAAATTCACAAAATATATTTTATTTTTAAAAATAATTTGTAAAATAAGTTGATTTTATGCCAAAAAAATTGACTTTTTTCCCATAGTGCTATGGTAAATTTTACTACCATGGTAAATAAAGCTAGGGGTGTGCTTGCATTTATCAAAAGGTGGTCGAAGGAATTCGATGATCCCTACGTTACTAAGACCTTGTTTATTTCATTAGTCCGACCAATTCTTGAGTACTGCGCTCCAGTTTGGAGTCCCCAATATGGGGTGCATATAGACCGGATTGAGTCTGTGCAAAAAAACTTTTGAATATTTGCCTTACCGGGACTTAACTGGGATAGAAGCCTAATACTGCCATCCTACTCTAGTAGACTACTTCTAATTAACTTACCATCATTAGTTAATCAAAGAACAATGCTTGGTATTACGTTTATTAGGAATCTTATTCATGGTGATGTGGAGAGTCCCGAGTTACTGGGTCGCCTGCATTTTAATGTGCCAAATAGATTCACAAGAAACTATATTCCTCTAGTTTTAAATCATTGTATCTCTAATTATGCAATGCATGAACCTTTTAGAGTACTCTGCAATGACTATAATAGACTATATCACCTAATATCTACTACTGACTCACTGCCTATCTTTAAATTAATAATACTATCCTTCTTAGCAACTAATTAGTTTTACTTTATGTATCTTGACTATTCGCATTTTGACCTGCATGTTTTTTTATAATTGTCTATTGTGAAATTGTCTTCTTTGTCCGCGATTTCGTTTACTCGCCCAAAACGGTGTAGGGCCCCGCGCGTAACAAGCATTGCTTGGTGTCGTAAGGGCCACTTGATTGTACTAACCATAGTGCATCAACGTCCAAGATATAGAGCTGAAATAAAACTCAAAAATAATCATTACTTTTAGAGTTTTACAAAAAACTCAACAAATAAAGATTATTCTTGAATTATTAATAAACTCAAAAAATAATCATTTAAAATTGAGTTTTTGGATAAAACTTATAATTATAATCATTACGGTACCTGCTCCAAATATAAAAAATATTATTTGGTTTAGATATTTTTATTTTTGGTTAAAAAAGTTGTTTTAATATTGTTTATGGGCATGTGCTACCTTTCAGGTAATTGACTATTTTTCACGCTATTGATTCCTTAAAATGTATGGCCTTAAATTGGCCTTAAATCACCATTTTCGGCAATGTAGTCCATGTTTCCTTAAATCTAGGAATTTTTTTTCGGAGGAAACTGATATATTTATACCAGAGCATGTAAAAAACATTTGACTATTTCTTGTCTCAAAATAACTCTCACTTTGGGACCCTTTAAGCAAATAGTCACATAGAAACTGTTTATTTTGTTTTAAAGGGTTTTCGGTCTTTGCTCAACCAGTAACCGATTTTTTTGTTTCAAAACGGTTTTGGTTGATCAAAGACCGTTTGAACTGAGCGGAGAACAAAAACGGTCTTCCGACTTTTTATACCTTTGTGTTTAAAGTTTAAACTTTAAACACAGAATATGTTCTATACACCCAAAATTTTGCTTGTTTTTTCCAAATATTTTAAACCTAATTAGATGTTTTAAATTTAATTTTTAAAAATAATTCCATTTTTTATTTATAAAAATCTTATTTTATTGGGTCTTAAGCTTGAACGCGAAGTACAGAACCTTAGCAGACCAATATTTCCAGTTATATTTGTCGGAGAGGAAGTACTGTAGCATATCGATAGGCACGAGACTTTAAGGTATGACCATGGGTTGTTGGGTGGTGTTGGTAAATACTAGTCCTGGCAGAATGGAGACTCAGTTTTGCGAACTGGGGCTGTGTGTGGCTTCGTATGCGTTGCTAGATCTGGTCTCTTCCTTCTTTTTCTGGTTTCCGGCGTGAAAGGGTCACGCGTAAGTCTAAGAGTTCCGAGCTGTAAGATCTGAAAGACAACGATGAGCAACAAAGGCAACGAAGACTCGCTGCATTCGCCAGGACCGAGTATGGAAAATAAGAAATCGGACGATAACGCGACCAACAACGACGACTTGCACGGGGATGACTTCAATTCCCCGACATCAGAAGTGGGATTTGGCCCTAACCAAACTTCTTCAAGGGATGTCTTCGCGTTGTTAGAGCAACAAAACCGGAATTTTCTGGAACTGGTTAAGAAGCTACAGACGCCGGTGAACGAGTTACAACAGACTAGCGAGATTTGCTTGCCGAAATACAATCCGGACATTGCTGGGATGGATGCCACGCAGTGGTGCGCTACGGTCGACATCATTTTGCGAGCTAGACCATTAAGTGACAGCGCTCTTATATTGGCGTTGAGTAAAGCTTTGGAAGGCGCAGCGGCCCAGTAGTTATCACAAATATGCTACCCAGGAATAAATTGGCAAGAGTTCCGGCAATTGTTTGAGCAGCGATACGAGACATCAGAAACGCCAGCCGTCGTCATTTTTAATCTTCTTAATAGTCGTCCAAGCAACGGCGGAGCTGCAAGTATTCTCAGTGCTGAAGGAGCGCCCTGTTACATCAAACTGGGAACCGGACGCCAAGCGTGCTAGAACTGTGGAACTCAAATGTTATCAGTGTGGAAAACCAGGACATAAAAAGCAAGACTGTAGATCCGGAATGGGATCCCAGGTTTCGGCAACTGGAAAGGAGTGGCGTTCAGGACAACCTCGTCATGGAAGGGCAAATGTAACTTGCTACAGATGTCAGGAGCCGAGACACATCGCCACTAATTGTCCAAAAAAAGTGCAGAGTACCGGAGTGGGAGTAAGATCTGAAAAAAGAGTGCAGCTGTGCACTATAGTGGAACCCCAATCGAGTATGCTGGTCAATGGTGAGAGATTCCCAATTACATTTGATTCGGGGGCTGAGTGCTCATTAATTAAGGAAAGCGTTTCTAATAAGTTAGTTGGTAAGAGGATTCATAGCGTTATCTCTTTAAAGGGAATAGGTAATGCCAGTACTTACAGTACCGCACAAGTTGAATCAAACATCATGATTGATGGAAATTCTTTGGTTATTTTGTTCCATATAGTACCAGACGAATGTATGAAAAATAATATTGTAATTGGAAGGGAAATATTGGCTGAAGGGTTTTTAGTGGAAGTTTCCTACGATAATTTTAAGATTGTTCAAACTAAAGCTGTGAACGTTTGTGAAACCGTCAAACATACTGATTTTGATAGCATTCAAACTGAAATGGAAGGAAATGAAAAAGAAATTTTAATATCATTATTAAAGCAACACTCAGAATCTTTTATCGAAGGCACTCCGCAAACGCGTGTGAGTACAGGGGAAATGCATATTCGTTTGATTGAACCGACTAAGACTGTACAAAGGCGACCATACAGATTTAGTTCAAGCGAAAGGGAGTTAGTACGTGCTAAAATTAAAGAATTAATCGAGTATAAAGTTATCAGACCTAGTAGTTCACCATTTGCCAGTCCTGCGTTATTAGTAAAGAAGAAAAATGGTTCAGCAAGACTTTGTGTTGACCATAGGGAATTGAATAGAAATACAGTAGCTGATAGGTTTCCATTACCGTTAATAGCAGATCAAATAGCAAGACTGAGGGGAGCTAAATATTTCACTTCTCTTGACATGGCTAGCGGGTATTATCAGATTTCAATGCACCCTGAATCTATTGAGTATACTGCTTTTGTTACTCCTGATGGGCAGTACGAATTTCTATCGATGCCCTTTGGATTAAAGAACGCACCCTCAGTGTTTCAAAGAGCTGTGTTGAAGGCACTTGGCAGTCTTGCTTATTCGTTTGTTATCGTTTATATGGACGATATTTTAATTGTTTCAGAGACAAAGGAAGAAGCGTTTGAGCGGTTGCAACTTGTATTAGACGTTCTAGTAAAGGCTGGATTCACATTTAACATTTCAAAGTGCTTTTTCTTGAGGTCTACAGTTCGCTACCTTGGCTATGAGATAAAAGCGGGGGAGATACGTCCAAATTTAAACAAAATAGAATCACTAGTTGCGTTACCTCCACCTAAGTCAGTTGCTACTCTAAGACAGTTCATTGGGTTAGCTTCATATTTTCGTCAATTCATTCCAGGGTTTTCTCAATAGATGAAGCCTTTATATTTTCTCACATCTGAAAAGAATAGTTTTGTTTGGCAAACACAGCATGAAGAAGTTCGCAGTAAAGTCATCAGTGTATTAACAAACAAGCCTGTTTTGATTATTTTTGATCCCCAGTTTCCGATAGAACTGCATACCGATGCCAGCTCTATCGGGTATGGTGCTATCCTTTTGCACCGTATAAACTCTAAGCCTCATGTGGTTGAATACTTAGTAGAGCAACTAGTTCCTGTGAGTCTAGGTATACATTTTATGAATTGGAAACGTTGGCTATCGTGAATGCTGTAAAACATTTTCGTCACTATCTACATGGGAGAAAACTCGTAATTTTTACTGACTGTAATTCAATTAAATCTTCTCGAAACAAAGTCGAATTATCACCTAGGGTTTATCGTTGGTGGGAGTTTCTGCAAGCGTTTGAATTCGAAATTGAATACAGAGAAGGTAAACGCATGGCACACGTAGACTTTCTTTCTAGGAATCCGGTGTATCAAAAGAGTAAGTCAGTACCAAGTAAAATAGAAGAGAAACGAATTGACTTAACAGAAATATCGGAAAACTGGATTTTGGTGGAACAACAAAAGGATTCAGAAATATCTGACATTGTAACTAAGTTGAAGAATGATGATTTACCATTGGCATTGGTTGCCACTTACGAAATTAGATCAAATGCTTTGTACAGAAAGATTCAAAGGAATTCAAGAACTCGTTGTTTACCTGTAGTCCCTCGTACGTTCCGATGGTCAGTTATAAATCAGGTTCATGAATCTATCATGCATCTAGGTTGGGAGAAAACGCTAGACAAGGTGTACGATCATTACTGGTTTTCTGGTATGGCAAAATATGTTCGAAGATTTGTGGAGAACTGCATTACATGTAGAGTTTCTAAGGGGACGTCAGGAAAACCTCAAATTGAATTACATCCAATTCCAAAAATTAGCATTCCTTGGCATACCGTGCACATAGATATATCGGGAAAATTGAGCGGAAAAAGTGATCGTAAAGAATATATCATTGTACAAATTGACGCTTTTACTTAATACGTTTATCTGTTTCACACCTTTTCTTTGGACGCTAATACTTGTATAAGCGCTATGAAATCTTCTATTGCTATTTTTGGCGTACCAACACGTTTAATTGCCGATCAGGGACGCAGCTTCACGGGCACAAAGTTTGCTCAATTTTGTTCTAACCAAAAGATACAATTACATTTAATCGGAACAGGTGCAAGTCGAGCCAACGGTCAAGTTGAAAGGGTTATGAGTACATTAAAGAATTTGTTGACGGCTGTTGAGACTAGTTCTAGATCATGGCAAGATGGCCTTGGGGATGTACAGTTAGCCCTTAATTGTACAGTTAATCGTAGCACTAAGTTTAGTCCTTTAGAGCTTTTGATTGGTAAAGTTGGACGACCACTGGGGTTGATTCCTATTAGCGATACTGAAACTGAAATTGACAAGATTAAATTAAGGGAGTTGGCCGCTAAGAACATGGAAGAGGTTGCAAGATATGAGAAGACAAAATTTGATAAAAATATGGCTAAAGTAATTCGGTTCTGTGTGGGTGACTTTGTGTTGCTTAAAAACAGCGAGAGACAGCAAACGAAATTAGACCCAAAGTTCAGAGGACCTTTTTTGGTGGTCGAGGTATTGGACGGAGATCGATACGTTTTGAAGTCTACACAGAACAATAGACGTTATAAGTATCCACACGAAAGTTTGCGAAAGTTACCGGATGTGCAAATTCCTGAAGAGCTCGATGCAAATTATGAATAACAAAAGTTCGTTGAAACAGAAGAGTATTCGTGAAGTCATGTAATTGGCGATGGACGAGGGTTGCTTTAGAAATGTGTTTGATGAATTCGTGAAGCCATGTGTTGGGCGATGACGAGCAATGTTATTGATGAATTCGTGAAGCCATGTGTTGGGCGATGGACGAGCAATGTTGTTGATGAATTCGTGAAGCCAAGTGTTGGGCGATGGACGAACGAAATGCGCACAGTCAATGTGTTTGACGGTGGTTTTAAAAGATGGCTAATAAAAGTCTGGTTATGTATTTTGAATTACGAAGTTATGATTTTAACTAAATAATGTATAACTTGAAAATGTTTAAATGATATTTTGCTTGGAAATGTAATTGAAAGAAATGGTTGATAAGAGAATGTCACACGAGATATGTTTATATAACCCAAGACATGTTAAATATAGAAGTAAAGTTAGGTTATGGAATAATATATGAACTTGAGACTATGTGGCTAAGTTTTCAATAAAATTATAAAGTTGGAATGAAACTGAGATGTTTACTGTAGACACGAGGACGTGTATATGTCAGAATGGCCGTGTCGGAGAGGAAGTACTGTAGCATATCGATAGGCACGAGACTTTAAGGTATGACCATGGGTTGTTGGGTGGTGTTGGTAAATACTAGTCCTGGCAGAATGGAGACTCAGTTTTGCGAACTGGGGCTGTGTGTGACTTCATATGCGTTGCTAGATCTGGTCTCTTCCTTCTTTTTCTGGTTTCCGGCGTGAAAGGGTCACGCGTAAGTCTAAGAGTTCCGAGCTGTAAGATCTGAAAGACAACGATGAGCAACAAAGGCAACGAAGACTCGCTGCATTCGCCAGGACCGAGTATGGAAAATAAGAAATCGGACGATAACGCGACCAACAACGACGACTTGCACGGGGATGACTTCAATTCCCCGACATACTTTTACCTAATGTAAAATATGAAAAACCGCGAGTTCTTCAGAAGATTATGGTTAAGATTATGATGAAGATGATTTACTCGGATAATACTCTCTCTTAGAAGCTTTATCAAACAAAATAAAAAACTGCGAGTTCTTTAGAAGATGATGGTCATTATGTATCCTTCCCTTAGAGACTATATCTTACAAGACTTAAATCCTCGAATTCTTCAGGAGATGATGGCCATTGTATATCTTTACTCGTATAATAGCATCACCAGTGGCGCTTTATCATACAACTTGAAAACAGCGTATTTTTTAGAAACCGCGAGTTTTTCAGAAGATGATGACCATTGTATAAATTTACACGTATAACAACATCACTTAGAGGCTTTATCTTACAAGACTTAAATCCGCGAATTCTTCAGAAGATGATGACCATTGTATGTCTTTACTCGTATAACAGCATCACCAATGGCGCTTTATCATAAAACTTGAAAGCAGCGTATTCTTTAGAAGATAATGGTAACAGTAATTGTAATGCACCTGGTGCTAATAATTGAGTTATTTACCATATATGTATTTTCAAATAAATGTTCTAAAAAATTTATTTTCAGTCGATCAACCGGTCAACCGATCAGTCGGTCAACCGGAAACCGAAACGAACTGAAATGAAGGGTTTCGCTCAGACCGAAACCAAATTTTTAAATTTTTTTCGGTTTCGTTCAGACCGAGACAGCAAACGTAAAAACGATCAACGATTTATACCCGTTACTCGTAGAGTAGAGTGAAGTGAAGGAGACTTTTCCGACCACATAAAGTATATATATTCTTGATCAGCACCAATAGCCGAGTCCATATGTCCGGCTGTCCGTTTCTATGCGAACTAGTCTCTCAGTTTTAAATCTATCGCGATGAAACTTTCCCGAAAGTCTTCTTTCTATTGCAGGTAGTTCATATGTCGGAGCGAGCCGGATCGGACCACTATATCTTAAGGCTCCCATAGAAATATACAAACAATTATAAGAAGTTTCATTGTAACTGTATAGGAAGTAGGCGTTTTTATTCTTGACAACTTAAAAACAAAATTTAAATAGAAACGTTGAATCTGGAATCCCGGGAACTGCACCGAGTGAGCATTAAGCTATAGGTATTTACTTTATCTATATAAGCTTCGGCTGGCCGAAGGTAGCTCCCTTTCTTGTTCAATGTAAAAAGAAGCCTATCTCAATGCAAAATTTGCAAGGCCGAGTTTACGGCAACTATATACAGGAGTTTTCTGAGAGGGGAAAGCAGGAGGACGGTGAGGTTGCTGAAAAAAAGTAAAGTTTTCGTCAGCCATGACACAAAAAAGTAAAAGATGCTTGCATGGAGTTTTAAAGTCCTTACCACTCAAATTCTTCGTGAACTGTCTATGAATATCGTGACCTCAAAGAACATTAAGGATATCGTCAGCGAAAAACATGACCATATAAAAGCAAAGATTATATCTTTACTCAATAAAAAATAATATATCTGAAAATGGAAACTGCGACAAGGTGCAATATAGGAGTTCTGGGCGTAACGCTGAAATTTATAGCAAAGGGAAACTGTTTATATGCACCTTGGGTATATTAGAGCTCAACAAAAAAAATACCGGTCTAAATCTCTGCTCGGAAATAGCGAGCATCATTTTTGGCCAAATGAAGAGCCAATCAAAAATTTGTAAAGTGGGTTTTATAATATTAGATCCGAAGTACAAAATACATTTTTTTCGAATAAATCGAAAACAAAATGGCGGCTGTGCAGTATTTTTTGATGAAGGGGGTCTAAGGCCGGACACCTAACGTTCTTTATTTTTGATCTAAAACAAAAATCAAGTTTCTATATATCAACAGCTATCGACACAAGTTGGATTTTTTCCATATATTAAATCCTTAAAGGATCGTCGGACCTGTTATGGTGTGATATTACTTCACAAACTCATCACTGGCGCCGTCGACTCAGTTGATCTGTTAGCCACCCTTAATTGGAACGTTCCTTGCAGAGCTACTCGCAGATTCCGTCCATTAGCACTTCCTGTGTGCAGGTCAAACTACTCCCGTTTCGACCCCTTCCGAATCCTATGTGATAACTATAATGAACTTTATCACCTCATATCCTATGAGTGCTCTGCCAAGGCTAATTCGCTAAAAGTCATTGCGTTCCTTTCTACATCGACTTAATTAGTTCTCCTACGGTACAATTTAAATTATTGTTTTTTTAAATTTATGATGTTTTTATTTTTATGCTATGTATATAATTTTAAGTCTTTTGAGCAGTACATTGCTTTAAATAAACAAATAAATTCTGGGCATCCGCCTTCGCACCCTTTTTGTGAAGTGGAATAATAAAAGAGTCCTTCCAGATAGTTGGAAAAACTGATGATGAAATAGACAAATGAAAGAGTTTAAGAATAGGTTTGCAAATGGTTGATGCACAGAACTTAAGCACACACCCAGGAAGTCCATCAGGACCGGGACGATATCCTACGGGCATATGAAAATCTAAATTGTTCCACCGCAATATCCTCGGATGGGAATTTTTCTCGAATAAATTCCATAACATCCTCAGATGTGGTATCAGGTATCTTGAAACAAACAATTGCTTCCTATGTGGGACAACTGAGAGTATCTTACGCCCCCCAGCAGCGGTCTGAACATTTCCCACCTGGAACCAGAAACGTCTCGTTTGGGTACAACTGGGAGTTTCTTCCGCCCCAAAGCGGCAGTCTGAACGTCACTCGGCTGAGAGACAAAAACAGCACCTACTGAACCTGTGGGCATGGTCGGCACTGAATTGATTGACTCCGCCGGCTCTGAGGATTTTATTGGAGCCTGACTTTCACATATAGGGATTACACCGGAACTATCTGAGTCTATTGGCACAGGTGGTTCACTTACCCCTGTGTCAGCAGAAGCGGCTGCAGCTACCAGGTTAGGATTTAAGGTGGCTTCTACATTCGCTTTTACTGTCGTTGAGCTAGCTTTTTTTCGTTTGGGCGACTCGGTTAAAAGTTTTTTGTGAAAGGTTCAATAGGCCGTCTCGAGTCTGCCCCATAAAACTGCCCATCTCAGTTGTCAATTCCCTGCAGGACTCACATGTTCACATGAGACCAGTACGCAGTTCAATGTAGTCTTTTACTCTGCCGGTAAAACCTGCACATTTAACGTGCATCATCCCTTCGCAGAGCCAACAGAAAATATAAGGGTCTTTAGGTGTCGTCGAAAGAGTACAATTTTTCTTAGAACAGACGAGAGCCCGCGGGCGCTATGACACTGGGCGTTATGACACGCACCCAAAACAAATAAACAAGGTAAAAAATATAAGTGCCGAATTGTGTATATATATTATATTATATTATATAAAGATAAATATATTTACAGCACTTTGTGATTCTGACGATGTGGAAGCCTCCTCAAGCTCAGGACAAATCTACAAAAAAAATTAAAAATATTTTTATCATAAGGTGTGTTTTAAAATTATACGACACCATAAATTTCTTAAATATTTTTTTTATTAAAAGTCGTATTAAGGTGAATGTGTTTGTATTTCATTGTTATAAAGGGCAATTCTTTAAAAAATGATTTTTGAGGTCTGTTTTGTGCACGTAATTCACTGAACAGGATTCTTATTTGATTCAAAAGTGCTAAGAATATTGACCAGACAAAAGTTAAGACGAATTGTGGGATATGACTTCGAAAAAAAACTTTTTTTAAGGTATAGAGAGAAATATTCAATATTTATGTATGGGCCGAAGATTAGAAGGATCAAAGATCCAGCCCAAAGCTGGATTACTCTCAAAATCGAATCTTTTAGTTTATATTTAACCAGAAAAAAAATTTCGGGTAAGTTTGATCATTGGAACCGGAAAAAATCAATCGTGTCGTATAATTATGAAACACCTTAAAATTAAGATTTTGTTATAACTTATGCCACAGAGGCAAATATTATATTGTTTTCACATGAAATTCTTTGTTTTGTTATAACGATTAAATACAAACACAATCACCTTAATACGACTTTTAATAAAAAAAATATTTAAGAAATTTATGGTGTCGTATAATTTTAAAACACACCTTATGATAAAAATATTTTTAATTTTTTTTGTAGATTTGTCTGAGCTTGAGGAGGCTTCCACATCGTCAGAATCACAAAGTGCTGTAAATATATTTATCTTTATATAATATAATATAATATATATACACAATTCGGCACTTATATTTTTTACCTTGTTTATTTGTTTTGGGTGCGTGTCATAACGCCCAGTGTCATAGCGCCCGCGGGCTCTCGTCTGTTCTAAGAAAAATTGTACTCTTTCGACGACACCTAAAGACCCTTATATTTTCTGTTGGCTCTGCGAAGGGATGATGCACGTTAAATGTGCAGGTTTTACCGGCAGAGTAAAAGACTACATTGAACTGCGTACTGGTCTCATGTGAACATGTGAGTCCTGCAGGGAATTGACAACTGAGATGGGCAGTTTTATGGGGCAGACTCGAGACGGCCTATTGAACCTTTCACAAAAAACTTTTAACCGAGTCGCCCAAACGAAAAAAAGCTAGCTCAACGACAGTAAAAGCGAATGTAGAAGCCACCTTAAATCCTAACCTGGTAGCTGCAGCCGCTTCTGCTGACACAGGGGTAAGTGAACCACCTGTGCCAATAGACTCAGATAGTTCCGGTGTAATCCCTATATGTGAAAGTCAGGCTCCAATAAAATCCTCAGAGCCGGCGGAGTCAATCAATTCAGTGCCGACCATGCCCACAGGTTCAGTAGGTGCTGTTTTTGTCTCTCAGCCGAGTGACGTTCAGACTGCCGCTTTGGGGCGGAAGAAACTCCCAGTTGTACCCAAACGAGACGTTTCTGGTTCCAGGTGGGAAATGTTCAGACCGCTGCTGGGGGGCGTAAGATACTCTCAGTTGTCCCACATAGGAAGCAATTGTTTGTTTCAAGATACCTGATACCACATCTGAGGATGTTATGGAATTTATTCGAGAAAAATTCCCATCCGAGGATATTGCGGTGGAACAATTTAGATTTTCATATGCCCGTAGGATATCGTCCCGGTCCTGATGGACTTCCTGGGTGTGTGCTTAAGTTCTGTGCATCAACCATTTGCAAACCTATTCTTAAACTCTTTCATTTGTCTATTTCATCATCAGTTTTTCCAACTATCTGGAAGGACTCTTTTATTATTCCACTTCACAAAAAGGGTGCGAAGGCGGATGCCCAGAATTTATTTGTTTATTTAAAGCAATGTACTGCTCAAAAGACTTAAAATTATATACATAGCATAAAAATAAAAACATCATAAATTTAAAAAAACAATAATTTAAATTGTACCGTAGGAGAACTAATTAAGTCGATGTAGAAAGGAACGCAATGACTTTTAGCGAATTAGCCTTGGCAGAGCACTCATAGGATATGAGGTGATAAAGTTCATTATAGTTATCACATAGGATTCGGAAGGGGTCGAAACGGGAGTAGTTTGACCTGCACACAGGAAGTGCTAATGGACGGAATCTGCGAGTAGCTCTGCAAGGAACGTTCCAATTAAGGGTGGCTAACAGATCAACTGAGTCGACGGCGCCAGTGATGAGTTTGTGAAGTAATATCACACCATAACAGGTCCGACGATCCTTTAAGGTAGGTAGATCCAAGAGGCGCAACCTGTCTCTAGAAGAAGGCAATCGGCGTCCCTCCTCCCAGTCTAAGCCTCGTAGTGCAAAAAGGAGAAATTGCTTTTGGACGGATTCTATCATATTTTGATAGTGCTCATATTGTGGAGACCAAACACTGGAGCAGTACTCAAGTGTAGGACGAATTAGAGAGACGTAAAGGAGCTTAGTGGTGAAAGGGTCATCAAATTCCTTAGACCAGCGTTTTATGAAAGCTAATAAAGCTAAGCATTTAGTTTTATTGGAGATGGTACTGACGTGACGATTAAAACAAATCTTGTGGTCAAATAGGACACCAAGATCAAGAACAGTATCAATGCGTTCAAGTGCAGAGTGATCCATTGAGTATGTTCAAATATATGGATTGGATCGATAAAATGACATGGATTTACATTTATCAGGATTAAGCAGTAGCTTGTTGACTAGGCACCAGGATTGAAGGTTATTTAAGTCGAGCTGGAGCTGCATGTAGGAACTAGGTGAGGTCAGGTGCATACACAACTTGACATCATCCGCAAACATAAGTACTTTGGAGAACTCAATTACTTGAGGAAGATCGTTGATAAATAAGCCAAATAGTAAAAGACCGAGGTGACTGCCTTGTGGTACACCCGAATATACGGAAACAGCTTTTAAATAAATGCTGTTGTACTGGACCTTTTGGGTGCGATTTGTTAAATAAGAACGAAGCCATGTCAGTAGAGTTGGAGGAAATCCGAGGAGGAGGAGCTTGTGGAGCAGTAGCTCGTGGTTGACCGAATCAAAGGCTTTACTAAAGTCAGTAAAGATAACATCAGTTTGCATTGTGGATTATAGAGGTATTTCTAAACTGTCGGCAATTCCAAAAGCCTTTGAACGTCTCATCACATCCCATTTGCAACATTTATGTTCCTCGCTAATATCACCGTGTCAGCATGGTTTCGTTAAGCGAAGGTCGACTACCACCAACCTACTTGAATTGTCATCTATTGTAATTAATGGATTTAACAATAAAATGCAGACCGACGTTATATATACAGATTTCAGTAAAGCCTTTGACTCCGTTAACCACTCTCTTCTTTTATTCAAACTAGACTTGCTTGGGTTTCCATGTAATCTTTTAACTTGGATTTCAAGTTATTTAAATGGGAGGACTCAGAGGGTTATATTTAAGAACGCTGTTTCTAAAATGATCCGCGTGACATCTGGAGTGCCCCAGGGTAGTCATCTAGGCCCTTTGCTGTTTACTTTGTTTATTAACGATCTTCCCTCTATCATAACAAATTCTCGCGTACTAATGTATGCTGATGATGTTAAGCTTTGTTTGACATACAATAATATAGAGTCTGGTTTCGGCTTACAATCAGACATTGATAATTTTCAAGTATGGTGTGAGTATAACGTCTTAAATTTGAACTGCCTGAAATGTAACGTAATGACCTTTCATAGGGGTACTCCTACGTTTATAAGTCATTTGCTTCAGAACTTGCCACTTGACCGTATATATTCAGTAAATGATTTAGGCGTTCTTCTGGACCCGAAGCTTAAATTTGACTGCCACATAATGCTGACTGTCAACAAAGCTATGAGTGTTTTTGGGTTTATAAAGCGTTGGTCAAAAGAATTTGACGACCCTTATATAACCAAATTACTATTTACCTCCCTTGTCCGTCCTATATTGGAATATTGTTCTTCGGTTTGGAGCCCACAATACCAAGTGCACATTGACCGTCGGTACAAAAAAAAATTCTTATTTTTGCTCTTCGTAGTTTGAACTGGGATCAAAACGTAAGGCTACCTTCCTACCAACGTAGATTACTATTGCTTAATTTACCTACACTTGAAAACCGTAGAATAATGCTTGGTACTATTTTTATGCAAAATCTTATAAGAGGTGATATTGATTCTGTAGAATTGGTAAACCGTTTAACTTTTAATGTTCCCGTTAGACTAACACGAAATTATTACCCTCTTAATTTGCCTCGATGTACATCAAATTTTACTCTGCATGAGCCCTTTCGTGTTCTATGTAATAATTATAACAATCTTTTTTATTTAATTTGCACTTCTACATCTATCCCTGTATTAAAAACTAAAATTTTATCTCATTTGCTTCAATCTTAGTTATAATCTTTATATGTCCCGTCTCTATTTGTCTCATGTATTTTCCTCGCGAACTCGCATTTTTGCCCAAATTGATAAAGGGTCCCGCGCGTAACAAGCACGTGCTTGGTATCGTTGGGCCACTTGTTTGTACTGCTCGTAGTGCATCAACGTCCATCATTAAATGGATGGTTAAATAAATAATTATAAGTTTTTAATTGATTAAAAAATGACTTTTTTCTTTTTGTCATCCAGAAATTGTCAAAAGACTTAAAACTTATCTTTTAATCATTAACAATTGTTAAAGGACTAGTAAACAATGAGAAAACATGAATTCCATAAGGATCCGATAAGAGTGAGAGAGTAGATCTACATGCTGCGACGTTTTTTCATAGAAAAAAGCCGAGGCGTTGCTAAAACAAATTTGATATTTTAAAAATTAAAAGTGGCTCCAACTTTTTACAAAAACCGGTTGTAACTAACAATATGGTAAAAGTATTAAAATAAAAAAAAAATCTCTTTAAATTTTATTTTGAAAGAAGAGGTTATACAGGAATTAATGCAAAAGACATGAAGTCAATCGGATTCATATAACCGGAGATACAGATTTTCAATGAGAGGGTACTTTTTTTAAATTTGAAAATTTTTGGGCAACTTTTTTCGGTCAAATCCTGATACACGTGTTTACTTATTTTCCGAATAGTACGTGTAAAAAAAGTTTCAAATCAAAAATGTGGCCCAATAAAAGGTGTTAAGTTTGTAAAAGAACCGCCCATATACCCTTTTACTCTACGAGTAAGGGGCTGTCCATATATTATGTAATCACAGTTTCGACGATTTTTGACCCCCCCCCCCCCCCATGTAATCAATTCTTCATACAAAAAAAAAAAAAAAAAATTTGCACTAGATTAATCCATTGGGGGCCCCCCCCCCCCCCTAGATGATTACGTAATATATGGACAGCCCCTAACTGGTATAATAAAAATCACCCAGAGATTTTTAAAAACATTTTTGAGAATAAAAGTCTTTTAGAAAAATAAAAATCTTCCAAAAACCAAATAAAAGTCTTTTGGAAATATCAGGAAAACCACACATATTAGAGATACCAATTTTTAAGTGAAACATTAGGAGTACTTAACGCTTATATATCTAATCCTTTTTTTGCATTAACCCTTATGAGAGTCGCAGAAAATGCGGATACATGGAGTAAAAGTAATTATTTTGCCAATACTTTTGTAGGTCAACGACCAACAAAAAAATAAAAACTCTTGGATTATGTAGAATCCTTCTATGAATTTTATTAAATAAATGTAATCGTTATAAATTCAAATTATTCTTGTGTGTTCGATTCCTCTTGATCTAATAAATACATGCATTTTCAAATTATCGCAACCCAGAAACAGGAAAGAAAGTTTTAACAACAATATTTTATTTATATTCTCAGCAGACAGATTTCCGCGCAAGTCAGTTAAAACCAATTTTAAGGCAGAAAATAATCTTTCCACAGTTACTTGGGTAGCCGGCACACTTTGAATAATTGATGCCAACTTATATACAATAGGTCAAGCAAATTTTTTTTCTTCCCAGTATATCCAATGGTTTTGGATTGTAGTTATTAATTTCATTGTATCCGTGTTGGAGCACTTCATCTTCTGGTTCTTTCTCAATATCGTCAACCTCGATCGCGTTAAGAAATGTTCTGAGGAGTGAGCTGCTACTCTTATTGTGATTGGTATTTTCGCCCAAAGCATTATGGTTCGAAGTAAGATTTTCAATTTGAGAAAATCATATTTACCCCGTATGGCCTGACATAAATTTTGCGAATTAATCGTTTCAAATGATTCCTAGCTTCCATAATATTGCCAGGATCTACATTTAACAGTCGGCGAAGTCTAGGATCCAAATCTAACGAAGCCAAAGATACATCATTTTGAATTAAATTCCTTTCACGAGTTTACAGGCAGTTCGATAGCAAGGAGTTTACCGAACTGGTCATAGCTTGAATTTGCAGTTTCATTTCCATCCAGGTTTTATAAAAGTCTGAGAAATACAGTTGTTCTTCTTGTAATTTCTTGGTTGTTATATATACCGGTTCAAGAATGGCGACAAGTGCGTTAACTTCACTCCATTCCGGCAATGACAAGTTTTTATAATTTTGGTAAACGTCCAGGAAGTCTTGAAAAAGTTTTAATTTATTCAACATATTATATGATGAACTCCATCTAGTTGGTGTATCAACTTCTGGCTGAGGTAAATTCATGCTAGAAAGCAAATACCTACACAGAGAAAAAAACCAAGAACATTGCACTCAAATCAAGAACATTCGTTCTTAAAAACCGGGTAAGCACAAATGTTCTCATTTCGAGTTGAATGTTCTCAATATCAGAACGAAATGGTGTTAGCTAAAAATCCGACATTAAGTTCACTTCGTTCTATTTTCAAGTTGATTTTGTTCTTAATTCAAGAACATTTTTATTTTACATTATCAAATGAAGGGCTAGAACCAGTTGGTTATTATAAATAAGACGAAAAGGGCAAATCTAATGGTAAAGTCGTATTGGAGCAAAGTAAAATGGTCTAGTGCGTTCTAGGTGTCAAACGAAAACATCCTAACGCGTTCTAGGAAATCCAAAAAAATTAGAGCATAGAGTTTTGAATCATTTTAAGATGAAATGCAACTTAATTTTTGTTCTTTCTTTAGTCTTTTTCGTTCTTAAACTAAGAACATTTTCAGATATTGTGGTTTTTGAGAACCAAATCGATTTGATTTAAGAACCATGTGCTAAAATAATAACGATTCGTTCTTATTTCAGGATCATTTTAAGCTCAACTAGATTTTAAGAACCAATTCAACTTAATTCAAGCACATTTAGAACATTTTAAACTTGAAAAAGGCCTTTCTATTTTTAAGAACACTTTCAACTCAGATGAGAACGTCAGAATTTTCTCTGTGTACCCACAGTAAATATTAGACACCATTATTTAGATAACAAAATAATATTTACCTGTTAGTTGGACATCTCAATGTTTTGGCCAAGTCTCGAGCTTTTGATAATACAATTTTAAAGTCTGATAATTTAAGAAAATCCTTAACAGCCAGCTGTAGAGTATGAGCTGCACATTTAATAGAAGTAATGTCATGAAGCTGTATCTCGTCAGTAACGTCTTCCAGATCTTCTGCGTTACTAAGCGTTTCATCTTGGTTTAATAGCTCAACCGTTTTCACCATATTTCTGCCAATATCTGTGGTAACACAATAAATCTGTTTTTTATCTATATTGTAGTCCTGCAGAACATTTTCAATAGTTTGGCTGAGGTTTATTCCGGTATGCCTTTTGGTTAGCTCTATAGCTCTATCATTCCGAGTTTTTTTTTTCTGAATAAAACTGTGCGTTTATTCCAAGTATGCTCCGGTTCATTCTAGTGGCTGAATCAATCTTTAAATTAAGGATTTTGTGCTTCATTGAGATGCACATATTTTTCTTTAACAATTCGAACTCGTCCGTTATAAGATGCATTATATTGGTTGACGTTACTGGAAGCATATTTAGACCCCTGAAGATCTGTCCGGTTATTATTTTAAAGAATTCCGAGTCAAAAAGTGAGAATGGAACTTTTTCTACTGTTAAAAATTGCACGCAAGCCTTTTTTAGTTCTTGTTCGTCCATATGCAACACAATTTTCTGCTTTTTTGGTTCTGAAAGTGCAATGTCGCCGTTCGAAATATTTTTCTTCCAAATTTCATTATGTTGGGTTTTCAGATGACTTTCTAAATTGGTTATAAATTTTCCTTTAAGGGAAGTGTTGCAGATCCTGCAAAGCATTTGATTTTGTGCTAGGTTGTGCACGAAATACTCCCGGACTAAACGGTTTTCTTTCCGACCTATCTTAAATTCTTAATATTATTTATTTTTTATATCTTTTGTTTTCGACAAGTTAATTCCTTGTTAGTCAATGCTCAAACTTATATATACAAATATCAAAGCATGTTAAGTTTTTGGCAATAGAATTTATATTTATTTTATACCCGTTACTCGTAGAGTAAAAGTATTGTATTCGTGCAAAAGTATGTAACAGCTAGAAGGAAGCGTTTCCGACCCCATAAAGTATTTATATTTTTGATCAGGGTCACTAGCCGAGTCGATCTAGCCATGTCCGTCTGTCTGTCTGTCTGTCTGTCTGTCTGTCCGTATGAATGCTGAGATCTCAGAAACAACAAAAGCTAATTATTTCAGCGCCAATTTATTTCAAACGAGCGCCACGCCCCCACAATCGCCCACTAACGATTTTAAAATGTGCCTGGCGGCCACACCTTTAAAGATTTCCGAAAAGTATAAATGCAATTTTGTTGTGTATATTTATACCTATCGAAATGTAGAAGACATTTTTCAAATCGGACCATTCATTAAAAAGTTATACGCAATCCAAAAATATATATCAATCTACCTCGCACTCCCTTTAGCCGAGTGACGGGTATTAGATAGTCGGGTCACGAACCCGACTATAGCGTTCTCTCTTGTTGTGACTCAGAAGTTCTGAGACACAGCAAAGACTTTTATTTACTGCTGTCAAGACTTTTATTTTTTCAAAGACTTTTATTTGATTTTACTTCGAATAAAAGTTTTTGTCAGACTTTTATTTGGAAATTTTATTTTTTAAAAGTCAATGATAACGGTTATGAATGACTTTTATAAAATATAAGTTAATCCTAACAGTTATTTCTGAGTTTTAATGTAAAAACCATAAATAACAGTTTTTTGAGACTTTTAAAATAAAAATTATTAATAATACTTAGTTATAACCGATTTTTATTTTTAAAAGTCTAAAAATTAAAATTTTGTCTTAAACTGACTGTTTGTGGGTAAAACAACGAATATGCCACCCTTATTTTAGTTATAAATAAAAACGCACGAATAGGTTCAATTATATTTATATCATTTATTCGGAGCGGCAAACGGACTGTGTTAAAGCTTGGCTCCACGCTATTAATATATATATGCAGGCCTACAAAGTAGTCGCTGAATAGATAAGCGACAGCTTTAGGAGAATGAGAGAGACGGCGACAAAAGATAAGCCAAGAGCGCTGCAGGTGCCGTCGTACACCTATGCGCGCATGACTAGGCGCTGGCGCTCTGCTCCGAACATACTCCCCCCGTTGGAAGAGGTAAGGTTCCAACTATCTCGGAATCGATGGGCAGAACGGCTAGTTTGGCGACGGCTCGCTTGATCAGACTCGTAGCTACACGGACCATAGCTACTCTAATGACTCCGTCCCCGCCGGGTATGACTTCCTCGATGCGCCCAAGCTGCCATCTCAAGGGTGGAACGTTGTCCTCCTTCAGCAAAACTATACTTCCAACCTTGATGTTAGACGTTTCGACGCGCCACTTGCTTCTCTCTTGTAGAAGGGTTAAATACTCGCTGCTCCATCTTTTCCAGAAATGTTGCTGCATCTGAGTCACACGCTGCCATCTGCTGAGGCAGCCTTCGCGAAGATGAGTAATGTCAGGCTCAGGAAACTTAGTGAAGCTGGAACCCTTTAGGATATGCGCCGGTGTTAGCACCTCAAGGTTTTCAGCATTTTCTGAAATTGGACAGAGTGGACGTGAGTTAAGGATGGCAGAAATCTCATATGCAAGAGTTCTTAATTCATCGATGGCTAAGATGGATGCACCGACGACTCTGTAGAAGTGAAATTTAGCTGATTTCACAGCAGCCTCCCATAAGCCACAGAAGTGCGGGGCACGCGGAGGGATGAACTTCCAATCGATCCCATCAGCTAAACAGACTGAAGCTATCGATGTTGTGTGCTGCTCGCTCAAAAAGAGCTCTTTCAGCTCGGCAAGCTCGCTCTTTGCACCGACAAAGTTGGTAGCATTGTCACTCCAAATGGTACGAGGACTGCCTCTTAGGCTGATGAATCTCCTCAGCGCTGCGATGAAAAAATCCGTAGTGAGATCCTGGACCACTTCCAAATGAGCGGCCTTCGTGGAAAAGCAGACAAAGACGGCGATATAGCACTTGTGGGGTGCCTTATTTCTGACCTCTGCCTTATGATAGAATGGCCCACAATAGTCCACTCCTGTGGTATGAAAGGCCGGATTGGGCTGCACTCTATTTGCTGGCAGGCTACCCATGACGTGCTCCCAAGTAACAGGCTTCATTCTGAAACATCGGACACATTTGTTGATAACGCTGGCGACGAATTTGCGGCCTCCAATCGGCCAGTACCTTTGCCGTAATGCGGCAAGCAGCGCCTGCGATCCTGCATGAAAATATTTCTCATGATAGTAAACAATGATCGCCTTGGTGACTGGATGATCCTTGGGCAACAGTATCGGATGCCTCGTATCATAGTCCAAGTTTGAGTTCTGCAGCCTTCCACCAACGCGAAGTAACCCATCGGAGCCGAGTACAGGTCTAAGTGACACCAGCTTGCTTTTCTGTGGAAAGGGCTTGCCCTGGCAAAGAGATACGTACTCCTTCGGCAAGTTAACCTGTTGAATGCCCCTTAAAAGAAGTACAGACCCAGAGTTGATCTCCTCTACCGAAAGATGACCTTTTAACGGCGCAGATTTGGCTCTGCAATTTGAAATGAACCGATAAATGTATGCAAATACGCGCTGCAACTTATCGAAAGAGTTGAGGAATTTGCAGTTTGATAAACTGTCTATGCAAACGGTCCCAATCAGCGCCACAGAACGGCGCTCTGGAAGATCCTTTACAGAGTCTAGCAGGGACGGCCAATTCGACGAACTTTGCAGCAGGAATGGAGGCCCGTTAGCCCAAAGAGAATGTTCCAACAATTCTCTCGGGGTACATCCTCGTGATACGACGTCTGCCGGATTCAAGTTTGTAGGAACGTGATGCCAAGTCATATCTTTCGTCATCTCCTGAATTTTCGCGATTCTATTTGATACGAAAACATTAAACTCCCTCGGATGTTGCCAAATCCACGCCAACACAATAGACGAGTCCGACCAGAAATGAAAGGTGCCATCGAAATCTATGGCTTCCTTGACGTTTACTATTAGCTCAGCCAATAAAAGCGCTGCGGAAAGTTCTAATCTTGGAATTGTTAAGGCCTTCAATGGAGCTACCCTTGACTTGGCACAAAGCAGATGAACTTTCGATTCTCCATTGGTCTCCGATCGCAAGTATAGACACGCCCCATAAGCTGACATGCTAGCATCGCAGAATCCATGCAACTCAACGGCGGCCCTTGGTTGCAGTACGAATCGTGGAAATCTTAAGTTCTGTACGACCGATAACTGTGAGGTCAACTCCCCCCATGACGAAAGAATGGGCTCTGGCAGTGCGTCATCCCAATCCACGTTCGCTGTTGATGAACGGATTGCATCCATAATTTGAATTTGAATTTTTGTTGACTGGTCATGTGAAATACCAGCTTCGCCCATTTTTAGTATTTTTAAGTATCTTCTGTGCTGCGTGACACGATGAGATTTTTTGGTTTTCTAACTTAAGTAATGAGACCACAGCGGAACATGTCGGTTCAATAAGTTTAACTCAAAATATACAGTCCATTCAAATCGGAAATAAACCCTGTTTATTCATCACCATATCTTTGGACCTTCTAGCCAAATTTAGCTATTGATTAACATGGATCAGTTTAAGCTTCTAAAGGCAGCCAGAAGTCGTGCGAAGGCAAGCATTACGCGTTTGCTAACGGCGTCACAAGATCCACGTGCGGGATCAAACTGGGAATTGGATGAAATCACAGTCTCATTGGAAAGGCTCAACAACGTTTGGAAGGAGTTTGAGACCATTAGCGATCAAATGGCCCTTTATGATGGAGAAGAGGGGTACATCGATCCAGCCATCGACAACGAGAGGTACGAGGATAAGTACATGCAAGCAAACACCTTGTTTCACACCATTAAACGGCGCTGTCAGTCATCCAATGAGAGCGACAGAGAAGGCAGCAACGGTAGGCAATCTGGCAACCTTGACGATGCCGCATCAAATTCATCAGGATTGGGAAACGAAAGCCTTGCTCGTTTTCTACAACAACAGCAGGAGCTGAATGAGCGTTTAGCTGAGCAGCAATCAACATTTTTAAGAGCAAACTCCGCAGCAAATGTAATGCACAACGAGCTGCCAAAAATCCACATCAAGGTGTTTTCTGGTGACTACAAAGAGTGGCCAGCCTTTAAAAACATCTTCGAGAGTACGATCCACAGCAAGCAGCATTTGACAGCAATACAAAAGTTCCACTACTTAAAAACGTACATTACTGGGGAAGCAGCGGACTTGATTCGTCATATGCCAATAACGGATGCTGCTTATGAGGCTGCTTGGAGCTGCCTAACTGAGCGATACAACAGACCACGTCACATTGTCAACACTCTACTGGAAACGTTTGTAAATCTCCCTTCGACATCCAGGGCAGATGTTGCAGTTCTGCGCAAGGTGACCGACGGAGCCACGGAGATTGTACGAGGATTGGATGCAGCAGGGCAAACTAACAGGGACTGCTGGATCATACACTTCATTCTGGCCAAAATCGACGCTGAAACTCGACGCAAATGGATTGAGGGAAGCCGGGAACTTGAATCTCCGTCTGTGGATGATTTACTCAAGTTTTTAGACCGACGCTGCGAGGAATTCGAGCTCAGCAAAAGTGAGTCAGACATAGACTTCAAGGTTGGCGCACCACAACTGAGCAAAGCAAAGCGTTCGTCCCATGCCTTAGTATCTATGGAAGATAATGCTTGTGGGCCGTTCTTTTACAAACCGAACAGATTTGGCCAAAAAAAAAATTTCACATTTTTGATTTGCCTGAAACTTTTTTTACACGTACTATTCGGAAAATAAGTAAACACGTGTATCAGGATTTGACCGAAAAAAAAATTATTTTCCTAGTTAGAATTTTTTTAAGTGTGCCAAAAATTGTCAAATTTGAAAAAGTACCCTCTCATTGAAAATCTGTATCTCCGGTTATATGAATCCAATTGACTTCATGTCTTTTGCATTAATTCCTCTAAAACCTCTCCTTTCAAAATAAAATTTCTTAAAAAAAAATTTTTTTAATTTCTTAAAAATAAAAACAAAATAAGATTTAAAAAAGTTTTTTAACTATTGCCCCCACAAAAAAAAAAAATTTTTTTATTTTAATATTTGCGTCATATTGTTAGTTACAATCGGTTTTTGTAAAAAGTTGGAGCCACGTTTAGTTTTTAAAATATCGAATTTGTTTTAGCAAGGCCTCGGCTTTTTTCTATGAAAAAACGTCGCAGCAAGTAGATCTACTCTCTCACTCTTATCGGATCCTAATGGAATTTATGTTTTCTCATTGTTTACTAGTCCTTTAACAATTGTTAAGGATTAAAAGTTAAGTTTTAAGTTTTTTGACAATTTCTGAATGCCAAAAAGTAAAAAGTCATTTTTTAATCAATTAAAAACTTACAACTATTTATTTAAACGTCTATTTAATAAGCAATAATTTTAAATTTATTTTATTTATTATTTTTTTATATTATGTAATTTATTAAACATTTTTAAATATTTTTTTTTAAGTTTTTAAAAAAATTTATTTAATAAAAATAAAAAATTATAAAATTTTATTAATTTTTTTTTTTAAATTTAAAAATAAATATTTAAAAATGTTTAATGTTACAAGTGACATTGACTCAACGCTTCGGCGCTTTTGGGAGCTGGAGGATGTCAACCAGGAATTCCATGGGAAACCAGAGGACGATGAAGTTGAACAGCACTTTATGAAAACGCACACTCGGGACTCCAAGGGGCGTTACATAGTCGAACTTCCGTTCAAAAACTCCAACGAACAGTTTTCCGATACTTTACAAGGAGCACTGGCAAGATTCAGGGGTGTAGAACGCCGCCTAAAGAAGGACCCCGATCTGCACTCACAGTATGTACAATTTATGCGTGAATACCTTCAGTTAGGACACATGCGGGAATTATCGCCAGGAGACATTGACAAAGGGAAAAGCTTTTACTTGCCTCATCATCCAGTAATTACCCAAAAGCTAAGGGTAGTATTTGACGGCTCATTCAAGGATACGAATGGAAAATCCCTAAACGATGCTCTACACATTGGACCCAGCATTCTCCGAAACCTCTTCTCGATTTGTATGCGTTTCAGAATGTTCAAGTTCGTCTTTTCCGCAGATATTGTAAAAATGTATCGACAAATCTTGGTGGCTGCCAACCATTGTAGCTATCAGCGTATTGTTTGGAGAGAAGATGAAAGTACACCTATCAAGCACTATGAGCTTTCCACGGTGACTTATGGCACATCTAGTGCACCATTCTTGGCAGTAAGAGTCCTGGATCAGTTAGCTAACGACCACCAACAAGAGTTTCCCACCGCTGCAAGGATCTTGAAGGAGCAGTTTTATGTGGATGACGTACTGACGGGAGCACCTACAGAGGAGGAGCTAATTCACAATCAAAAAGAGCTGATCCAATTAATGAAATGTGCAGGCATGGAACTTGGCAAATGGGTTTCAAATTCATCACGTATAGCTGATACTTCTACAACCGAGGTACAAGGCAAAGGATCCACTTCTACAGCAAAGGTTCTTGGCATTCATTGGGATCCAGAAGAGGATACGTTATCCTACAAAGTTTGCCTTGCATCAAATCCGGACAACACCAAGCGCCAAGTGCTGTCTGACGTGGCACGGATCTTTGACCCGCTGGGTATTTTGTCGCCAGTGGTGGTGCAGTTTAAAATTCTGTTCCAAGAATTGTGGTTACTGGATCTCGGCTGGGACACGGAGCTTCCTCCAAAAATTTCTGACTGGTGGAACAAATGCCGTAACGACCTACACATACTTCGAGAACTACGCCTGCCACGATTTGTCGAAAACAATGGCGATCACATCGAACTGCATGGGTTCTCAGATGCCTCCATCAAGGCATATTCCGCAGTCATCTACAGCAGAGTGGTGCGAGCAGATGGCACCGTGTCGGTTTCACTCATAGCAGGAAAAACCAGAGTTGCTCCACTAAAGCAGCAATCCCTACCGCGCCTCGAGCTGTGTGGCGCTTTGCTACTGAGCAGACTAATCCTATCTGTCAAGGATTCTCTGCAACACAAGGACATTGAAATACATGCATGGTGTGATTCAACCATAGTTTTGGCTTGGCTTTCACATCCACCATCGAAACTCAAAACATTTGTAGCAAACAGGACTTCAGAAATACTACGCCAATTCATGGCCGATCTACCAGGGATTCGTATAACGGAGGCTCTTCCTTTCCAGCACTCAGGCTGCGACTACGCTGGACCATTCATCCTTAAGGAAAGGAGAGGGCGCAATCCCAGAAAAACTAAAGGCTACATATGTCTCTTCGTCTGCCTTGTAACATCAGCCATTCATTTGGAACTGGCCACCGACCTTAGCACAGACACATTCCTGGCATGTCTTCGGCGTTTCATGTCCCTTCGGGGAAAATGTTCGCAAATCTTCAGCGACAACGGCACGAATTTTGTTGGTGCCAAACGGGCTCTAGATGAGATGCAGCAACATCTCTCTTCGCAGGAGCATCAACACACCGTAACTCAATCGTTGGCCAATGATGGAATTAAGTGGAGTTTCATACCTCCCCATTCGCCACATTGGGGAGGGAAGTGGGAGTCATCAGTACGATCAGTTAAATTACATCTGAGACGCGTCGTGGGAAAAACTGTTCTAACCTTCGAACAGATGCAAACTCTGATTGTTCAGATCAGTGCGGTGGTGAACTCAAGACCGTTATGCTACACACCTGACACTGACATCACCTACTTGTCTCCGGCCCATTTTTTAATTGGTCGCCCATTCACAACGGTTCCAGAGGGTGATCTGACTCATTTGCCGATCAATCGCTTAGACTACTGGCAGCATTTACAATCAATGTACCAGGGTTTTTGGAAGCGCTGGCACCAGGAATATCTAACATCGCTGCAGCAACGTCAAAAGTGGAACAACAAGGAACGTAACATCGCTGTAGGTAGTGTAGTCCTTGTAAAGGACTCAAATCTCCCTCCAGCATCTTGGATACTAGCCCGCGTATTGGAGGCTCATCAGGGACCAGATGGACTGGTACGCGCTGTAAAACTTAAGACGTCTACTGGAGAGATGACGCGACCTATCACTAAGTTAGCTGTGCTGCCTAATTCAGAAACCATGTTTCAGGGCGGCCCGGGATGTTGATGAACGGATTGCATCCATAATTTGAATTTGAATTTTTGTTGACTGGTCATGTGAAATACCAGCTTCGCCCATTTTTAGTATTTTTAAGTATCTTCTGTGCTGCGTGACACGATGAGATTTTTTGGTTTTCTAACTTAAGTAATGAGACCACAGCGGAACATTTCAGTTCAATAAGTTTAACTCAAAATATACAGTCCATTCAAATCGGAAATAAACCCTGTTTATTCATCACCATTCGCACTCCATAGTGATTGCAGAAAAATCTTACATTTTGTGATAATTGGAGTTATTAAACCGAGTGGGTCATAGAATTTGGCAATCGTTGACAATGCAACCCGCTTAGTGGGTCGTTGGTTAATTGGCAGTTGAGAAAAATTAAATAGGAGTTGATCAGAAGATGGATCCCAGACTAGTCCCAATGCCTTGGCGACATCCGATCCATCGTGAAATTTGATTAGCTGCTCCTTGTCGCATTCAGACTCTCCTTCCAGGGCTGCTGACTCATTCGAACACCATTTGCGGATTGGAAAGTGGCCTCGCGACAGTAGTTCCTTCACCTGACGACGAATTTCTCTCACCTCTTCAACTGAGTCCCCACCAGATATTAAATCATCCACATAGAAATCTCTACGAACAATTTTTGATCCAATAGGAAATGATTCCTCCTCATCGTAAGAGAGTTGATGCATGGCCCTTATAGCCAAGAAGGCAGCTGGCTTGGTTCCATAGGTCACCGTGTTTAATTTAAAAACACTCAACTCTTCTGTGGAGTTCTCTCTCCAAACGATGCACTGCAAAAAGTCATCCGGGTACGAAAGACGCACGCAACGGTACATCTTGCAGATATCTCCACAAAGGGAAACTTTAAAAAATCGAAAGCGAAGCAGTATATTAAAGATTTTTTGTTGAATTGTTGGTCCTGCCAGAAGTATGTCGTTCAGAGAGCTACCAGAGGTTGACTTGGCAGATCCATCAAAAACGACGCGAAGCTTCGTAGTCGTGCTCTCCTGCTTATGTACGCAATGGTGGGGCAAAAAGAATTGTGTTTCTGACGGTTCCTTTGTTACAAGAGACATGTAACCTAAATCAATATACTCCTTCAAAAATGCTGAGTATTGAGCTTTCAGGGCTGGGTTTCTATCTAGTTTAGCTTCCAAACTCTTGAAGCGACGACGAGCCAGGCAATAAGAATCACCTAGAGATTTAAATCCGGAAGTGGACAAGAGACGAACAGAGTATTGGCCGTTTCCAAGCCTAGTGAAATTTTCAGTAAAAAGCTGTTCACATCGCAAGTCTTCCGGCAATAAAGATGGCTTAGACGAAGTGAAGTCCTCAATTTCCCAAAATTGCCTTACTATGGCGGCAAGTGTGTCATCGGAATGGTCAGCTGGGTCCTTGATGCTGGCTTGCAAAACTGATTTATGAGTTGGCATACTCGATGATAACCCTCCAGAGACTATCCAACCAAGTTTGGTGTTCTGAAGAGTTGGCAAAGCCCTATCCAAATGAATTTGTCCCGTAGAAATTATTTCGAAAAACAACCCAGCGCCAAGTAAAAGGTCAATTCGTTGTGATTGATTGAAATGAGGATCCGCGAGCGAAATGTTTTGCGGTATCCTTCATGATATTGCATTTATATTGAAATGGGGCTGATAATCAGTAATCCTGTGAGTCACAACCGCTGTGAATGCCGCACGATAGCTTGCATCCCGTGATTGCGCAAGAATGTCGACAGTCTTATCAGAGATCATGGAGGATTCTCCTATCCCAGAAATCGAGGTTTGCGATCTTCTATGATTCAAATTTAGTTGGCTAGCTAAACGAGAGGTTATGAAGTTAAGCTGGGAAGCCGAATCTAAAATTGCTCGGCAAGGCATAAATGCTCCAATTCTATTCCTAACGTAGATAATAGCAGTTGGAAGCAACACGTAGTCGATCGGCAAAATATTTGAGGTTTTGGGTGGAGGGCTTAGTAAATGACGATTAGGATGCGATAATGTATGCGAACATGATACTAATGCTGATGACGTAGATGGCAATGGCTGAGAGCTCGAGGATGGATCGCATGATGGAGATGAAAATGAGGCGGATGTTGCGGATGGGTCATGGTTCATGTGTAATAATGAATGGTGCTTCATACGACAATATTTGCAATGAGTCGACTTGCATTGCTGCAAACTATGTCCCTTGCGCAAACAGTTGAGGCAAAGGTGCAACTTCTTTGCTTCTCTATATCGAAGATTCGGACTCAAATTTAAAAATCGAGAACACTTTGGCAAATAATGATCCCGTGCATCGCAAAATAAACATATCAAATGATTTGAGTTAGTAGCAGCAGCAATAAGTGAATTTTGGTTATATTTGTGCAAGTTTTTTCCCACCTGCTGGCCTGGTGTTTGGGTTACCAAGGCTTGATCCAAGTTTTCCATCATCCTGCATCTCTTTTCCAAAAACGACTCCATAGCATCCCAGGTGGACAGCTCAGTGATTGACAAATCATCTTCCCAATTTTTCCCGCGTCCTCTGATCGAGTTTCCGAGTGACGATGTGAATTGAAAGTCCATCCAAAATTTGTTGCGTAGTGGCCAGGGTTCGAATTGCTCGCAGATGCGAATTTATGCAATCACTGAGCTCCCGAAGACCCTTCGACGATCCCTTCTCGACACCCTTTAAACCAAATATTGCCTGAACGTGTGCCTGAAAGTGTAAAACTTTATTATCAAATCGATTAACCAGCAAATTCATAGCCTCTTTGTAATTAGCATTCGAGGGTTCGAGCGAGCGTATGGTTTCCAGGGCCACGCCGCCCAAACTCGAACGCAAATATTGTAGTTTTTCAATGTCACTTAGCTCATCATCATTTCCGATGACCGTATTGAAAGTCGCAAGAAATTCGGGCCACTCAGAGTAGGATCCATGCAAACGAGCAATTTCCATATTTGGCAACCGGGGCTTCCTAGATCGAAAAGAGAGATCTGCATTATTAGTGAGATCAATAGATGTTGAATTTGCAACGTTTGAAGCCGGCAATTGCGACTTGCGATGAGCAGCCAAGCCTCGATTTAGTTTCGCCTTCACATCCATGAAAGCCTCGGCAAATTCAATCCGATGGTCGCTCGAGATCTCTGCAAAATCCAGTCTTTCCAACGATGTCTGCGCAGAATCAAATGCCTGGTTTACGGAATTGATCCATTCCATTCGCGCTAGCAAATCAGCTTCGTCAAACTGATTAATCGCCTCAGTGTTTAAATAAAATTTCGTCGAGTTAATTTGCCGCAGAGTAGATTGGGCTTTGACTCGGTAGTAGTCAACGTCACTTGTGGATTCATTTTGAGCCCGAACCGAGTTTTCCGTATTAGGCATTTTTATTTTGATCACAAGAAAAAAAAGATAATAAAATAAAATGTCCGACCGCGCTAGAGGCACGAAACACCTTATATTTTTTTACCGCGAAAATGTAGAGGTTAACAACCGTCGCCGAGATGCAACGGAACCTTTAACTTGGTTGTTGTTGTTCTTGCCGATAAATTGCCTGCCTAGCAACAGCGGATTTATGTAACTGGCAACGAATGTATGTACAACAATTAAATGCGATCTTGCTAAATACTAGCTAAATATTATTTGCACAACAGTTTTGGTGTATTTTCACAGCGCGAAATGCACAAAAATCAAACGGCCGGCTGTGCACCTTTATATGCACAAATGTATGTTCGTGTGTTTGTGACCGAATGCACGAAAACGACAGCGAAACAAAGCGTTTGTTTAAACTATATTAAACAATCGTGAGACCGAGTTGCAGACTCCGATAAAACTGCTATCACGTCGGGGTCACCAAATGTTTGTGGGGAAAACAACGAATATGCCACCCTTATTTTAGTTATAAATAAAAACGCACGAATAGGTTCTATTATATTTATATCATTTATTCGGAGCGGCAAACGGACTGTGTTAAAGCTTGGCTCCATGCTATTAATATATATATGCAGGCCTACAAAGTAATCGCTGAATAGATAAGCGACAGCTTTAGGAGAATGAGAGAGACGGCGACAAAAGATAAGCAAAGAGCGCTGCAGGTGCCGTCGTACACCTATGCGCGCATGACTAGGCGCTGGCGCTCTGCTTCGAACACTGACTATATTAAGAGTATACAAATGCATCTGTATACTTGAAAATTTCTTGTTACGTTTCTATTCTGCTTTATTTCGTCAAGACTTATAAATAAATAACTGTTATTTTCTATGAAAAAACGTCGCAGCATGTAGGTCAACTCTCTCACTATTATCGGATCCATATGGAATTCATGTTTTCTCATTGTTTACTAGTCCTTTAACAATTTTTAATGTTTAAAAGTTAACTTTTAAGTGTTTTGACAATTTCTGAATGATAAAAAGTAAAAAGTAATCTTTTAATCTATTAAAAACTTACAATTATTTATTTAACCATCCATTTATAAAACAATAATTTTAACATTTATTTATAAAAGAACCGTCCATATAGATCTTCCTTGCACTCCCTTTAGCTGAGTGACGGGTATTAAATAGCAGTTATAGTTAAACTCTTTTAGTATTAAAAAAAATATTTGTTTTTTAAATTAGTAACTTTTAATTTTTGCTTTATGCCAAAAAAACCGACTTTTTTCCCACAGTGCGCTGGCGACACGCAGAGAAGATTTCTCCTCCCCTTTCCTGCCGATGCATCGGCAGTCGTACTTCCCGTCGGCGTTTGGGCTGAATTCCCAGCCCTGATTTTATCCTTTTCGCCGTCCATACTACTTGCGTATTATGCCTACCCGCAGTCATTTCCAACTATGGCCACTGATTCAAGGGCTTGAATACTACATCACCTCGGGCAGGACAAGCGACATTACATTACCCTGCTCGGGATAATGCAGTGACCATTGCCTAGCCGGCACCCTCGTGGAGGGTTCAGCTGGAGAATTTTTACCAGCCTAGATGGATATTAGTAATCAAAACCATTTCTAATTTACACTTTTACAATAACTTAAAAAATGTGGGCGCTAGGCAGAACTTAGCGCGTCAGCGATTTAGGGCGTTAAAGTGGGCGTGCACATTCGCATGGAAAATCATCCTAATGATCCTGATTATTTATATAACCCGAAAAGTTTCCTTCTACCTGTTACGTACTTTTCGACGAGTACAAAATTTCACGGTCTACGCACTCGGATAACATTTGTTTATAACTGCCGAAAATATTTAATTTAATTTTAAATTTCGTTCTTTTTTTCCTAACGCTACAAGTACAAAAAATACTTATAAATTAGTCACAATTAGTTAAATTCATGAAGATAAATAAATTTCTTAAATACATTGTTCTATTGCAAAGACATTAAATCCAGATGACATTAAAAACATTGATTTCTTAAAGACTAAAGTTTTGTTTTAAATTAATTATTAGTTTGAATATGTGTGTGTAATTTATCTTTGAATTGCATGTCAGATTAAATTGTTTTTGGTGGATGTGGTAGTTTATTCCAAGAACGTACAGCACAGATAAAAAAGTGTTTCTCGGTATAGGAGTGTTTTACACCTTGACAAATTAGATTATTTGTTCTGTTGGAAGCGCTAAATTGTAGCTTGCTAAAAAGATATTTTGGCTCGGCAGTTGTTATTATTTTGTGCAACAGTACTAGTGTTTTGAACTTGATCCAAACTTCGAGCGGCATGTCAAAAATGTTAAAAGTTGCGTCAGAGATTCATATATATCTCGCTACATTGTTAAAGACTACAAATAGTAATTTAAACGCAAGCGTTACACCAAGTCGGTCGTGTTTCTCATTCGCTCCTAAACTCTTTTCGATTTCACTAATAAAATCTATCCGCCTATCAAAATATCTATAAAGAAACAAGATAGTTCTATATTATCGTCGTTTTGATAACATTTCAAACATAGACTGTGATTTAAAAACGTATTTAAATACGAATTAATATCAACATAAACCAAAACAATAACAAAACTTTGCATTGCTCCGCGTTTCTGCCGCTTGTGTTCTGTTGTTGTTTACACTCTCCGTTGCTCTCCGAATCGTGCTTCTCTAATCTTTCGAACGCGTATTACTCTCTGAGCGGTCATTACCTCTCTAACGGTACTTCCTTCGCTGTCTGCTTTGTGCGTGCTGCTGAAACTCACCGGTTGCCCGGATAATCAACGGCTCTCCTGCCTAATATTTCTTGCAGTCTCTTTCATCGCTCTTTAATCCGAGCTCGCCTACTTGGTCTATAAGTTCCCTTAATCTCTTTGAATCTCTTAACTACCAATATGAGTGTACCGTGCACTGCCAAAAAATGCGAATACAATGGCACCATTGTTGGTGATTCCTATTTACTATGTTGGCTGTGCGACAATTGTGCACATATTAAATGCGCTGGTGCCGGCGCTAATGGTCGCATCGCTGATCTACTTTCCAAAAGAATAGGATTTCTTTGGACCTGCAGCGGTTGCCTTGATACGGCGTATTGTATGCGCACCTTCATGAGACAAACGCGGGATAACTTCAGAGATGTCCATAAACTTGTTACCGCCTTAACTGATAAGGTTTCTAAAATTGTGGGCGAATCTCCAAAAAGGAAAATCGCTAACAACAACAACCTTGAGATGCCGGCAGATGGGTTCCCATCGATGCTGACCCCAACCGGACATGACCTAGTTTCTCCAACTGCACTAGCCATCCCCGCCCCGGTGCTAAACTTTGTGCCTCCAGCCTCTGAGCGAGTAAACCTGTCTCCGGGAACACTCCCTAGAAACAGTGTATTAAATACGCCAGCATCATCCACAATTATGGCTTTGCAAATTCCACCAAATTCTATGCCGAAAGATCCAGTCAATCTAGGCAGATCCGAAGTCCATACTCAACCCTCCATAAGCTCTAATAGTACTCAAAATCCGTCCAAGCCTCATCCGAACGTCCAGGATGCACGTCCCATACGTGGTACTCGTAGACCCCTCGCTGCCGTGTCCTTAAAGGCAGTCGAAACTAAGAAGGCTATCTTTGTCTCTTGGCTTCGTCCTGATACCACCGAAGATGAAGTAAGGGGACATCTATGTGATACGTTCCAGGTCTCTTCCGACAATTTCATAATTTCCAAGTTCAATTTTAATTATAAGCGAAAAGTTGCTTCTTCTAAAATTATTCTTCCGGAATCTTTCTTACTTCGAGCATTAGGTCCTGGATTGTGGCCAGTTGACACCGTAGTCCATGAGTTTGCTCGTAAGGAACTATCCTCTAATAAAAATTCTTCGGTTCCAAAAAACTAGATTTCATTTTGCACTATCAAAATGTTCGTGGCCTTCTCAGCAAGCTAACTAGTTTGCATGCAAACAGTGCTGCTTTTGACTCGAGCATTATTGCCTTCACAGAAACTTGGCTTAATTCTACCGTATCCGATAGTGAAATAATGTCCAATAAATATTTCATTTATAGGCGTGACCGCCCCTCTCGTCGAGGTGGTGGTGTCCTAATTGCCGTAAATTCCGACTTATCGTCCCAAGCGTTGTCCATTGCTGACACGGCCGATATTGAGTTTATTGCTGTAAAAATATGCCTGCAAAGCTCCAACCTCTTTGTAACTTGCACGTATATTCCTCCATGTTCCCAAGCTTCTACATATTTGCAGCACCTCGCCGCTATTAGGAACATTTCTTCATCCGCTGATGCTTCAGATCACCTTATTATTTTGGGTGACTTCAATATTCCTCAACTATCCTGGCTGCCATATGATGATCTTGCTGCACTAGTTCCCAGCGATCAGAATGATTTCCTAGATGGTCTTATCGCCTTATCCCTTGGCCAAGTAAATTCCATACCCAATCAGAATGGGAGATTCCTAGACCTTATATTTGTATCTGACTTTTGCGATACCACTATAACGCGCTGTACTCCGCTGTCCAGTCCTGAAGACCCCTATCATCCGACACTACAATTTAACATTAATAGTGTGGTTCAGTTCCCAAATACTTCTGAAAAAGCGATTCAGACTCGATGCTTCCGGAAAGTCGATTACTCGCTACTGTCGGCTTCCTTGACCCAAGTGGGCAGGTCTATACTCCAAAATCTTTCGCTTGAAAATTCAGTATCAAGCTTTTACAATATTATGTATTCCTTATTTGATAAACTTGTTCCTTCCATTATTCAAAAAACCTCTACCAGCCCACCGTGGTCATCGAAACACTTGGCTCACCTAAAAAATTTAAAGACGAAACTGTATAAGAAGTTCGCAAAAACAGGGCTCCAATCTGATTTTTGCAAATACAGTGTAGCCAAATCCAATTATTTCCTGCATAATTCCGAATGCTATAATAGCTACCTGTTACGCTGCAAATATGAATTCCGCAGTAATCCCAAGCTATTTTACTCTTTTGTTTACTCAAAGCGTAAGTCCAAAACGTTTCCACCTTCTCTTCATTTGAACAACATATCAGCGTCAAATGACCAGGGAATCAGTAACCTGTTCGCGGACTTTTTTCAGTCCACATATTCGCCTTATTCAAATCTCCCAAATTCCGATTTCCGCTATTCCTATCAGCTAGCCCACACGGACTCCATATATTGTCCTGTAATTGATGAACGTGATGTCAGTCGCAGCCTATCCTCGATAAAGCTGTCTTATTCTCCAGGTCCCGATATGGTGCCCAGCTTCGTACTAAAATATTGCGCAGATCCACTTTCTGTTCCATTAACCATGATTTTCCAAAAATCTATCCATCTCTGCACCTTTCCGGCTGTTTGGAAGGAGTCCTTTATTATTCCACTTCATAAGAAGGGCAGCAAGTCTGATATTATGAACTATCGTGGGATAGCCAAACTAAGTGCTATTCCTAAGCTATTTGAAAAACTCATATGCGATCAATTGCAGCATCAGTGTCGCTCCTTATTATCTCCGAATCAACATGGTTTCACAAAATGTCGTTCAACTACAACTAACCTGCTGGAATTTACGACCTACATTAATAAAGGCTTCCTATCCTCCAATCAAACGGATGTAATTTTCACTGATTTTAGCAAAGCGTTTGATTCAGTGTGCCATGAGCTTCTTATCCACAAGCTGCGCCTTCTTGGTTTTCCACTAACTCTTTTGATGTGGATTCAGTCATACCTTACAGGCCGTTCCCAAAAGATACAATTTAATAATGTACTTTCAAAAATTGTATCTGTAAGCTCCGGAGTACCTCAAGGTAGCCATCTTGGTCCTTTGCTATTTGGTCTATTTATTAATGATCTTCCTCAAATTATCGTGGCCTCCAAAGTTCTTATGTATGCGGATGATGTCAAGTTGTGTATGCATATGACATCGCCTGGTTCCCACATGCAGCTCCAGCTTGACTTAAATAACCTTCAATCCTGGTGCCAAGTCAATAAGCTACTGCTTAATCCAGATAAATGTAAATCCATGACATTTTTTCGTTCCAATCCAGCTGTGCGTACATACTCCATTGGCCAATCAGCGCTAGAACGCATTGAAACCGTCCTAGATCTTGGAGTCCTATTTGACCATAAGATATGCTTCAATCGCCATGTCAGCACTATCTCCAATAAAGCTAAGGCCTTATTAGCTTTCATCAAACGCTGGTCCAAGGAATTCGATGATCCGTATATCACAAAGCTCCTGTATGTTTCCTTAGTTCGTCCAACGCTGGAATACTGCTCATGCGTATGGTCTCCACAGTATGAGCACTATCAAGACATGATTGAGTCCGTTCAGAAGCAGTTTCTCCTATTTGCCTTACGTGGTTTGAACTGGGACTCTGGAAGCCGACTACCTTCCTACAAAGACAGGCTGCGACTTTTGAATCTGCCAACTTTAAAGCATCGTCGAATATGTACTGGCATGATCTTCCTTCACAAGCTCCTTACTGGAGGTGTGGACTCACTTCACCTGATAACGTCCATAAATTGGAACGTTCCTTCTAGACCAACTCGTCGATTTCGGCCATTAGCACTGGAAATTGCCAGGTCAAACTACTCCCGTTTTGACCCATTCCGAGTTTTATGCGACAACTATAATGAATTGTACCACTTATTATCCTATGAGTGTTCCTACGATGTAAATTCAACCAGAGTCACTGCGTTCCTGTCTTCCGCAAATAATCAATCATATTGAAAATTTCTTGTATATTTTTTAAGTCCAATGAGCTGTTCATAGCTTTATATATTAAATAAATAAATAAATAAATAAATAATGGTGTCAGCTTAGTTTTCGCAACGAGCATTTTTAAATTTATTGGTAAAAAAATATGCCGGCAGCCACACGCTTAAACGGACCGATCACACTGCGATTCTTCTTCGTAAATATATGTGTCGTTATTCGCGAGGGATTGCGGGTGTTTCTGTTTTATTCAGAAAAAATGATTCAAGTTTGTAAATAACTGGTATGGTTTCGAGAAAAACACGATTGATCTGCGGAAGACCTGGACCTGAATAACGTATATGGGCCGTTCTTTTACAAACCGAACAGATTTGGCCAAAAAAAAAAATTCTCATTTTTGATTTGCCTGAAACTTTTTTTACACGTACTATTCGGAAAATAAGTAAACACGTGTATCAGGATTTGACCGAAAAAAAATTATTTTCCTAGTTAGAATTTTTTTAAGTGTGCCAAAAATTGTCAAATTTGAAAAAGTACCCTCTCATTGAAAATCTGTATCTCCGGTTATATGAATCCAATTGACTTCATGTCTTTTGCATTAATTCCTCTAAAACCTCTCCTTTCAAAATAAAATTTCTTTAAAAAAAATTTTTTTAATTTCTTAAAAATAAAAACAAAATAAGATTTAAAAAAGTTTTTTAACTATTGCCCCCACAAAAAAAAAATTTTTTTTTTATTTTAATACTTGCGTCATATTGTTAGTTATAATCGGTTTTTGTAAAAAGTTGGAGCCACGTTTAGTTTTTAAAATATCGAATTTGTTTTAGCAAGGCCTCGGCTTTTTTCTATGAAAAAACGTCGCAGCAAGTAGATCTACTCTCTCACTCTTATCGGATCCTAATGGAATTTATGTTTTCTCATTGTTTACTAGTCCTTTAACAATTGTTAAGGATTAAAAGTTAAGTTTTAAGTTTTTTGACAATTTCTGAATGCCAAAAAGTAAAAAGTCATTTTTTAATCAATTAAAAACTTACAACTATTTATTTAAACGTCTATTTAATAAGCAATAATTTTAAATTTATTTTATTTATTATTTTTTTATATTATGTAATTTATTAAACATTTTTAAATATTTTTTTTTAAGTTTTTAAAAAAATTTATTTAATAAAAATAAAAAATTCTAAAATTTAATTAATTTTTTTTTTAAATTTAAAAATAAATATTTAAAAATGTTTAATAAATTACATAATATAAAAAAATAATAAATAAAATAAATTTAAAATTATTGTTTATTAAATAGACGGTTAAATAAATAGTTGTAAGTTTTTAATTGATTAAAAAATTACTTTTTACTTTTTGTCATTCAGAAATTGACAAAAAACTTACAACTTAACTTTTAATCATTAACAATTGTTAAAGGACTAGTAAACAATGAGAAAACATAAATTCCATTAGGATCCGATAAGAGTGAGAGAGTAGATCTACTTGCTGCGACGATTTTTCATAGAAAAAAGCCGAGGCCTTGCTAAAACAAACTCGATATTTTAAAAACTAAAAGTGGCTCCAACTTTTTACAAAAACCGATTGTAACTAACAATATGACGCAAGTATTAAAATAAAAAAATTTTTTTTTTTTTTGTGGGGGCAATAGTTAAAAAATTTTTTTAAATCGTATTTTGTTTTTATTTTTAAGAAATGAAAAACATTTTTTTTTTAAGAAATTTTATTTTGAAAGGAGAGGTTTTAGAGGAATTAATGCAAAAGACATGAAGTCAATTGGATTCATATAACCGGAGATACAGATTTTCAATGAGAGGGTACTTTTTAAAATTTGACAATTTTTGGCACACTTAAAAAAATTCTAACTAGGAAAATAATTTTTTTTCGGTCAAATCCTGATACACGTGTTTACTTATTTTCCGAATAGTACGTGTAAAAAAAGTTTCAGGCAAATCAAAAATGTGAGCCAATAAAAGGTGTTCGGTTTGTAAAAGAACCGCCCATATTAACTATTGGATTGTCTATATTTTCTCACCGTTCATTATACCTTACAGGCGATTGCCAGCCGGTTGGATTGATTGACGTCACTGACTGCTACTACGGATTTCCAATCTCGTTAAGCTTCCCTCACTTTATGAACGGCGATTTGGGGCTACAACAAAACATTACCGGCATAAATCCTGATCCGGCTAAGCACTCATCAGCTTTTGTCATTCAACCGGTATGTTCATCCTTAAGTTTGTTTTGGTATAATTACTGCGGCGCTCAGCCGATTGCCCAAAAAATCTTACAATTGTATGAGTTATTCTTAAGGGGGGGAGATACATATTGGAAAAAAATAATTTTTTATTAATGAATGGTCCGATTTAAAAAATGTCTTCTACATTTCGATAGGTATAAATATACACAACAAAATTGCATTTATACTTCTCGGAAATCTTTAAAGATGTGGGCGCAGGACACATTTTAAAATCGTTAGTGGGCGATTGTGGGCGTTAGAGGGGGCGTGGCGCTCAGCTGAAGTTTAGCAAGTTTAAAAAAATGAGATATGTTTCATTAAGATCGGTAAACAACTTAAACCGTACTACATAATCGCACAATGCTAGATATCTATACATAAATACAAATTGCCCGTCCATACAAGTTTGTATGAAATTCGTTTTTAACGATATAGCAGTTTTGTTATCGTGCACATCGTCAACAGCCATTTAATAATTTGTTGACCGATCTTTATGAAACATATCTCATTTTTTTAGTCGTTTTATCTACTATCAAAATAAAAATAAAAAAATTAAGAATTTAAAATTTAACTATTTTTTTTTTAAATTAAAACCGCATGTAACTTTGGTTTTTTCTTATTTATTTCCCCTTTTTCCTTATTTTTTACGGTGTAAGTACTCATTTTTTTCCAAATCGATTTTATTTATTCAGAGTAGTATTTTTAAGGAAATTTTAGGGAATCACAAGCCATACTTAAGTGTTAAGTGTTCCTTTTAAGCTGCAAATCAGATTTTAGCATGGATGATGACTTTGAAATAACCAAATCCAGGCTTGGAAGCTTTTGGGATCGTCCAATTGGCCCAGACTTCTTATAAACATGATCCTAACTTAAGATAAAATACTAACCGTAGCCCCATTCTAGATTTAATATTTTAAAATTTATAAGTAACACAAGTGTACCATTTTTGTTGACGTCCTATATTTGTTGCTGCTGGCGGTAGTCTGTTCCTTAGCCAGCTCGTCAAATAAAAAAATATGTATTTAAAGTAGGTGCAAATTTACCCTAAGCATAGAGTGGCGAAATTTCCCCACACAGTACTTTTTTAGAAATAATTATTTTTCTTCCGAAATTAGGCGCGAAGTTAAAAATCACTAACTCTGAAATGCACATTATAGCACTGTGAATTATTAAAAAAAACTTGTATTTCGTCGAGAACTAAATGTATCTTTTGAACGATAAAAACACATTTAATAAGTATTATAGCTTAATTATCTTGGCCTTCTGTACAAAAAAAATGCATTGGTTGTGTTATGCTGTCTTAAAAGACTAAAACAAAAAATGTTATATATATGTTTACTACTTATGGATTCCGAGATATTGCAGGTGACGAAATTGCCCCACTCTCCCCTACAATTATAATCAATACCGCAGCTGAATACTTTTATGTTTTTTGACTATGTTTTCTAGAATTTATTTCTCCCTTAAAAAAAATCTCAAAAAAATTCTATGGGGTTTGAAACATAAAGAGTGTATCTTTAAAAAAACTTGAACATCAAAACAAACCATGAATCTGTTCTTACTTCGGGGAACTTTTTGGAAAACGCAGTTTAACTTGGAAATTCGAAACGAATTCAAAAAAAAAATAGCATCCATCGAGATAAATTTTAGATGTTGCATAGTGTAATTATAGATAATTTATAGCTGAAAATATTTCTTAAAAATACTACATAGTTATTTTTAAAGGGCTTAACTAAAGTTATCTTTAATTGTCAAAATTATTTATTTTTAGAAATTCTTTTAATTAAATTTTAAACTGATTAGCACTTCTTATTTATTTAAGAACATGGAGCAGTTCGTTCCACAGGCGCACAGCATTGATGTAGAATTGTCTCTGAGAACACAGTAATCTTGTTCTCGGATGAATTAAATTATTAGTTCGATTTGATTGGGCATGCACAAGTTTGTCAGCGAGGTAAGTTGGTTCATTTGTCATTATAATCTTATGAACGAAAATTAGAGCTCTAAAATCTATCCATTGTTCTAACTTTAGATCGTAAATAGACTCTGCCAGGGTGGATATGTGTTCTCCTCTCTTTTATTAAATACGTATCTGGATATGGAGTTGAACCCAACTTTTAATTTTTAAAAGTCCCGAGTATCGCAATAGCCAAAAATTTCAACACAATAAAATAATGAGGATAGTAGGTATATTTATACCCGTTACCCGTAGAGTAATTTCAGCCGAGCGCCACGCCCCCTCTAACGCCCACAATCGCCCACTAACGATTTTAAAATGTGTCTGGCGCCCACATCTTTAAAGATTTCCGAGAAGTATAAATTTTTTTGTGTATATTTATACCTATCGAAATGCAGAAGACATTTTTCAAATCGGACCATTCATTAAAAAGTTATACGCAATCAAAATTGTTTATATATCTATCTCCCTCGCACTCTGTTCGTCTGTCTGTACGTCTGTCTGTCCGTCTGTCTGTCAGTATGAACGCTGAGATCTCGGAAACTACAAAAGCTAGAAGGTGGAGATTTCCCACACATATTCTTGGGCTTCCTACGCAGCGCAAGTTTATCTCAGCCGAGCGCCACGCCCCCTCTAACGCCCACAATCGCCCACTAACGATTTTAAAATGGGTCCTGCGCCCACATCTTTAAAGATTTCCGAGAAGTATAAATTCAATTTTGTTGGGTATATTTATACGTATCGAAATGTAGAAGATCATTCGGATCATTCATTAAAAAGTTATACGCAATCAAAATAATATATATTTATCTCCCTCGCACTCCCCTTAGCTGAGTTATGTGTATTAGATAGTAGGGACACAAACCCGACTATAGCGTTCTCTCTTGTTTTGCTATGAGGATCTTAAGGTTTACTGGCAAAAAGTGTTGGGATACTGACAACTGCCTTAACTTTCCATATATTTATACCCTTGCAGAGGGTATTATGATTTCAGTCAGAAGTTTGCAACGCAGTGAAGGAGACGTTTCCGACCCCATAAAGTATATATATTCTTGAACAGCATCACTAGACGAGACGATCTAGCCATCTCCGTCTGTCCGTCCGTCTGTGAAACATTACCTTCTACTCTTGGGAGTATTATTTTTTAATATTTCTGAATTTCGAATTAAATATTTAAAAAATCGGACGACAGATATATGGTAACTGCCATAGGAACGATCGGAAAATGAAGGGAAAAGTAATAGGAAATAAATTTTAGCTTCTTTGGTTTTTATTGTATTCTCTTTTACTGTAGAATATGACTCTTTTTAAAAATTTCCGAATTTTATCAAAATTGGACGACTATGTCATATAGCTGCTTTAGAAACGATCAAAAAATTAATTGATAAAGGGAAAAAAGGGAAAGAGAAGACGTTAACAAAGTGCTCCCCAAAGCCTATCAGAAAACTCGTGAACACAAAGCGCCTTAAAAGCTAAATCGCGTTATATTGCGTTTGTGAAGTCGGTCGCCACGCGAGGGACTTGATCCTCTTGCCTTATACCCAGTTCTAACGCCGCAAAACAAATTAAACTAATTTGGTAAAATCTGTTTTTATACCCTTGCAGAGGGTATTATAATTTTGGTCAGAAGTTTGTAACGCAGTGAAGGAGACGTTTCCGACCCCATAAAGTATATATATTCTTGATCAGGATCAATAGGGGAGTCGATATAGCCATGTCCGTCTGTCCGTCTGTCCGTCTGTCCGTCTGTTTCAATACCGTTTGCGAGCTCAGTTTAAAAGCTAGCGCCTTGAAACTTTCACAGTCGTCCTAAAACATGTGTACGCAGATCAAGTTTGAAAGCCGACCCGATCGGACGTCTATATCCTATAGCTCCCATAGGAACAATCGGATATAGCTTTCACAAAAATGAAGATATTTCGCTCAGTGTAAGAGCTATTGGCATGAATCTTTCCAAATCGTATTTTTTTGTGCGTACCTTGATCAGGGTAAAAGCGCGTGCCGATCGGACGTCTATATCTTATAGCTCCCATAGGAACAATAGGGTGAAATCGGTCAAAATTTGACGTTTTTCAGGATATTTCGCGCAAAATATTAGCTATTCCCATGAAACTTTCCAAATCGTATTTTTTTGTGCGTACCTTCATTAGGGTAAACGCGCGTGCCGATCGGGCGTCTATATCCTATAGCTCCCATAGGAACAATAGGGTGAAAAATTTTAAAATTTTATTTTTTCAATTATAAAATATTTTGTTGTTTATTAATTCATGTTGCTAGTCTAGTCAAGTTTTAATTCGTAAAATCTGCAAGGGTATTAAAACTTCGGCTTGCCGAAGTTAGCTTCCGTCCTCGTTTTTTTTGTTTCTGCACTTGTTTGGTGAGAGAAGCTGTCAAGTTGCATCTTCGAAATTATTGAGAGATTAGCGCTACCAGATTACAACCAGCAGTAACTAATATATATGATTGACGATGATGCACTACGAGCAGTACAAACAAGTGGCCCAACGATACCAAGCACGTGCTTGTTACGCGCGGGACCCTTTATCAATTAGGTCAAAAATGCGAGTTCGCGAGGAAAATACATGAAACAAATAAAGATTATAATGGCTAAAACTAAGATTGAAGCAAATGAGATAAAATTTTAGTTTTTAATACAGGGATAGATGTGCAAATTAAATGATAAAGATTGTTATAATTTGTACATAGAACGCGAAAGGGCTCATGCAGAGTAAAATTTTATGTACATCGAGGCAAATTAAGAGGGTAATCATTTCGTGTTAGTCTAACGGGAACATTAAAAGTTAAACGGTTTATCAGTTCTACAGAATCGATATCACCTGTTATAAGATTTTGCATAAAAATAGTACCAAGTCTTATTCTACGGTTTTCAAGTGTAGGTAAAATAAGCAATAGTAATCTCCTCTGGTAGGGAGGTAGCCTTACGTTTTGATCCCAGTTCAAACTACGAAGAGCAAAAATAAGAAATTTTTTTTGTACCGACTCTATACGGTCAATGTGCACTTGGTATTGTGGGCTCCAAACCGAAGAACAATATTCCAATATAGGACGGATAAGGGAGGTAAATAGTAATTTGGTTATATAAGGGTCGTCAAATTCTTTTGACCAACGCTTTATAAACCCAAAAACACTAATAGTTTTACTGACAATGGCCATTATGTGGCAGTCAAATTTAAGTTTTGGGTCGAGTAGAACACCTAAATCGTTAATTGAATATATACGGTCGAGTGGTTTATTTTGAAGAGAATAACTAATAAACGTAGGAGTACCCCTATAAAACGTCATAACGTTGCATTTAAGGCAGTTTAGATTTAAAAGGTTGTACTCACACCATCCCTGAAAAGAATCAATATCTGACTGTAAGTTGAAACCTGACCCTATATCTTTATACGATAAACAAAGCTTAACATCATCAGCGTACATTAGTACACAAGATTGTGCTCCGATAGTGGGAAGATCGTTAATAAACAAAGTAAACAGGAAAGGGCCTAAATGACTACCTTGAGGAACTCCAGATGTCACGTAAATTATCTTAGAAACAGCGCTCTTAAATATAACCCTCTGAGTCCTACCATTCAAGTAACTTGAAATCCATGTTAATATATTACATGGAAACCCCAGCTGATCTAATTTGAATAAAAGGAGAGAGTGGTTAACAGAGTCAAAGGCCTTACTAAAATCTGTATATATTACGCCAGTCTGCATTTTATTCTTAAAACCATTTATTACAATAGATGACAATTCAAGAAGATTGGTGAAGGTCGATCTTTGCTTAACAAAACCATGCTGACGCGGTGATATTAGCGAGGAACATAAATGTTGCAAATGAGAAGTAATAATACTTTAGGAATTGCCGACAATTTAGAAATACCTCTATAATTCTGGGCATCCACCTTCGCACCCTTTTTGTGGAGTGGAATAATAAAAGAGTCCTTCCAGATAGTTGGAAAAACTGATGATGAAATAGACAAATGAAAAATATTAAGAATCGGTTTACAAATGGTTGAAGCACAAAACTTAAGCACTCACCCAGGCGTTGTTGTTGCTAAATCATTTAAAAGAGAACTTTCGGTAATTGCAGGGGTAAAAATACAAATATCCCTATTTAAGGGGTTAGGGTAGACAGAATTTGAGCAAGCAGCCGAACTATAAGTAGTTTGGAAAAATTCGGCAAATAAATCCGCAATTTCAGAATCCGACGATGCTGTTTTTGAGTTTAAACGTACCGATGAAGGCAATGCCTAATAAGCTGAAGCCTCCATGTGAGATGATGGCTGTAAAAGGACTCACTGCTAGGTTTGAAAATTTATCAAACAGGATTGCGAGTAGCCTACAGGTCCAAGCCAATAATGATGTGGCAAGCGACCCACAAATACATGGTATCTCCATTGTACAAGATGAGAATCTGAGAACCCCTTTGAACTCGCTTTGCTTTTCACTTGCTAGAACGCCAGCTCTTGGGACCAGATCTATATTCAGAGTTCGAAGCAAAAGCCCAAACGCTGTGGTGGACCCTGTAATCCTCGTACGGATGGAAAACGTCCGCGTTTAGGCAATATTACTCCGAGAGATCGGCGGCTTTCGGCGTGAGCACAAGCAACCCTTTTATCTTCAGCTTTTGGGCTTTGATGCTGCGAATCCGTTCTACGTTAATGAGCAGCTCACAAGCCAAACTACACCATTTTCAAGGAAGCGATGCGCCTCAAAAAGCTTTGGCGGCTAGCAGCAGTCTTTTACCAACAGGGTCTGGTACACATTAAGTATCAAGCCGGAGGTGAAGCCATACCCATCGAAAATCTCCAAAAACTTATTGACGTGGCTCCACAACATACATCCAACCCGTCTGATGCCGCAACCCAGCCAACCGCAGAACCTGAAAGCACCTTTCGCGGCTAATATTTCTAGTTCGTAACCATTTACTAAGAATTTTTAATTCTGCCATTACTTTTTCAACCTTCCCTGATTTGTGGAAAATTACTAAAATCATACCAATACGCAAGAGTAACGATGAGTACAGGCCTATAGCCATTCTTCCTTATTTCTCTAAAGCGTTCGATAATGGCATCTCAGATAAAAAAATTGACTTTAAATAACAACCTTATGTTTAATCTTTAATCTGGGTTTCGCCCCTTCAGAAGCTGCACAACAGCTATATTAAAAATCTCTGAGGATATTAGGAAAGATGTTGAGAACAGCCAAGTAACACTGCTCACACTCCTCGATTTCAGCAAAGCTTTCGATTCTGTAAATCATACAATTCTGTGCAATAAATTGACGAACCTTTTTAATTTTTCCGAAACCTCTGTTAAACTTTTGCCGTCGTACCAAAGTAACCATCATTAATGTGTTGTGTTATCATTTTGTGCGTCTTCATTTCTACGTACTACACGGGGTGTACCGCAAAGAAATGTTTTGGGGCCAATCTTGTTTTCCTTTTCTTGGGTCACATTTTTGATTTGCCTAAAACATTTTTTACGTGTACTATTTTGAAAAGAAGTAAACACTTGTATCAGGATTTGACCGAAAAAAAATTATTTTTTAGTTAAACTTTTTTTAAGTTTGCCAAAAATTGTTTAATTTGAAAAAGTACCCTCTCATTGAAAATCTGTATCTCCGGTTATATGAATCCGATTGACTTCATGTCTTTTGCATTAATTCCTCGAAAACATCTTCTTTCAAAATAAAATTTCAAAAAAAAAAAAATTTGTTAATTTCTTTAAAATAAAAACAAATTAAGATTTAAACAAAATTTAAAAATTTATTAAATTTTATAATTTTTTATTTGTATTAAATAAATTTTTTTAAAAAATTAAAAAAAATATATTCAAAAATGTTTAATAAATTACAAAATACAAAATTTAGACCTTCAATGTATTAGCCAATGGGCACGTGCAAATGGTCTAGCTTTAAACCTCAAAATATCAAAATGTCTGGTTATTTACAAGAAAAAAATTAAAACTGAAAGTTTACAACCAGTCCTTATGGAGAATACTACACTATACTATGTTGACCACGTAGTTAACCTGGGGTTCACTTTTAACTGCACATTTACCTGGAACGACCACATAAATAGAGCAGAAGGGAAAAACATACGAACTGTTAAGACAACATAACTTGAGTCAGCAATATCACCCACTCGAAATCAGATTATTACTTACAAAGACCTATTTGACTCCATCTCTACTGCATGGCGTTGAAGTTTTTGGAAGCTGGGACGCTGCCAGTTTTAGGAAAATGATTGTAGCATTCAACAATATTGCAGGATATATATTTAACTTGAGGCCCTGGGACTGGATTTAATTATCGTCAAAACTGTACACAAAATTATTCACACTATGGAACCGTCGCACAGTGTAAAATTTGGCCAATCTAGCGGGACTTTTAGCAAAAGTTGAACTATTTTTGAGTTCGATGACTTTTTAACAGCAGTTTTAGAAATGTTCAACTATTACGAAAACAGGCACACAACAAAACAAACCATTTTTTTTTTGGAAGATAACGGTTTTTAAAGTTGGTCTTTAGAAATGCATGCAAAATTGCACTGGGAAGCGAGCAACAGTTGACAAAGTTTAGTCTTATCAATTGCATCGCGTGATCAGTGGGAGCAGCCAAAAGTTATTTTTCCTAGAAACTTTAGACAATTTTTATTCCACTTTCAAAACCAAAAACATTTTTTTGGGACAAACATTTTTTTTTTCATTTTTTGAAAAAAATGCCAAAAAGTAAGCGTATTTTTTCATGTTTCTGTTTTTTGGTGGAAAAAAACTTATATTATTCTATCGTATTCTATCCAACCAGAACATACATCCTTCGTATGCATTCATTCTGATTCAGAATCTAAAATAAAATCTTGCCCATATTTTGCACAAAGACTTTCTATTTAGAAATGAGTGAAATAAGCCGTGCTGCATTTTTCGAGGTTTAGTAGAAAAACATAAAAACCACTCCGCGAGACGCTCTTGTAAAGCACGCAGTGATGGTGTTTGGCAATGACATTGATCACTCTTAATTTAAATTACACTGTCTTTTGAGTTTGAAAACCGATTTGAGAAATCTAGGAGAGATAAAGCCAGGTTTTTTGCTCATAATGCAAGTGGCCTTCAGGTCACATTAAATGGCGAAGACTGCCGCATTGATGTCATTGCTTCCACCTCAAGTACAAGAGGGAGGTCACAAAAAGTCTTTTCTGAGTGTTGTCCTAAAACGCAAAAAAGGAAAAGCCAAGAATTATTGCCTACGATAGATAAGGATCAATTGCTATCAGCTGCAGAACAGACTTTGCGGGCAGAAGGAAAACGGGATTCAGCTAAATTAATTAATAAATTACCAAATGCTCCCCCGTCCACGGGGACTTAAGGAATTAAGAAAGCTAAATTATCTTTTAATAGCACTGCAAAACACATTTCAGCAGATCAAGCACTTGCCCTTCTGATAGAAAGTAAATTATCAATGCACCAGTACAATACCACAAAAATTGTCTGTCCAAAATGATATCCATGTTATGATCTCGTTAAGGAGTCAAAAATGTTATGCTATCATACTGGTATAAAAGTAAGAGAATCCTATGCTGAAATAAGTTTACAATCCCTTATTAATCATACCGTAAAACGGCTGATAAGTGCTCAAGAAGACATTTTTGAGTCACTGTCTCCACTAGACGATGTACACATTAAGTTTGAATTGTTACCATTTAATAAAAAAAAATCTTAAAAATATAAACCAAATATTTTTTGTTTTTTTTATAAATTATCTTTAATATAAAACCTTATTTGCAGCTGTTTAGCTTATAACTTCGAAGTTACAGCTAAAAACATGAGCAAATAACCAAAATTCAACATTTTTGAAAAGAAAAAAGTGGCATCCAAAAATTAAAAACAAAATTTTTTAGGTTGGCGAAAATTATAACAAAAAATACGAAAATAGTTAAAAGCTTCAAAATAACGCCTTTAAAAGTGCTACGCCCATTTTTTATGTTCAACATAATCTTTGGGCTTACTAAAATATTCACTCCAAATTTGAAGCCGATATCTTTAAAAATACGACTCCTACTGATTTAAGTCCCCCTAGATTGGCAAAATCTTACACTGTGCATCGTACCTGTTTACTGAGTTACGCTTTAGCGTATCTCAGAGAACAAACAATCTAATTGCAAGTCTGACCAAGTTATCAAGTTCTTCGTACCACTTTTTTGTTAACGCTGCTCGTCTCTGGAATCAGGTCCCACATTGTTTAAAATGAAAATAAATAGCGCCCAAAAATACGAACTAAGCCTAACCACACACCTCATTACAAATCCAATTTAATAATAGTACTCACTTTGGATTTTATTGTAATCTTTTCTACTCTAAGATATGATTTCTTTTTATATTTCCAAATTTTGAATTAAATTTAATAAAAATTGGACGACTATATTATACAGCTGCCATACACCAAGAGAAATGTGGGACTATTTTTTAGGTAACGTATGACCTAAAAAAATTAAATAAACTAAAATGTCAGATTTAGGTAATGGGTTACTTGAAAATATTAGCATGTGGACTATGTTCCTACTTTTTGAGAAAGCTAAAGATATTTTTATAGGCCATCGTAACCTTAAAATTGGTCCATAAGACCTAAAATTTAGGTATAATTTGAAGTCGATTTTTACTCACAATTTAATACAAATATTGGTCCCTAATATTAATAAACAAATTATTCGTTTTTTTAAGTTTACTATTAAACAAATTTATTAGACTTTTCTTAAAGCTAGTGATGGAAAAGATTCAATATATAAAATCAATACCTACGTGGACTATTTTCCTACTTTTAAGGTAATAGTGCCCTATTCTAAAAATAGAATTCGCCTGTGCCCCTAGAAGCTGGCTTTGGTTTTGCCGCAGGGCCTTTAAGTAGGTCCGTAGACCAGAGGCTAGCCTATTGGACTCTCGCGCAGAAGACCCGGGATCGATTCCCACCGAGGACAAAATAAAATGATTATTTTTTCAGAAAGATAAAATATTTACTTATGCGAATAAAACAATATAAGCAATTAAAATAAGCAAATATGTTACTATCAATGGTAAAAATGTTAGGTTTCTTAAAAATACCTAATATTTAGGTAATTCTGACCTAAAAATCTAGTTTACTAGCCATTTTTTGAGGTAACCATTACCAGAAATAAATTCAAGACTGCGTACAAAATATAGTCCACATGGACAACATTTTAGGTAATGCATGGCCTTGGCGCGTTTTTCTGGCCATGTTTCCTAAAATTTTAGGTAATTAGGCCTCTTTTTAGTCCATTTTGTTCTCTGGGTGTAGGGAAGGATAGAAAAAATAATGTCAAAATAATACGAAATTTAAAATTTTTGCGATTTGTAAGCTAATAGGAATGATCTGCAAGGGTATATAAGCTTCGACGGGCCGAATCAGTTTCAAATTAGTTTCAAGTGCTTTTCTATAAATTATAAGGCATTTTCATTTACTAGGATTTAGTCCCAGACGATTTCTTTGCTCCAGCGATCGTAAATAAGAGTTAACCTATTCAAAAAAATTGACACATAACTCTTAGTCTCCAATTTTTATTATAAAAGTTGACAAATAACTCTTATTTGTTGATTTTTATAATAAAAATTGAAAAGAAAGATTGAATTGAAATAACTCTTGAACTGAGGGGTGCATTGGTTTAAAATTTATATGTACGTTATCTACGATTGAATACCTTTCTGTTGATATGCCATAACTTCTAGAATATTTTTTAAAATTTTATAAAACTAATGTTGTTTATTTAACAGGAGTGTACAAAACTGAAAGAAGAGGATGATTCGAATCCAACTTAATCTCAAAATTCATCTGAAAGTGGTTTTTTAAGCGACTTTTAAAATTCAATTGATGTAGCAAGCAATGAAGAATCTGACAGCGAGCTTGATCCTCAGCTTAAATTGACGATTACGGAAACAAACAATCACCTTACCTTTAAGCCGAATTAAAATCGGACATAATGGAGTATTGGGAAGGAAAGAAGTTTACCTATCCACACTTATACCGACTCCGTAGAACGCTCTTTTTCGGCCCTGAAATTAGTGCTGTCGGATTTAAGATGCAAGCTCTCGTCGGAATCAATCAAATAACTATTGTTTCTAAAATTAAACAAATAGATCTCGAACTATATGTGACTTGGAATGCAATTTACTTAACCCGTTTTTGTAATTATCAGGCCTGTTCCAGTTTTCACTCGGAAGTGAATTTGTTAACATTATCGGATTTCCCTTTAACAGAACTAAATTTCCCTTTCTTGCTAGGGACATTTTATAAAATTTCTCATTGGTCCCTGCGCAATTTTGAAAGGCTCCCGACAGAATAGTATTAAAAATCAGTGTGGGAATCATAGTATTGCAAACTGCAAGAGCATACAGAGATGCCAAAGCCGAAAAACAAAGTCCCTATCAAATGCCCCCGTTCGAATTTCACATGAAAAATTGTGGTATTCCGAGCCAAAACACTTATTTCGTTAATTAGGATAAATTATCTTTCTTATAAAAGAACCATTAACCTTATCGGATAAGTTTAGAATAAGTCCCAAGGAAATTCTAACTTATATCCATACCGTGACAACTCTAAGCCATTTTTACCAAATCCGAGCGGAATTTAGAACAAGGGCGGCGGATTTGCATTAATTGTCATAGCTAGAATTTACCGGGTTTTAAGGTGCAACCACAAAATAATTATTAATAAGTCATATATGCAAATAATTTCGATTCCGATGATGCAATTAGGAACATAAAACATCAAGGAATAGCATAAAAATATTATTGACTTATAAAGCTATCGCGAAGTATATTTAAAGAATTAATTTTTATACTGCCGAATTTAAATCCGCCTGTCATATGCTTGGCGGAAAGTTTCCGTGTGAATTTTTCGGAAGTTAACACAGTAACAACAGAGGGAAATTCGATTCCGTGCAGTTCTTTCGGAAGTGAGTCTTGGAACAGGTCTGGGAAATTCGAATCCGTGTGAAACTTTCGGAAGTGAAAACTAGAACAGGGCCGTATATGTCGTCTGTTATGCACCCTTGCTTAACATATATTTTTCTTATCCCATTTGGTACATTATAAAAAATATTCTGGGGACATATGGAATATCAACAGAAAAGTATTCAAGCGTAGACTTTATAGATATAAATTTTAAACCAATGCACCCCTCAGTTCAAGAGTTATTTCAATTCAATCTTTATTTTTAATTTTTATTATAAAAATCAACAAATAAGAGTTATTTGTCAACTTTTATAATAAAAATTGGAGAATAAGAGTTATATGTCAATTTTTTTGAATAGGTTAACTCTTATTTACGATCCGTGCTTTGCGCCCATTTATGTATTTTGTTTCATTCGGTATTACATTAATTCGGTATATATATAGATATACAATGACACATCTCACATATAGGTCGACTTACATATATGTATACCCATTACTCTTAGAGTAAAAGGGTATATTGTATTCGTGCAAAAGTATGTAACAGCTGGAAGCGTTTCCGACCTCATAAAGTATATATATTCTTGATCAGGGTCACTTGCCGAGTCGATCTAGCCATGTCCGTCTGTCTGTCTGTGTGTCCGTCCGTATGAACGCTGAGATCTCGGAAACTACAAAAGCTAGAAGGTTGAGATTTCCCACACATATTCTTGGACAAGTTTATTTCAGCCGAGCGCCACACCCCCTCTAACGCCCACAATCGCCCACTAACGATTGTAAAATGTGTCTGACGCCCACACCTTTAAAGATTTCCGAGAAGTATAAGTGCAATTTTGTTGCGTATATTTATAGCTATCGAAATGTAGAAGACATTTTTCAAATCGGACCATTCGACTTAAGTAGTTCAACTGCTTTGGTATTCAAGTTAAAAATGTTACTGAGCTTGGTACAGAGAATCTAGTGGTTAACAGCGTCGAAAGCTTTGCTATGGTCTAAGAGCGTTAAGAAGGTTACATATCCTTTGTCAAGTTGCGTTCCTTGCTATATAGTGAACCCCGATTGTATCTTACTTAGCAGATTATTTTCATAAAAAAAGAATTGCAACTGGGATGCAATTAGTTTTTCAAAGACTTTGGCAAAGAAGGGTAGAATAGATATTGGTTTTTAATCATTATTACTTTTAGCTATAGGTTATGTTATGTACTTAAGAACGCTAGGTAGTAAAATTATAATAAATTTGGGACTAATACTGTCCAGACCTTCAGCATTAGATTTTATATTAATAATACATTTTAATACATCACAGCTATTAACACACACAAAGTTAAAGCTATTATCACAGGTTGGTTGCAGGTTCAGGTACTTATTGCAAGAAGCTTCAGGTACATCTAATTGCTCAAACTTTAAATTTAACTCGTCAAGATCACCCTTAACAGTACTGTGTTGCTTTGACTTTCCAATGACTAAGTTGCGCAGTTCAGCCCAAGTTTTATTTGTGGCAAATTTGTTGCTGTAGTATTCTCTTTTTGCTGCTAAAATTTTAGATGACACCATTGTACGTTTTTTTAAATATGTTTGGGTACTCGAAGTTTTATATCGCTTCCATCTTAAACATGCTTTGTCCCGTAGCTTTTCTAATATCAGCGTTAAACAATGGTTGTTGCTTAGGTCGTGAGGTTTTACGTTTCAGTGGAACATGCTTATCATAGATATGTTTAATGTTAGTATTAGGAACGTTGCAAGGTGTCGACATACTTTTTAAACCAGTCGCGCCTCAGTACTGGGGTAATAACAGTAAACTTACTTCCGCTGTTAACGGTAAATGGTAAATGAGATAATTTTCATAAAATTTTATTGGACTCTTTGGACACTAATCCTTTGATCTAAAATGAAGGACATTTGTTGTGTTTTTTTCTAACCTTTCTTTGCTATTAAAAGTTAAACATTTCGCGTTGTCATTCTTATTGGTACTCCAAGCAAGACAGTCGTTTGTTTCGAAAGCTTCATTACAGCATTAATAATAATAATAACAGTAATACTCGCATATGAGACCTCTACTACTCCCTCGGTCACAGGACGGTAACTCGCCCATATACTAGGAATTCGATCCTACACTATCTTCGTGAATAAGCACCATGGTAACGACAGAAACGTTTGGCGAAGTCTATTTAGTTCTTGATCGAAGTGAGTTGAAATTGTCTGTAGACCAGCGATGCCAAAAGGAGCCCTGGGTGGGATGAAGTAAAAGCTTATGAAATCAGCCGCGCAAAATGGTTGAATTGCGCTTTGAGTCTTCTCATTGAACAGGAATTTCCTTAGGTCTTGCAGCTCATTGGAGGCGCCAACGAAATTGGTCGCGTTGTCACAGTAAATATATGTGAGTAGACCGCGGCGTCCAAAGAATCTCTTCAGAGCCGCGAGAAATGCTTCTGTGCTCAAATCTGTGACCACCTCAATATGCACGGCCTTGACGACGAGACATATGAACACGGCGAGATAGCTTTTTGATGGAGGCTTTCCGCGTATTCAAAGATATGTGTGTATAGGTCCGCGGAAATCGACACCGCATTTGCTGATTACCTTGCTTTAGGTAATTGACCCATTACTTGCTGCAGTAGTACGGGTCGATATCGAATGCAGTGGGTACAGGCTCGAACAATACGGCGCGCTAAATTCCTTGCGTTGATGATCCAGAAATTCAGACGAAGGAGCGCAATCAGCGCCTTTGGTCCGGCATGGAAGTTTCGAGGTGGTGAAGGTGGCGGACATATTTGATTACAATTGATGATTTACTGGCTAGTAGTGCTCTCTCAGGAAGATCGGAAGAGTCGAGTTATGAGTTTGAAACCAGTAGCGGTATCTATGAAAAGAAAAAGAAACCTTAGTGGACTTTTAAGTGTTTGGACTTTTAAGGGTTGCATCTTTGAACTTCGATGATTTCCGAACGATGTGTATGAATCGAAACATCCGTGCGACAATGCGTAGACAAACAGTGTATGAGCTGTGCCCTTCGAGTGCCGCCAGCAGATAGTTGGTTGTAGTTGTGGTTGAAAACATGTGTTTCCGTTTCTCGCAGTTAACGATGTCCCAATCGATGGCAGCATTGGTGACAGTGCAACCGCGAGAGACAATATCGACTGGGTTGCTTTGGGCTGGCACGAATCTTCATTTGGCGGCAGGTGTTAAACTCTGGATTTCAGACACGCGATTTCCAACGAAGGTTGAAAGCGTAACGGAGTGCTGCTAAAGCCAATGTGAATCTATTTGTGAATCTGACCAGAGGTAAGACTGTATGAGTCTTTCTCCGAACAATCCTTTGACTTTGTTGAATAGTTGAGCGAGTAAGTGTGCGGCACACAGTTCCAGTTTCGGAAGCGATTGTTTCTTGACAGGGGCTACTCTAGACTTTGATGTCCACAACCGAACGGTGATGTTACTTGGTCCCTCAGTTCGCACGTGCACCCAACATCCGTACGCCCTGATGGACGCATCGCAAAATCCATGCAGTTTAATGTTGCTATTGGCATTTTGCAGGCAATACCGGGGTATTTGAAGAGTTGGCAACATGTTCAAGGATTCCAAGCAGTCGGTCCTGGCAAGGTTGGTTGTTTTGAAGCAAAGGTGAAGAGAAACGCATCATCCAGTTCATTCCAGATGACACCGAGTGTGCTTGTAACGTTGTCCTTACAGATATGGAGTCTCTTCGTGGGCTGGTAATCAGTGAACTCAGGGTGGTTTCAGTGCCACTTGGTCAACGGAAAGTTTCCCTTTTGAAGAACTTCGATGACTTCTTGTTTGCTGAGTTGCAAGGAGTCTATGTCGTCTGCTCCGCATAGCAGATCGTCCACGTAAAACAATGATTTGATAACCGATGCGCTGGTCGGGTATTTCTCCTTTTACTTGTCAGCCAAACAGTGTAAACTTTTGATCGACGAGGACTTGCCTGTACATTTTTGTCACATCAGCTTTCATGGCATATTGAAACAGTCTGAATTTGAGAAGCTGCAGATAAATTTCCGTTTGCACAGTGGGATCCACAAACAGTAGGTCAATAAGAGACAGTTGCGATGTTGTTGCGCACGAGGCGTCGAAAACCACTCGCAAATTTATAGATGTGCTCGATGGCTTCAAAACGTAGTGGTGGGGTATATAGTAATGCGACTCGTGAAGGGCTGGATTGGTAACCAATGACATGTGACCTAGCGCCTCATATTCCTGAATGAATGAGACATATTAGGATCTCAACTCAGGGAATTTTAGCATGCGGCGTTCCATTGCTTAGAATCGTCGACGAGCCATTTCAGCGGAGTTTCCAAGATGAGAGGGATCATCCTTAAAGGGAACGTTGACTACAATGCGACCGTGGGAGTCCTGAATTGTAGTGCTTGTATAGAGCGCCTCACAGATTAAGTGATGTGGATGTAGACTCTCCGGTGACGCAGTGACGGATTCTAGCTGCCAAAGCTTCTACAAGTGATTTTCAATGGAGACTGTGCTTGACATCGACTAGCGATGACCCAGCCGAATAATGTTTTTTGGAGTATTGGCAAATGAGGTGCGAGCTTTATTTGCCCAACGGCAAGCGAATGGTAGAAGACTTCAGCGCCAAGTAAAAGATCGATGCGCGAGATTCATGAAATCTATCATCTGCAAAAAGTGTGTTGGTGGGCAAATTCCAAGAAGAGATGTCAATATCAAAGTCTGGCTGATACGAGATGTGACTGATGACACAGTATTCAAGTGAGAAGTGACAATCTGTGATACGCGATTGGATGGTTGTTGTGGCCAAGTGCTTTATATTCGTTAACAAGTCTCCAACGCTGCGGATTCCCATGTTGAATTTTTCATGCCGAAGACGAAGTTTTTGGGCGAACTTCTCGTTGATGTGATTCACCTGAGAACATGCATCAAGCAATGCTCTGCCAGGCCTGTATGTTCCTGATGCGTCTTTGACCAGAACCACGGCCGTGGGTAGGAGTGTGCAGATGAAAGAACGTTATCAGATCACTTGGCTGTACTGGATAGTGTGCGCGGCTGTCAGGACGCGCTTCTATGGCCGGAATGTCCTTGTCATGATGCAACATTGTGTGATGAGCTTGATTGCAGCTGCGGCAACGACTCCTTGATGAGCATTGAGCGATTCGATGACCACTGCCGAGACAATTGAGGCATAAGTTGAATTATTTAACTGTTTGAAACCGATAAGGTGTTGTCATCGATTTAAATTTTGGGCATCCAAACAGTTTGTGGTTAGCTGACGAGTATAGCGCACATGCAGATTGAGTGATTGCGAACGGTGATTTATGGTTATACGACATTTCTCGAGATGGCTTGCTTGGATGGACTGGTCCTTGTGACGTTGAGTTGCTTGATTGAAGATATTGACAAAGGCGTTTCAGCTGCTTCGAACATGGCCTGGGCAATATTTGAGCCATTACCAAGGTATTCCAGTGCTCCATACATTGTAGACGCCTTGTCCACCAAGCTTTGTAGCTATATTGCGTTTGGTTTTTGGACTGGCTGGAGCTATGATTTCTAGAAAGATAAGTGTTGAATTATCAAATCTTTCATTGAGCTGCAAAGCCTTGGGATAGTTTTCATCGGTAATTGGAAACGCCTTGATTTCGTCTAATGCTGGTCCCTAAGCTGTGCAGCAAATGGCTGAACTTTTCTAGATTATACATGGTTGACTCACGAGCGATAATTTGCGTAAACGAGTTGATGAAATTTTTGTATTCCGCAAATTTTCCGTCGAACGTTGGCAAGGTAAGACGACAAATCAATCGAACTAGATTGGGCCACCGAAAACGATGAATGTGGTGGTCGGATGCTGTTGAGTTCCTCACCTAGCTGATCTTTGATGGCGACTTTGGTCTCGACATAATTGTCCTCCAATACTCCGCGACCGCTGTCGCTGGGATCCAAAGTCTCCGGGTTTTAATGCGAGTTATATTCCTTTTAATGTTGGTTCATTGGCGTTTGCATTGCTCAATAGTTGACATCGTAGAGATTATGTAAAGCAATGCTAAACGGCGATTAATTTGCGAAGTGCGGTTAGCAGCGATCCTGGTGCGAAATGAGTGCGAAAAATGTGTGCAAATGCGATCAATGTAGAAGCCGACTGAAGTTTCGGCAGCAATGAGAGCGAGCGGAAGTCTGGCAATAGCGGCGACGAAAGGCGGGCAGCAAAACTGAAGTTTCGGCAGCAATGAGAGCGAGGTGAAGAAGGGCTAACTGTAATTCAGAAGCGCCGATGAGTTGGATGCTCTTGTGGAGAGCTTTGCGATGCGACGAGGGTAGAGCTGCACTAACAGCCTCAGCGTGACGACGAAACGAAGAAATGAGAAAATAGGCGTCTACACCGGTCATGAATTTTCTGGACGATAAATTAGGAATTGTTCAACTGTTTATAACTTTTAAATTTGCAAACTCTGCCCCACGTGGGGCGCCAAAATGAACGGTGAATTATAGAGCGTTTTCTATAATTATAACTCATTTAAATCAGAGTAGGGGGGTGCAGGAAATTCTCAAATTCTCAGATCGAACAACCGAAAACTCAAGACCAAAACGACTGTTCTCTTTCAAAGATGATATGCTACTACTTGTATTACTCAACGCTCGTTAAGCCGATTCGCTCTGATCGGCTGAGTAATACAAGTAGTAAGTAATACAAGTAATACAAGTAATACAAGTAATACAAGTAATACAAGTAATACAAGTAATACAAGTAGTATCATATCATCTTTGAAAGAGAACAGTCGTTTTGGTCTTGAGTTTTCGGTTGTTCGATCAGTTTACAGTGTAAACTTTACACATTAGAGGGCTTACAGCTGTGCATGTAGAGACATTATACATTATTCTATTAAGGGGGAAAATACATATAGAACTGCAAATTGTTCCAGTTTTTCATGATTTTTTTTAACCAATAAGGGTTTTGCTCTGGAATTGCACAAGTTGGCATGTTGATTAAAAAGTTCTTATTCAATGTAAACCAATTTTAATTTTTTTTCTTTTAAAATGGCGGCCGTGGGAATTTTTTTGTTAGGCATTTTTAAGAAAAAGTAGGCCAGCTGCGGATCGTCCACAGGTCGCTGTGTAGATACGATTTTTATGAAAACAAATTTATTTTGTTAAGAAATAATTTAGAAACTGTCTGAACTAAAATTACATAGAATATCTCAAAAACGCTGGTTGGGGCACTCTTTCAAAGTCAAAAATTAATTTTTTTCATATTTTTATTTTTGTTTTTGCTTTACAAAAAATACTTCAACGTTCAAATTTCTACATAAAGTAGGTTCAGACAGTAAGCAACTTCATTACAAGCGTTTCTGTAAAAGCAGCATGATGATCGAAGCATTACTTTTTGAGATACACGATCCGCAGCTGAAAAAAACATGGTTTCGATCTACTGCACGAGGAAGATGGGTGCCGTCATCCTGGTATAAGTTCCAAAATAGTTCGAATTTCTTCGTGAAACTTTCATGACACATTTTTAAAGAGTTATACTTCGCACCTTCAACATACAAAAGTTCTGATATCAACATTTGTGGCGAAATATTATTACACTTGTCATTAAATACACTTCCTAAATGTCCTCATTCTATTATATTCCAGCCTTTTTACCTTCACTGGCATTTTCTACTGAGAAAATTTTAGAAAGTGTATTTAATTGCGAGTGGAATAATCTTTAGTCACAAATGTTGATATCAGAACTTTTGTATGTGGAAGGTGCGTTTTTTACTACGTTAAGAGGTGTTTTTATTTAAATTAAGAGGTTTTTGAATGTTTACTTTTGCTCTCATGGGAGCAATATATGCATTTAAATTTAAATAAAATTATTTAAGAATTGCTTTAATGGAACGGTTTAAAACAATTTTAAGGATTCCTTCACCCTAAAATACAGTTTGGATAAAAAAATGTAATGCTTAGGCAGCGTTAATTGTTATGAGCTTGCAAAAGTGGCTATTTTCGTTTCAAAATAACTTTTAAACGTGACTTTTTACAATAATGTGTTTTATACACAAAGGCTATATAGTTTAATATCGTTAGAGCCGTTAAAAAAAAAAAATTTAAGTTGAAAAAAAAATTTTTTTGTGCATAACCTTTTAACTATGGCATGTACACAAATAGTGTTAGGGAGGCGTTTATTGTAATTTAAAACACCTTTAACATAAGGTAAAGCACAAGTCTGTTGCTTAAGTATTCATATTGGGAAGAAGAAGAAAATCTTCTTTTGGCTATAACTTCTGAACGGAGCGTCGGATTTTATCATATGACCCCTCATTCGACGGGTATTCAATAGGAACACAACTAAAACATTGCGAGGGGGCACTTATCCCGACCGGCCCCAACATCTCCAAAATTTGAAAATTTGATTTTCTTAAAGTTGTGAGGACGCTTAAGGCGCCCCACATTTATTACACGTAATTCCCAGCATCTCAGCCTTTGGAAAGGCATTGTTATGTTCCTGCCACTGAAGGCCTTAATTTACGTTTAAGATCTTAAAAATATATATATAAGTATTAAACCTAAGTAATTCTAGTTTCAAATACGCGCGCGCGTGCTGGCCAGTGTTGATCAGCAGGATCGATCAGCTGGGCAGTCGGGGCGAATGCCAATAGTATCGATAAGTTATCGGAATCACCCGTGAACGAGTCATTTGGGCTGTTAGGCGCAAGCGTGCTGCTCAGAGCAACCCTGCGGGCTGTTAAGTGCAAACTTGCTGTTAAGAGCAACCCTGCGGGCTGTTAGGCGCAAGTGTGCTGTAAAGCGCAAAAGCGTGTCTACGTGGCCCAGCGATCGGCTGAGATCTCGCTCTTTCTTTTCCGGACCCGAACGGACCAGCAGAGACCAGCGGAAGGGACACGCGGACGGTACCATCAGGCAGTAGTAAGTTTAGAAAAGGGGTAAACCCCACACTGAGTGCGAGGCTTAGGGAGATATAAAAAGTAAATAAAAGGAAGTTAAATTGGTGAAATTAAACCCCCAAGCCTTGGTAATAAAATTTGGAGTGAAGTTCGCGAGTTAATTTGCGTCGGCCCCGTTTTCGTGTTGCGTTTCCGAGGCTTTCTCTTCGCAACGCGGACGACGAGGCTGTACACGTGCGCATTTTTACGTCGGTCAAGTTTTTGTATTGCGCTTCCGGGGCTTGCTCTGCGCAATACGGACGTTTGTCGGACGGGAAAAAGCTATTTGCGATCGCTCACCCGCTTTTCCTGCGGTTACGCACGCCCACGCGTTTCCTTGCCCACCCCCACTTCGGTTCAGCCGAAAAGTTCTCGCGAGTTAATTTGCGTCGGCCCCGTTTTCGTGTTGCGTTTCCGAGGCTTTCTCTTTGCAACGCGGACGACGAGGCTGTACACGTGCGCATTTTTACGTCGGTCAAGTTTTTGTATTGCATTTCCGAGGCTTACTCTATGCAATACGGACGCTTGTCGGACGGGAAAAGCTACCCCCGGTCGCTCACGCACGCCCATGTGCACCCACCCGCCCACGATCAAGCCCAGCTAAAAACCCCAGTGCTTAGTTGTGTCGGCACAGTCTGGGGTTACGTGTCCAAGCGATCTACCCTACGTAGATGCGGAGGCCCAGGCTGCGTGATCTCAAGAGCAAAAGTAATCGGACCATCACAGCAGATTTTCTATTCTGCGGCTATATATAAAGCTTGTTTTGATTCATTGTGTGCATGCAGGCCTGTAGCTGTGGGGGTGTAACTTATATAATAATTAACGTTAGAAAGGATTATGGGTTATATGAAAACAATTATTTAGGTCAGAAGACTTGGTCGGCCGCTATTGATTTCGTTGTAGCCAAGTTGTTCTGCTGGCAATTTCCAATCCTGTTCTTGGAGCGCTCCGATTTTTATACCCTTGTAGAGGGTATTATAATTTCAGTCAGATGTTTGCAACGCAGTGAAGGAGACGTTTCCGACCACATAAAGTATATATATTCTTGATCAGCACCAATAGCCGAGTCTATCTAGCCATGTCCGTCTGTCCGTCTGTCCGTCTGTCCGTTTCTATGCGAACTAGTCTCTCAGTTTTAAAGCTATCGCGATGAAACTTTCCCGAAGGTCTTCTTTCTATTGCAGGTAGTACATATGTCGGAGCTAGCCGGATCGGACCACTATATCTTAAGGCTCCCAAACAAATATAAGAAAATTCATTGTAACTTTGTAGGAAGTAGGCGTTTTGATTCTTGACTACTTAAAAACAAAATTGAAATAAATCGAAACGCTGAATCTAGAATCCCTGGAACTGCACCGAGTGAGTATTCTTTTATCTACAAGGGTATATAAGCTTCGGCTGGCCGAAGGTAGCTTCCTTTCTTGTTTTAATTTATATTGATTTACAATATTAGGAATCCTATAATTTCATTATATTTTTAAGTATGACTCAAGTTCAATTTAAAAAGAAAATCAAATTATCTTCGCGGATTTCTAACACTGATGATCTCTAAAGATTATAAAATGAAAGACCGATTTTTAAAAAGCAGAAAAAGCTTGTGCCAATAAGTGGGTCATTAATAATGTTGCTGACCCGATATATGATACTTCAGAGCGCTGACTTATAACTATTGCTGCGGCTGAACATTCTCCCGGTATCGGGAGCAGGGTATCGTTCAGCATCGCTAATGCTGAACGCAAAACTTCGTGGGGTAGGTTCAGGTGATGGCTGCTCGTCGTTCTCATGATTGGTGCAGGTTGGTTGTCGTAGCTTCCAGTTGACGAATCGCCTTTGGAGACTATATGCAATGATCAATATTATTGATATTGCTAATGCAGCATACGTGGCTACTTGATGATGCTGCACAGTGGTAAATTGATTTAACCATGCTGTATCCTTTAGGTTAGCCATCCTTTGTTGTAGACGATCCAGTTCGTCTGATTCAGATGGTTGGGTTGAGAGAGCTGACTCTGATGTATCTTCCACATCGAGCGTTGTTATATTGCCAAAACGAATATACGCTAAATGTGATTCGGTGATCATCGTGCTGAATGTGATAATGCTAATGTTCACGTTTCGTGCGGTGCAGCCTGAGGACAGAGATAATAAGCCCGATCCATTAAGGTGAATGGTGGATGGCATTCCCTTGCATACTGCTTGATGTTCTATTTGGGTCGCAAACATCCATCTGTTTCGTTGATGCGTTCTTAACCAAATCAAGTCTGCTTTCGACTTAATAATCTCACAGAGTGTTTCAGATTTGTTATTGAATAGCTAAAATTCACACCGATTTTCAGCGTGAACGCGGCTTAATGGTTAAAGCAAATGTGTTCGTTGTTGGATTGCTCGAACACATCCTCAGTTAGACCAATGAATTGATCTCTATGGGAATTTACAGCAATGATAGGTGTCTTAATGTCAAAACGATTCCAGCCTCCTGAGTGCCACGTCGAGATGGGGATGATACTGAAGACTCCCTGCTGTTCTGTTGATACCAGAGGCACTGTCATTTTGAATATAACATGATCTGTAGTTGTAGTTCCCTCGGCGCGCATGATTTTATAGAGTTCCATTACATTTTCCGACGAGACCGGCAACATTTGATTCGGAAGTAGATGATCCCGAATTTTGTCTAATTGGTCTGTTAGCTGCTTAGGAGTTACCAGCATGGGACTGATGGTTCGATGACGAACGTCGGTAAGAACGCTTTCAATTTCCGCTTGCATCCGCTGCATTCCAGTAGCCAACAGCGTAAGCTGGGCAGTTAAGATCACAAATGCTTGCTGTAATGGTTGCAAGTTGATGCTCAAAATTTCTGATGCGGTTATCCGTGGATGACTTGCTTTTCCTGACTACGTTTATAGTATAATCCAAGATCGACGTTTGATTCCTGAGCAGCATCATCAATACATCTTCTTTTGATTTCACCTCATTTATAACCTTGGCCATGTCGTCTGCATACCTGGCGGCAAGTACACCAAATAGTGAGTTAGCCCCGTTACCTACTACATCGAGTGGTGATCTTCGCTGTCGGGAATGGTTGATCAGATAACTTTCTTCTTGTAGCTCGCCATATACATGTTATGGAGCTCAGAACACATGTGCCTGAGTTCCTTAATCCCAGTAGACAATATGCTCATATCGCTCCAATATGGTTTCAAATCATAATACGCAATGATGGTCCATTCCGAAACTGCCGTTCTTGCAGTGCCGAGTCGTTCATAGAATATTCCCGGCTGATTGGCGAACTGAGTTACATTTGTTGGCTGTCCCACTGCGAGCGGAAGAATAAGTAGCATTGCTAGTAACGTTGGTAGAACTGGATTGCTTACTTTCTTCCTTTTTGGGACCTCTTCTGAAACTATTGCTCCTTCGATGGAAATGTTAGACCGCTTTGTCGATACATCTTCTTTAAGAAGCGGCGCACGTCGCTGAAATACGCCAGATGCAGTTTTTACGTCTACTACACGTACGTAATTATCTTTGCCAGCATAAGTCATTACTATTTTTCCCATCGGCTAACTTATCACCGGCAGGCTATCATCATTTATTAATACAAGTAGCCCTTCTTTGACGTTCTGCGACATGGTCCTTCATTTGTTGCGCATTTAAAGCTCTTGAAGGTATTCCATTGACCACTGCTTCCAGAATGCGTGCTTAAGTCTGGACACTAATTCCCATCTTTTTACCAATGTTTTGTTGGTTGGGAAAAGATTTACATCGTGGGGCCATTAGAGGCTCACCAATCAGAAAATGGCCTGGGGTTAATGCAGACACATTCGTAGGGTCGGACGACATGAGTGTAATAGGTCGAGAATTAAGAATTGCTTCGTCTTCCACTATTACAGTGTTAAGCTCCTTAAATGTCAGTGATGCGGTGGCTGTGACTGATACTAGTAACCGTTTCGCTGATTTTACTGCAGCTTCCCACAGCCCGCCGAACGATGGAGCTCGGGGTGGTATGAACTTAAAATCCACCTGTCTCTGATTGCAATGGTGGATGATCTGGGCTTGTGCCATATCCGTGAAGATCACTTCTTCTAAGGCATTTAGTTTATTGTTGGCGCCGACAAAGTTGGTTGCATTATCGCAGTGGATGGTCAGACACCTTCCACGTCGACTCAAGAACCGTCGAAGAGCACCTAAGAATGCATCTGTTGTTAGGTCGCTTGTACTAGATGTACTGCCTTCGAAGCGAAACAGCAGAAAACTGCAATATACGCCTTGTCTGGTCTCTTTCCACGGAGTTTGTGGTGAATCCAAATTGGCCCGCAATAATCAACACCAGAACTGGCAGATTGCCCATGATTGTTGCATTAGTTTGGGCCGCGCCTTTGTACACTTGACACAACAGTGTATAATGCTTCTAGCCATTGTTTGTATTTGTATTTTATTATTACGTGTTAGAGGCCTGCATGAATGCATTCAAACTGACAAATGAATCACTCATTCTTAAAACTTGTATAAGTTTTTCTGTATTCATTACTTTAAATATGAGTGAATGCAGTACTTGTGACCAGGGATCGCAAGTAAGAGTTACTTTTTTAAAAAAATTGACAAATAAGTTTTATTTTTCAATTTTTATTATAAAAGTTGACAAATAACTCTTATGCTTCAATTTTTATTATAAAAATCAACAAATAAGAGTTATTTGTCAACTTTTATAATAAAAATTGAAAATAAAGATTGAATTGATATAACTCTTGAACTGTACGGTACATTGGTTTAAAATTTATATATATATAATCTACGCTTTAATACCTTTCTGTTGATATGCCATATGTCCCCAAAATATTTTTTATAATAATAATATTTGTTACATCATAAAAAGTATTTTGGGGACATATGGCATATCAACAGAAAGGTATTAAAGCGTAGATTATATATATTTAAATTTTAAACCAATGTACTCCACAGTTTAAGAGTTATTTCAATTCAATCTTTATTTTATTATAAAAGTTGACAAATAACTCTTATTTGTTGATTTTTATAATAAAAATTGAAGCATAAGAGTTATTTGTCAACTTTTATAATACAAATTGAAGCATAAGACTTATTTGTCAACTTTTATAATAGAAATTGAAAAATAAAACTTATTTGTAAATTTTTTTAAAAAAGTAACTCTTACTTGCGATCCCTGCTTGTGACTGTATTGCCAAATACTGTACTCACTTTTCCAGACACAGTACAGTTTATTGTGAACACAGTGTTTTTGGTGTACAATAACTTATTGTACAGTGAATGAAGTTTTCCCAAAATCACAAGGCCTACTGAATTTATAAAATTTGAAAGCTTGCTTATTTATTTGTAATATTGTAATCTATCCACTAGCAGAATAACTTAAAACATAATGAAAGTCATAAAATATTGAGGGATTTATTAATACATTAATCGCTATTTAAAACATTTTCATTAATGCTGTCTATATTGGAGTTTAAAAACATTATTTTGTTGACCATGTCTTCAGTCGAAGCAATTTTGGAACGCTTTGCGGAAACTCGATTTTTTGCAATAGAAAACAAGCAAAGAAATAATATCGCACTCGGTATTCGTATTATTAGGCAAATCCATTCTCCGATTTAGCTACCGACAACTCTCACACTTTTTTTTCTACTCAGAGTACAGTACTATACAATAGTAATTGAGACGACACTCATAGTATTTTATTAAATTGAGAAGCATACACATAGTACTAAAAAAGTGTTGCAACTCTAAAATAGTGTACTCAGTTAAAATCGGTATTGTGGGTACTCTGTACAATATTGTATGAGTACACTAAATGTGAGTATCGTATACAGCTGTACAGTACTGTAAGTTTTGAAATAAATACATTCATGCATGCCTTTATTACGTGTCATCCTAATGCTACAAGTTTGGAACTTATAAATTAATGCGCTAGTCACAGATAGGTGCAAATATTTACTTCTTATATCACTTAAAATTAATTTTATATATAAAGAAAAACTAACCTAAGTCGCTTTCTAATTTTACTTTGATTTACCTAATAGTGTTTTTAAGGTGTGAGAGTAGCTTTGTTTTGAATTGCATAGCACTGCTAATATTCTTTATATGGCTGGGGAGCTGATTCCATGATCGAATAGCATTTATTAAAAATTGTCTCTCGGCTGTCAATGATCTAGGTCTAATGCAAGTTAGGTTGTTTGCTCTTCTAGAGGCTGTAAATTGGAGTTTTTCATATAGATACGAAGGTTCTTTCTCGAAAATAATTTTACGGAGACAAATTAAGTTACGCATCTTTATCCATTCATTAAGGTCGACATTAAATATTTTTTGTGAAAATTCCGAGACATGATTTCTTGGTGGTAGGTTAAATATGTACCTTCCTATGCAATTGAATACCACCCTTTTTTTTGGCTGATCGTTTCACAATTTGAAAAGCACTGGAGCAATACATGTTTTGGCTATCATTAAACGTATATGAGTGGGCAGGCCATTTTCGGTTACAGATAATGTTCTTATTATGCCATATGTTTTTCCCACAGCCTTTGCAATATGATCATTCCAGGTAAGGGCCCTGTTGAAAGTGAAACCTAAGTTTATGGCTGTTTCAACATATTCAAGTAGCGCGTTATTTATGCTCAGAGGCTATAAATTATTAAGAGCTATTTTTCTTTTACTTATGATAAGACATTTAGATTTTAATGGGTTGATCCCAAGTCCATTGTTGCCGGCCCACTCATTTACACGTGCAAGATCTCTGTTACAAACATCTATACACTCATTTATTCTGTTTAATGGACGACTCACATACATTTGGACATCATCCGCATACAAGTGGACATTGCATTCAGACAGCGCATTGGGAAGGTCATTAACATATAAGGAAAACAATAAGGGATCAAGAACACCCCCTTGGGGTACACCACGATTCACATTTTCAAACGTAGAAGAGACGCTAGACAGTACAACGGATTGACGACGATTTTGTAGGTACGAAGACACAAGTTTGACAGAAGCTTTAGGGCTAGTACTCAACCCAACAAAAAGTCGTCCAAAACAAAAACTTCATATGAAACAAAATTTTTTGACGTTGTTTTTCATATGAAGTTTTTTGTTTTGGACGACTTTTTGTTGGGTTGAGTACTAAGCCTTAGAAAACATGAACATGTTACGTAACTTGGCACAAAGGACATTATGGTTTACAGTATCGAAGGCTTTACTATAGTCCAGTAAAACTAAGAGTGTAATATTATTGTCGTCTATTTGTTCCCTTAGATCATTTGCAATTTTTAAAATAGCTGAGGTACAGCTTCAGTTTTTCCTAAAACCTGACTGACAATTGTTTAGCATTGCATTGTCAGACATAAACTTATTAATCTGACCAGACATTAAATTCTCAAAGACTTTTGAAAGATAGGGTAAAATGGAAATGGGCCTATAATCATTGCTTGATTTTGGAATTTTATTATTTTATTTTATCATTGATAATCCAGTATTACTGTCTGGCAATGGCTCTTAACGCCTGCGCATCGCAATGCATGTTCTCTTCATGCATTTCTCGCAACAGCAAGATTTGATGCTTTACGTTATACGGGAGTTTAGATTCTTCTAATCTCCCTCCGACTCTGATGAGGCCATCGTTGCCGATCATGGGGGATAGAGAGACGAGAGCGCTCTTTTTGTCCACGGCCTTGTGGGCAACAAGTTGCTTGTACTCACATGCGAAATCAATTTTCTAAATGGTGCGCAGTATGATAGTACGAGCGTGAGTTAGTTCACATATGCATAGGGTGGTTGTACTTGATATTTTTCTTTTGTAACAGAAACGCATCATATATGCCACAATTCTTTGTAGTTTTTGAAAACTATTGCTATGGTTGCAATTATAGAGTTCTTTCCCTGTCTAATCCTGATATGCTGGAAGACTCACTTGTTTTGTTCGCCGTTCAAGATCACTTGGACCGATTACGGGCAACTTGATCCATTTGTCACTTAAACCGTGTAGAAAAAGTGGTCCATACAGCCAGAGGATATGTTCTGATAATTTGCTGGCTGCAATTCCTCTTGATAGCACAAGATGCCTTTCCTCGATTTCAAGATTTTCTAGAGTCCAGAATCGTTCCAATAGTGTCGATAGATCCGAGGAGATCCTTCCGGCAATGATCCATCCAAGTTTTGTATTCTGAAGAACTGGTCCCCCTGCCTTTAGTATAGTCTGGTTTTGCAGAAGCAATGAATAGTAGTGCTCTGCTCCGGTAAGCATGTCAATCTTTCCTGGCTTATCGAAATTTGGATCGGCTAGATTCGGATTTGTAGGCTTGCCGAATTTAACTGATGCGCCGGTTGATCAGCTATTATGTGTTGTAGGACAAAGGCTTCAACTTCTTGAGTGCATTGATTTTATTTGATGCATTGATTTTATTTCAACATTTGCTCTTGCTCTACTGATTTTCGGATTGCCTCCAATGCCCTCGATCCGTAGAGTAGCCATTCGTTCGGAAATCAGATTTATTTGCAGTGTTGGGAAAGGTACTGTGTTTTTTTACCTAGGTAAGGTAAAAGGTATTGGGCAAAAATAAATACCTAGGTAGGGTAAAGGTACTTAAATTTCCCAGTACCTAGGTAAAGGTAAAAGGTATTTATAAGGTATTTTTTATTTTTTATAATTTTTTTGTTTTTTTCAATGTAATCATTTAAACTTAAAATAAGACTAGTTTTCAGTTTTTAGTCGTCTTAATCAAACAATATCTTTTCATTTCATTTAAATTTAAATGTTTTAACTTTGTGCATATATTTTTAAAACACGCGGCATGAATAATTGTATGCACGTATCACTTCATTAATGTATTTATGAAACCCTCATGTACATATTTGGCGCGCAAAAATTCCGTATGTAGAAACATTGACTATATATTGTGCATATGTATATGCCGTTTGTTTACTTACAAACGCCATTTTTGCGCGCCAAATACACTTTGGTTTCATAAATAAATTGATGTAGTGATGGAAACATACATACGTGCACAAAATTACATAAAATAAAACTGCGATTAGTTTTAACTTCACAAAACAAACAATAGAACGGCTGAATTCCAATGACTTTTAATGCTGCGTTCCGACTATTACAATTTCGAAACGAAACGATACAATGAAACGATACTACAGTGTCGCAGTCAGATTTGGCTATTTTAAATCAGATCAATGTTTAATACCTATGTAAGTACCTTAATAATTCCAAAGGTATATACAAATCTGTATCTAGGTAAGGTAAAAGGTACTCAATTATTTTTATACCTAGGTAAGGTAAAAGGTACCACTAAATTGTACCTAGGTACGTACCTAGGTAAAAGTATCTAGGTATGTCCCAACACTGTTTATTTGTGATCCTGAATCTAGCAGCGCTCTGAAGGTGACCATTGCTAGCCTTCACTGATACTTTGACTGTGGCCAGCAAGTTATAATTCTTGTTGCTTGCTGCACCTACAGTAGTTGAATGTTGATTGGATGATACACCTGACGTGGATTCCATATGCAACAAAGTATGATGTTTCTTGTCGCACTTAAAACACGGGAGACCTTTGCAATCCTTTGCCTTGTGGTCATTGCTGAAGCAGTTGACACACAGTCTTTGCTTTTGTCGCCAATTAACGGGTATTGTTTTACTGCGGAAGTCTTCGCATTGCAAAATTGACAGCATGGTCCTTTTCCAGTACTGGCTGATGAGCATGTTGGACCCTTCTGTTCCTTTCTTGATTGTTGTACCTTTTTTCCTGTTCCAAGAACTCGGATGCGCTGGTCCAGAAAGCTGAGCAGTGTGTCGGGACCCTGTAACTCTCGGGACCCATCTAACGACTGCTCGTATAGGGCTCTGCTTGCAAGATCAAATTTTTGCTTGATGATGGCAATCAATATTGTATCCCAACTTGATACATCGATGCCCAGTCCCTTTAATGATGCTAGAGACTCGATAGTTGTAATGTACAACTCTTTCAATGACCTTGGATCGTCACTAACTGTGTTTTGATGCAGGAAACGATTGAGAATCGTGTCTGCCACATGTCAGGGATTGTTGTAGGAATCGACTAATATACGCCAGGCGCTGAGGTAATTTTCTTCCTTATGATCGATGTGCCTTATCAATCTTTCAGCCTCTCCAGTTACGGTTGTTTTTAGGTTCCACATTTTTCGTACCGCCGGCATGTTAGTATCATGGACCATGCATATGAATAAATCAAAAAACTGAGTCAATTTGAGTAGATCCCCGGCGAATTTGGAGATGCTGACTCTGGGGAAATACATATCTTCATTGCTAGAGGAGTTTGATTTTGCTCCTAAGATATCTTGAATTTCCTTTTCAAGTTTTAGGAAGTATTTCATGTAATATTTTCCCTTGCTTGGATCATCGTATTCTTCATGTACCGAGAAATGTATCTCTTGCGTTTGCTCCCATTGTATTTTATCAAATCACTTGTTACGGTCTTTCCCGTGTCTGAATACTCTTGCAGAGTGCGCTCAATAGAATCTGATATTGCCTTTTGTCGACGACATGCTGATATTAGTTTCTGGGACTCTATCGTGGGCTGCTGAATGCTTGCAAGGTTACCAGTTCGGTTTGGATTTACCTCGGCTTGGCTTGTTGATTGTTCTATGCCGTCCCGTATGATAGCTCGATATTTGTCGTATGACTCAAGACAGTCGTGGTAGAACTTCATGTATACAGTACTTCTATACTTTTGAGGAATCTTGAGATCATTCTTTGTGAATCGACTCCAAGCGTCATCGAGTATGGTTAGTCTGTTTTCATAATAGTTCGACCTTGATTTTCTCTCCGATGAATCTTTCTTGAAGTTGATGATAAATTTTGAGATTTCTTGACTGACATCCTCTTGCACTTCTAGTGCTTCTGTGACTGCTTGCTCATCCCTGTCACTCATATTTATTACCTTGTGTTTAAAACTTCTGACCCGTTGGGAGTGTTTTATTTGCTTGTATAGCTGGATACACTCCTATTCGAAACCGAATTGGTCAAAGAAGCTTTTAACACTTATGAATGATTTGGATGAATTTGATCACAGCAACTGTGGTGCTGAGTTCTCGTATTCTGAGAATGCTTGATTCTGGTTTCAAAGTGTCGCCTTTTAACAACTTCGAGAATGTGTCCGGGATTGGATGATCTAAATCCGTTTACCGGGATCACAAAAACGATTTTATTAAATCGTTGACGGAGCTGGTCGCCTTGTTGACCAATCTTCCAACTTCCTGAGCCGACTTGGCTCTGGTTTCCTTAATCTGTCGCCTTGTTGATGACTTGGGCAAAAGGACTTGTATTGAAAATATCTCCAACGTTGTGTTCTAGGGTGTGATCTCTTGGTGAGATCACGTCGGGGTCACCAAAATGTTTATTGCTTGGCTTAGATGCCTGGCATACAGTACATAAACTGTCTGCCTAAAGTCGTCCCAACTAGAACATGATCCAGTTGGACTAAGGATTGCATATGAGTATCTGAAGACTAGAGCGACAGCCTCTGTTGAGTGCAAAATGAGTAAAACTTGATTGTAAGAGTCAAAATATTTACTGATTTTATTGTATAAACTTAACGGTATTTATAGGTAAAAAGTGCTTAGGGTAACAGAATAGGTATGAAGCAAAGTTTCGGTTATTATGCATTATTGGCAATGGGGCAAGGCAAGTTACAATTCAGCAGATGAAGCTTGTGCCAATAAGTGCGCTGCTCCGATGAAGATGATTTTTGGATGAATAGCAATTCTATGGCCCAAATGCTTTAGTTTTATTTTTCAAGTTTTTAAAATTTTTTAAGTATTTTTAACGAATTTATTTAGATTTTCTATGTTATTGCGTTGCATTTTGTGGGAGCCTGCCAAAGAGAGCGAAACCCAGAGAGCGGATGCCAAGAGAGCGACGACCGAGAGAGCAACAGCCAAGAAAACTAACGATGATGAGGTGTAGTGCAGTGTGGAAGGGGGAGGGGAAAGGGGCAATTTAACTTAAAATTTGTTTTGGATTTTAAAAACTTAAACTGCTGTTCCGATCAATATGATTTACGATCAATAGTCAGTCCTGTGGATCAAATGCTTAGGTTTTATTTTAAAAAAAATATTTTTCATTTTGTAGCAGAAGTAAGAGCCTTATTTAATTTCCAAGACAATAAAAAATCACTACAAATTCTGTAAGCAAAGCCAAAATGTTTCCAAGTTAATGGAAGACAATAAAAAATCACTACAAATTCTGTAAGCAAAGCCAAAATGTTTCCAAGTTAATTATGAATCTTAATTAATTAATTAATCTTCGCCTAAGCCGGTCGTGTTTTTCTGTTGCTCTAGAATCTCTTGTTTATTTAAGTGAAAACATTTTAAATTTAATCGCTAAATTGCCTACAAGGTGGTTCATACACTCCGTCTTTTCAAAACAAATCCGAGCTCGGACAGTTAATATAAACGTGTTTAATTTATTCACAATCCAAAAATTACCGTCTGCCAGCAAACAATACCAAAGCATCTGCTTTGTCACAGCAAGTATTGTGTTGTTGTGCTTATTCTCCCGCTCTCCTTCAGTACGCCTCTCGGAGCTGACGGTCCGTTACCACTATAACGGCACTTTTCCCGCTCTCCGCTTTGTGCGCGTCGCCTAAATTCACCAATCAGTGCCAGCCCTCCTGCTAAATTACGCTCTTAAATCCGAACGTTTTAGCTTGCTGCTCTTGATTCCGCTGCTCCCGACACGCTCCCTTACTCTTTTGCCGCTTTTCCTTCGCTTTGCACAGTGACTTGAGTGCATTATAAAATGAGTCTATCCTGCTCAGCCAAAAAATGCGAGTTCAACGGCGTTATTGCTGGCTTATTTGTTGTGCTGGCTATGCGAGAATACTGCGTATTGTAAGTGAACCGGTGTCGGCGTACATGGTCGCATTGGAGATCTTATTTCCAAAAGAATTGGATTTCTTTGGACCTGCTCCGCGTGCCGTGAGATTACGGACGAGATGCGTTCCTTTATGCGGAAAACTCGGACTGGCTTCAGGTAGATCAAAAACCTTGTGCATCCACTGCCGGGTCCGTTAATATTGCGCCCTACCATAGAATCCGCCATTTCTCCTCTTAGATTGGCAATTCCTGCTCCTGTGCTTAATTTTTTAACTCCTAAGTCTATTTGTCCAGACCTGGCCCTTGGCACTCATCCTGAGCCTGATCCTGGTGCCTTAACAATTAACCTTCCACATTCCGCCAACGCCTTACCGACGGTATCCTCCGTTATAACGGCACCGCCAGTATCCTCTGCTCAAGTAACGTCGGTTGTACATAATGAACATAATGGTCCTGGTTCCTCCAAAAGAAATCGCAGGCCTCTTCTGGATGCGGTTAATAATGCACATCCAGCAGGCGCAAACCGTAGACGCCTTAAAGCCGTAACGCCGCAAACACTCCTGCCAAAGAATGCCATTTTTGTCTCTCGACTAAGGCCGGATACTACTATTGACGAAATTAAAGGTCACCCAAGCGATGAGTTCCAAGCCTCTCCTGAAAACTTTGTAGTTACAAAATTTAATTTTGCTTACAAAAGAAAAGATTCATCATTTAAAATAATTCTGCCTGATCCCGTGCTTTAAATCCTGCACTATGGCCAGCTAATACGATTGTTCACGAGTTTGATCGGAAAGAACCATCTATAAATAAAAATCCGTCAGTTCCAAAAAACTAAATTTTGTATTACATTATCAAAATGTCCGTGGCCTTCTCAGTAAGCTGTCTAGATTACATGCTGACAGCGCTGGCCTTCGATTCCAGCGTGATTGCCTTTACTGAGACTTGGCTAAATCCCACGGTATCTGATAACGAAATACTTACCAATTATTTTTTCCTCTATAGACGTGACTGTCCCTCTAAACGAGGTGGGGGTGTCCTAATCGTAGTGAAGTCTGAAATATCATCCCAAGTTGTATCCATTCCCAATGTTGGTGATATTGAATTCTTGTCAGTCAAAATATATCTTCCTAACTGTAATATACTTCTAACCTGCTCCTATATTCCTCCATGCTCTGAGGCTCCGATCTATATGCGACACCCTCGTATGCCTCTGTCTCAGACCATCTTATAATATTGGGTGACTTTAATATTCCGTACCTATCCTTGTCTCTTTGTGCCGATCTAATTGCCCTAGTTCCTGGTGATCAAAGCGATTTTGTCGACGGTTTTATTGACTTATCCCTTGGTCAAGTTAACTCGATTTCCAATGCGAATGGAAGATTTTTAGACCTTAATTTTATGTCTGACCTTTGAGATGCCATTGTCCCACGTACCACTCCATTGACCACTCCAGAGGACTCTCATCATCCTGCACTCCAACTATCCATTAGTGGCATTTTTCGTGTACACATTTCCTTAGAGGCCCCTGTGCGGACTCGTTGTTTTCGGAATATTAATTATTTGCAAGTGTCGAGATCCCTATCTTCATTGGATTGGTCTTGTCTTGATAGTCTTCATCTTGATGAGGCCATCTCAACTTTTTATGATGTCCTTTATTCCATATTTGATGAATTAGTCCCTTCCACAGTTGTTAGAAAACCAAACTTTATAAGAAGTACGCCAAAACAGGACTTCAGTCTGATTTTTCCAAATCCAGCGTTGCTTAATCCAATTACTTCCTGCATAATTCTGAATATTATAACAGCTACCTCCTCCGCTGTAAAAACGAATTTCGCAGCAACCCTAAATTATTTTACTCCTTCGTCAACTCAAATCGCAAAGCCAACAAATTTCCTCCATCACTACAGCTAAATATTGTATCTGCATCGAATGATCAAGATATTGGCAACCTGTTTGCGGACTTTTTCCAATCCACCTATTCACCAAATAATACCAGGATCAATTGTAGCTACTCCTATCAGCTACCCCACACTGACGCCATTTTCAACCCTCTAATTGATGAAGAAGAAGTTCTACGTAGCCTATCCACGATTAAATTATCGTTCTCTGCGGGTCCGATATGGTTCCAAGTTGTGTCCTTAAACATTGCGCCATACCACTTGCAGTTCCATTAACTATGATTTTTCAAAAGTCGATTGCTACTGGCACATTTCCATCTGATTGGAAAGAATCCTTTCTTATTCCGCTACATAAAAAAGGTAGTAAATCTGATATCAGCAACTATCGCGGCATAGCTAAACTTAGTGCTATTCCTAAGCTCATTGAAAAACTTATCTGCGATCAACTGCAGCACCAGTGTCGCTCTTTAATATCCTCTAAACAGCATGGTTTCACAAAGTGCCGGTCTACAAGGAATAACCTGCTTGAGTTTACGACCTTTATTAGTCAAGGCTTTAAATCCACAAAGCAAAGTGATGTAATCTGTACTGACTTTAGCAAAGTTTTTGATTCGGTCAACAAAGAGCTACTGATCCACAAGCTCCTCCTCCTCGGATTTCCTCCAACTCTACTGACACGGCTTCGTTCTTATTTAACAAATCGTACCCAAAAGGTCCAGTACAACAGCACATATTCCAAAGCTGTTTCCGTGAATTCGGGAGTACCACAAGGCAGTCACCTTGGTCCTTTACTAATTGGCTTATTTATCAATGATCTTCCTCAAGTTTTTGAGTTCTCCAAAGTACTTATGTTTGCGGATGATGTCAAGTTGTGTATGCATTTGACCTCACCTAGTTCCTACATGCAGCTCTAGCTCCAATAAAGCTAAATGCTTATTAGCATTCATAAAACGCTGGTCTAAGGAATTTGATGACCCTTTCACCACTAAGCTTCTTTACGTCTTTCTATTTCGTCCTACACTTGAGTACTGCTCCAGTGTTTGGTCTCCACAATATGAGCACTATCAAAATCACTATGGACGGAAGTCCATGTAGTGACGAAGCGCACCAGGCTATTATATAGCCGCAAAATTGAAAATCTGCTGTGATAGTCCCATCGTAATGAGTAATACACCAATCGAAAGGTATTGCAAAAACTTAAAGGATTGCATATCAAGACTTTAAGAAAATCAATTGGCTTTGGAGAGAGAGCGGTGAAAGTGAAAAAGTGCAAATTGAAATTTGGAGCTGTTGGGGCCGGTGGGGATAAATGAGAAATGAAAAATGATTCATTCGGCACGCTACAACAGAAAACTTTCGTGTAGATATTAAATATTTGCTAAAGCGGGCCGAACGAGTAAATTTAAGGTAGCGTACTTATTTAGTCGCATCTAAAATCATTTTTCGTCACAAAAGTTGATATCAGAACTTTTGTACGTTGAAGGTGCGATCGTCACTAGTTTTATACCTCGTTAAGAGGTGTTTTTTTTTTTTGATATGATATAATCCGTTCAAAGGCAATTTCTCCTTTTTGCATTACGAGGCTTAAACTGGGAGGAGGGACGCCGTTTGCCTTCTTATAGAGGCAGGTTGCGCCTCTTGGATCTACCTACCTTAAAGGACCGTGGGACCTGTTATGGTGTGATATTACTTCACAAACTTATCACTGGCGCCGTCGACTCAGTAGATCTGTTAGCCACCCTCAATTAGAACGTTCCGTGCAGCTCTACTCGCCGATTTCGTTCCTTAGCACTTCCTATGTGCAGGTCAAACTACTCCCGTTTTACCACCTCATTTCCCATGAGTGCTCTGCCAAGGCTAATTCGCTTAAAGTCATTGCGTTCTTTACTTCATCGACTAAGGGCCGGTTTCTCGAGTCCCTGTCAAAGTCCCTGATAGGTATCTGTCCGAAAAACTTAAAGACCAGATAAACTGTTCGTAAAAGCAAATCGGCTTTCTCGACTGCTTTAATTTATCTGAACGAGAAACAATTACAGAGTGCTGTTACCGCACAGAATTGTGCTGTGAAGAGCAAAAAATGGCGTGCTTCGATTATTTCATTAGCTGTTTGGGTATATTTCAAGGGAAAAGTCAGCTGTGATTTCGTTTCTTCTTCTTAGTTGGCTTTGGGAAATCAGCTGTCATTCTATCGAGCCGAAATCGCTTAAGAGGGACTCCGAGTCCCTGTCAAAGTTAGCTCTCACATTTATCCTCGAGAAAGCCAAAATTCCTTAGCAGGGACTTTATCTGTTCGAGAAATGTTAGCCGGCACTCGAGAAACCGGCCCTTAATAAGTTTGCCCACGTTTATTATTGTTATTTTTTTTTAATTTATGATGTTTCCATTTTTATGCTATGTATATAATTTTAAGGAAATTTCAAAGAATAACTGTTATTTTTTGAGTTTTATAATAAAAGTTGTCAAATAACCGTTATTCGTCGTGATCAAAAATAAAACTCAAACATGGTTTATGGCGATTTTGTGGGTAAAACAAATTTTAAAAAAATATAGTTATACAATATGCACGGTTGGCTTTTTTTTAAAGATTTTTTGTAAGTTATATAAAACTCGGTTAGCATGTTTTTTTAATAATTTCATTTTTTCAAAAATGTCAAGAGAATAACTGTTATACATAAAAATCAACAAATAACAGTTATTTTTGACTTTTATTATAAAAATCAAATAAATAAAAATCATTACGGATTTGTAAACTACAATGGCTTACAAAAATAATGGTGTATTTCAAAAAATTTTTGGACTCTTCTAAGTGCATGATTTTTTTGGTAAGAAAAATTTACAATAACAGTTATTTTCGGTCCCTGGTCCCTGCTAAGGCATTTTTAATTTCTCGAGCATCAATGTGAGAGCTAACTTTGACAGGGACTCGGAGTCCCTGTTAAGCGTTTTCGACTCGATAGAATGACAGCTGACTTCCCAAAGCCAACTAAGAAGAAGAAACGAAATCACAGCTGACTTTTCCTTTGAATTATACCCAAAATTTTTTGCGCTTTACAGCACAATTTTGTGCGTTAACAGCACTTTGTAATTGTTTCTCGTTCAGATAAATTAAAGTAGTCGAGAAAGCGGATTGCTTTTACGAACAGTTTATCTGGTCTTTAAGGTTTTCGATTAGATAGCTATCAGAGACTTTGACAGGGACTCGAGAAACCGGCCCTAAGTCTATTGAGCAGTACATTGATTTAAATCAGCGGTCGGCACACACCTACGTTGACATTTTGTTTTATATTTGTGTGAGTAATTTGCACTGGGCAGCTTATCGATGTGTGTGTGCAGACGTCTGTTGTACAGTATACGTGAGCGTGCAGTGGCTGAGCAGAACAAAACCCTATGCTCACTTAATAGGGCGCTGCCGACCGCTGATTTAAATAAACAAATACAAATATAGTGTCGAACTCTTCACAAAATACGTATGTCTACATATGTATATTAGGATATGTTTTGGTCTGCTTATATGTACAATACATGTGCAATACAATATATACAAACAATGTGTGTGTATGTTTCTACTTGAAAGTAGATAATGTGCTTAAATACAAATAAAAATTAAAATTTCCTTTCAGACAATACAAAATTTTTAGAGTTTAAAATTAATAATTATCGATAAAATGTGGATTTTGAAAATAATAGTTTACTTCGCTACTTTTGTATAATATGCCAATCTTTTCGTGGTTGTACAAATGTTTTCGTTTCATTCAAAACAACAAATTTGAAAACAAGGAATTCCAATTTACAAAGAAGTATACATATTTGTGGGCAAATTAAAATTGCATTGATAACATTGTAACTGATAGAGAGTATAAAAATGAACTACTTTTACGAGGATCACATTCATTTATTATATAGCTCTGCCAGTAGCCTTCTGATTCTCTCTCTTTAAGGATCTTCTACAAAGGTTGTTTACACAAAAATTTTCAAAAAACGCGCAAATAAGAAACAAGGAAGTCCTGACAACCTAATTTCCTAGTTACAAACTAATTTTAAGCGAACGAAGTCGCTCCGGGTATAGCTAGTTTTATATATTTTATCTCCGGGTCAAAGGTTTGATCTTATTGTTAATTTTTTAAACATGTACGAAAAATATTAGAATATTAAAAATAAAATTTGTATATTTTGACGCTTAGTACGATCTGATTGAATTGGGAGGCTTTGAACAACTGAACTTGCCATGCAAAAAAATTTGTTGATGCACCATTAGAAACTGAGAATAAGCGTTTAAGGGCGGGTAGGGTCATTGGCATCCATTTGTCTTGCGATTTTTTCTATAAAAACTGGTTGTATGGATTTAATTCAAACCTTTTTAAGGGGAGAGGTTAACCCTTTGTTTTCGATCTGCCATTTCGACATTCACTTATGAAACTTCACGCATTAGGTACTGATCAAAGGGTTTGTCTATTAGCTTTAAAAGAACAACAAAAAATATTTTTTTTCCTTGGTGAAAACTAAAAAATTATTATTTTTTTTTAAAGTATCAAAAAAAGACATTTTGAAAGAAGTCTGTAAGTTGGCACACTTTTAAGAGTCAATAAAAGTCACACCAATATACTTAAAACTTTGAGATACTATTTATTTATGTTAATTTAATCAATTTTAGTTCGTTTTAACTTTTTTTTCGTCCATTTTTAGTTAACTTAGACCAAAAGCAGTTAAAACTAAAAGGCTCTTTGAAAGATCATTTTAAAGAAATTTATTATGCAGTGTGACCTCTGTCGGGCTTAGGCCTTTTGTATGCAAAACGTGCAAAACAAATTATATCGTTCTACTTGCACATCTCTATGCGATAGTTTTTCCTATTCCTCTTTCTTCTTGTTTCTCTTACTTTATGATGCTTGGTCAGTCTTACTCAATAAAATACGTTTGTCGTGTGCAATCGGCGCGATTTCAGCATTAAGAAAACGGGTGTCGTAACTTACACGTTCAAAGTGTCCCAACACAAAATGGGTTGTTTCGGAAAAAAATTAATAACTTTTTTTCTGACTGTCTAATTAATCTGATATTTGTTAAGCATATAATGACCTATGTTTAAAGCATTTTACCAAATATATTAATTTTTTATGGAGTTTTGAAAAAAAGTGGTCAAAAACTTTTTGGTAAAAAATGGTACACGAATGGCACAGCTTAAATCTGGCTTAAGCCTGGCTTCTAATGTTTTACCAAAAAGTTTTGTTACTTAAAACAGCTCTAAGAAAAATAAAAAAATTTTTGTGGGACAGTAAATGGTGTGACTTAACTTACAGATCGTCCCAACCTACAGACCTCTCCTCTATATTATTGTCATTCAAATAACATCTACTATTTTTTGTAGCCGATACGATCGGCTAATATATTGGTGGCAATGCGAGTGCTGGAAACTTTATAAAAAAGGCGTTTTGCGGTGATCACTGTTTTGCCTCCAAAAATGATTGAATTTTTTTGCTTTTATAAAGTCCAAAATGACTTTGGGCTTCCCCCAGGGAAGCCTTTTTTTTTATTTTCAAACTTTAAATATTTTTTTCCTAGGCCTTACATTTTTTAGCTGAAAAACGCATTTTTGACTTTAAAAGATAAAAAAAATTCCTAAAAATAAAAAATTTAAAAGGGCTTCCCAGGGGGAGTGTTTTTTAATTTTGAAGCGAAATGTAAAAACAAAATGGAAATCCGATCATGTAATCCGGAGGTACAGTAAACACTGCAAAACGCCTTTTTATACCCGTTACTCGTAGAGTAAAAGAGTATATTGTATTCGTGCAAAAGTATGTAACAGCTAGAAGGAAGCGTTTCCGACCCCATAAAGTATATATATTCTTGATCAGGGTCACTAGCCGAGTCGATCTAGCCATGTCCGTCTGTCCGTCTGTCCGTCTGTCCGTCTCTCCGTCTGTCCGTCTGTATCAACGCTGAGATCTCGGAAACTACAAAAGCTAGAAGATTGAGATTTCCCACACATATTCTTTGGCTCCCTACGCAGCGCAAGTTTATTTTAGCCGAGCGCCACGCCCCCTCTAACGCCCACAATCGCCCACTAAGGATTTTAAAATGGGTCCTGCGCCCACTTCTTTAAAGATTTTCGAAAAGTATAAATGCAATTTTGTTGTGTATATTTATACCTATCGAAATGTAGAAGACATATTTCTAATCGCACCATTCATTAAAATGTTATACGCAATCAAAATTTATATATCTATCTCCCTCGCACTCCCTTTAGCTGAGTTACGATTAAGTCGGGACACCAACCCGAGTACAGCGTTAGCTGAGTGACGGGTATTAAATAGTCGGGACACCGACCCTACTATAGCGTTCTCTCTTGTTTGAATAGTTTTTCAGCAATCGCTTTGCAACCGATATATTAGCCGACAGTAAAAATTGCATTTTTGCATTCAAAATTCTTTCTCCAACTTTAAAACTTTCTAATTCTTTTAATAGGTTATAATCTATTGCATGCGAAATCATATTGTTTGCAAATAGTGAAAAATAATGTGAACAACCAATTACAGAGTAATAAGTGATATAAAAATAGTGCAAAATAATGTGAACAGCCAATTACAGAGTGATTAGCAGAGCTTAATGCAACTGAAATATTGCTAATCTTGTCGTCCCATAATATCGCCGCCCAGATATGATCAGATGCCTAAGATAATTGATCTGTTCAGACGTTCAGAGGCATTTGATTGTCGACTGTAAAAAGCTGTAAGCATATGTTTTATTCTATGGTTCTCAGGAAATTATTTAAACAGCGAGGATTTAAATTGTTTTCCATTGTCAGAAACGATGCATTCGGGAACACCAAATAACGGGTGTTTTTTTTAGAGGTATAGAAAATTTGGTTGCAATAAAACAACGATGGATTATTCGATTGACATGAATTTTTATACCCGTTACTCGTAGAGTAAAAGGGTATGCTAGATTCATGCAAAAGTATGTATCTAGCCATGTCCGTCTGTCTGTCTGTATGAACGCTGAGATCTCGGAAACTATAAAAGCTAGAAGATTGACATTTTGCATGCAGATTCTGGCAGTTCCTACGCAGCGCAAGTTTGTTTCAAAAGAGTGCCACGCCCCCCTCTAATGCCCACAATCGCCCATATACGATTTCAAAAATTTCAATATTTCGGAAAAGTAAAAATGCAGTTTTATGGTGTTTATCAATACCTATCACAATGTAGAAGAAATTTTTTAAATCGGACCATTCGTTAAAAAGTTACGGCGGATCAAAGATTTTATCTCCATCTCCTTCGCACTTCCTTTAGCTGACTAACGGGTATCTGATAGTCGGGGCACCCGACTACAGCGTTCTCTCTTGTTTTTATTCGAAAGATAATCTTGTGGCATTATATTTATATGTAGGGAAGAGTGGGGTAATTTCGTCACAGGGGCAATTTCGTCACCTGCAATTTCTCGGAATCCATAAGTCGTAAAAATATATAATTTTTTTGTTTTAGTCCTTCAAGACGGCATGACACAACCAATGCATTTTTTTGCACAGAAGGTCAAGATAATTAAGCTATGATATTAAATGTGTTTTAATAGATCAAAAGCTACATTTAGTTCTCGACGAAATTTTTTCTGTATGCCTTAATTGAAAAGAAATAAGATACAGTTTTTTTTTATATAATAGACAGTGCTATAATGTGCATTTCTGTGTTAGTGATTTTTAACTTCGCGCCTAATTTTGGAAGAAAAATAATTATTTCTAAAGAAATAGTGTGTGGGGAAATTTCGCCACCCTACGCTAAGGGTAAATTCGCACCTATTTTAAATACATATTTTTATATTTGACGAGCTGGCTAACGAACAGACTACCGGCAGCAGCAACAAATATAGGACGTCAACAAAAATGATACGCTTGATCAGTGTAGCATATTTACAGGCGTAAAGTTCCCTACATTTTTCAGGTGACGAAATTGCCCCGGTGGTGTAGTGATTTTACCCCCCTGTGTGGCGAGATTGCCCCAGTATATTGGTTTTACTTTTTATTTTTTTTATAAATCACCAAGGTAATTAAAAAAAAAAGGGGAATGTCACATTTTGCAGCTTGGTGCTAACCGCATTCAACAATAAAAAAAGAAATATGATAACGTGTCTCAAGATGGACAAAAAATAGCTTTGAAAAAATGCTGACGAAATTGCCCCACTCTCCCCTATATGATTTCCAGCATATGACCGCCACGTCTGGCTCGGATGTAGTCCAATCTGGACGTCCAATTTTGATGACTTTTCCCAACATTTGTGGCCGTATATCGGCAATAACACGGCAAATGTTGTCTTCCAAATGGTCAAGCGTTTATGGCCTTTACACATAGACCAATGACCTTACATAGCCCCACAGAAAGTTGTCTAGCGGTGTGAAATCACAAGGTCTTAGAGACCAAAACGTGAATTTAGGCGGTCACCAACGTGTCTTTCAATAAATCGAAATAAAATTGCACTATTTGCAAGCCTTTAATCGGTCGGCATCTTGAACAGTGATGCCAACTTAAAGTTCTATACCTCTAAAAAAACACCCTTTACATGAAAAATATTGGTCTTCAGAAACTCGATCACAAGATCAGTGGACAAAGTTTAGTCTTATCAATTTAATCGCGTAATTATTGGGAGCAGCCAAGTGTTATTTTTCCCAAGAACTTAAGACAATTTTTAATCCACTTTCAAAAACAAAAAAATTTTTTTTGACCAAAAATGTTAAAAAAAAGTGTCAAAAAGTAAGGTATTTTTTCATGTTTCTGTTTGCTGGAAAAAAGCTTATACTATTCTATCGTATTCTACACACCAGAACATAAATTACACAGGCCGACAGTGTTTTTGGTGCAGTCCTATGGACATTAAATTGTGTTAATATAGACGGATATAAGCATATCTGCATACTTAGTTTTCGAGTTTAACGGGTGGTATTTGTGCAATCACGGTTTAAAAAAAGTAGCAACATTTAGTTTTTGATTTAAGATATCTTCGAGTGTCTGTGCTCAGTTGTAATAAAACCTATGCCAAAAAATTGCTTAGATGTCCTTCTAAATAATTGCATTTAAGGTTCCATCATAAATTGAGTCAATAGCATTGAAGTAATATGTTCACCTCTATTCCTAAAAACCTTGATGCAGTGAACAGGCTTAAAAAAATACAAGGAAAAATATGTGCCCTAAAATATTGGACAGGCATCTAGAGGCGTCTTTTCCCAAATTTTTGAGATAAATACAATTATTGTACTTCGAAGGATGGAATTTAT